>NW_019154110.1:7981960-8021778 GCF_002288905.1 Enhydra lutris kenyoni
CCCAGTTGCTGGGTGTGTTGGTGGGTTAAATGCAATGGCGGCTAGGAAAGCATTTTATAAACAGGTCATCACTGTTTTTCTTGTTCCTCCTGCCTGGCCCTTCCTGCCCCAGGCTAAGGATGACACAACCAACACAACTGAACTATCTCCTTGCCAGGGAGCATCTGTGTCCAAATCACAGTGTGTCCAGATGAGGAAGAGCCTGATGGTGCCCTCAAGTGGTGGGCTCAGATCCTCCTGATCTCCCTAGAACCAACTGTCTTCCTCCTTCCAGCTAGCTTTAGACATTCTTGCTGGCTAGGAGCCAAGACCTACCCTAAAACAGTCATCATCTGCAGCCTTTGAGGCTCCCAGGCAGCTTCCTGATGCCACCATCCTATCACTTGTTTGCTTCTTGTCCTCTGAGCAGCACACTCCTGGCATAGATGCCTCCAGAGACCCCATTCCTGTTCAACAACCCTGCTGGAGTTACCTGGACACAACTGTGTTTTCAAAGCAACTCCCTCCATCACCTTCCCAGGAAAGTATAGTGGTCCACATGAATTATGTTCTAGATAATTGGAAACCACTTTTTTCGTATGAAAAAAAAAATGAGAGTTGCTGATTCTAATGGAAAGTTTCCCATATATAGAGCATCAAAGACCTTCTTACTCTTTGGCTCAGGAATTTCATACCTGGGTTCCAAAGCTACATAAAGGGATTCACAAAATAACTCTACTGCTGCATTTTCTGGATAAGCTGAAGCTTAAAAATAGCTGAACCGGGGCGCCTGGGTGGCTCAGTGGGTTAAAGCCTCTGCCTTTGGCTCAGGTCATGATCTCAGGGTCCTGGGATCAAGCCCCACATTGGGCTCTCTGCTCAGCAGGAAGCCTGCTTCCTCCTCTCTCTCTGCCTGCCTTTCTGCCTACTTGTGATCTCTCTGTCAAATAAATAAATAAAATCTTAAAAAAAATAGATGAACCATCCAAAATAAGGGGCTGCTTTAATAAATGGTGGCAAGCAGCTAAATAACTATTCTGAAGACACTAGAAATAATATTTAGATATATAAATAGGTATATATATACCTATATATAAACATATACATTATATATAAATTATATTACATATAATAGATTCCTAAATGTTATGTCTTTTTCTTCTTATGACTTCTAAGCAAAACTCCATACTCATATATCCAACTGCTATCCTGACATGTTATCTCATCTACCTTACCCCAGGATTCCCAAAATTAACATGTCCCCAAATCAATATTTTTTTCTATCCTGGAAAACTGTTAAACTAGCAAAAAAAAAAATTCCAGTCATACAATAAACTCTCAAACACCCTTCCTCAGGATTTACCAATTGGTAAATTTTTGCCATCAAATGGAAAGTTTGAACCCCCACCCCTGCCCTGCTCCCCACCCCTGGAATTGGCTCCTTTCCAGGACTCCATCTCTCAGTTCTCAGCACCCCTATAAACACTGTTGGTCTTGCTTGGGATTTGTTTGAGATCCATCCCTTTTCCCCGCCCCCCCATAAAACCAAACCCCTGATCCTGTTAATTCTGTCTTAAAAATAATCAAATCCCTTCACTCCTCTCCATTCCTACTGCCATCCCTGGATCCGAGTCACCATTTCATTCTTGGACTGTTGCAGTTGCCTTCCAATTACGTCCCTCTTGCCCTCTCTTTAATCCATTTTTATTCAGAGTAGCTACAGTTTTCACTTTGAAACATATCCAATTGTATCTGTTTCTTGCTTAAAATGCCCAGTGGTTTATCCTCAATGGCTTGTTTGTTGCTATGCCTGACGTCTTTCATGCCACTCAGCCCAAGTGAAGTCCTCTGTCCTGTAACCCCACACTACTCTCTCCTCCCTTCTTCACATTTCTCATAATTCTCATCACAGAGTAATCCATAGGCACATTGGTGGGCTGCCACTGTCCCCTATAGGGAGTCCGCAAAGGCAGAGACGTTGATGGTATTAGTTACAGCTGTTCCTCAGAATCATCAACATCATTCAACATCATCTACATAGTAGCTGCTTAACACACATTTGTTACACGGATGAATACACAGGAGCATTACTGTGTCTCTTGTAGTGAGCTGATTTGACTCTGCTGTGAAATCAAAACCTGGAAAACCAAGTTTGAGTGGCATGTAGACCCAAAGCAAAATAAATAAATAAATAAACACAAACTGACTGCCAACCTATTTGCACATTAGTATTTTTTACCACCTGCTTGCTTAGATGTAGTGAGGACTAGTAAAAGGAACATAACTTGGGCCATCCTGCAGATCTGGACTGGACTTCTGGCCCGCTCCCTGGTTGTAAATCGTGGGCATGTTCTTGGTTTCTTTGGGCCTCTGTTTCCTGATCTATGAAATGGGTACATTAGCATCTATCTCAGAGGACTGCCGTGAGGTTTAAATAAGGTCTCACTCTTGGGTCACCTAAGGCTCAGTGGGTTAAGCCTCTGCCTTTGGCTCAGGTCATGATCTCAGGGTCCTGGGATCGAGACCCACATCGGGCTCTCTGCTCCGCAGGGAGCCTGCTTCTCCTTCTCCCTCTGCCTGCCTCTCTGCCTACTTGTGATCTCTCTGTCTCTCTCTCTGTCAAATAAATAAATAAAATCTTCAAAAAAAAAAAAAAAAAAAAGATGGTCTCGCTCTTGTTCCCATCACACTCTGGTAGCTTAGTCGGGAGTTCACACACACTTATGCTGCCTCTCTTCCCCAATAATATGACCTGCTCAAAATCCAAAGAAATTAAAAGCTTGATGGTGGAGTTAAGTTTCATAGGTTATCTGTCTCTCAGAATTGATGTTTTCTTTGTTGGGAGGTGTGTGTTTGTGTGCGTGTGTGTGTGTGTGCATGTGTGTGTGCATGTGTTTGTATGCATCCACATGTGTTTGCAATGGCTTTTAGCCAGGAAAGAAGAACCAGGAGGTTCATGTGTGTGGTACACTTATAAGGGGCTCAGGTTTGCTGAACCAGGCATCAAAGATAAAAAAATACCAAGATATTTTGTGAACACCATCAGGCTCTTTATTAATGAAGGCCCTCCAAATTAGACAACACTACATATCAGTATTTAGCACAAGGAAGGTAAAGTCTCACAAAATATCAGGGCTTTAATGTTTAATGTCTCACTGCATAAGTACCGTGACCCCTTTCAGGGGCATGTTGTTAGCATGCTTTTCAAACAGGCTCACGGACTGTTGCTAACTCACACTTATGGGCTTTGACTTTCCTTTCCTGCTGAGTATCTCACAGCCTTCCTCCTTTTCCCTGGTTCTCAAGTGTGTGGATGAGTGCATGGGGGTGGGGAGGACTTTGGATTATACTCATGTGTAAAAGAAGGCCTGTGACTTCGGATGTAGTGGGTATATGTGGGTTACAGCCCCTCATTGAGGATAACCCTCTCCTTCCTTCTTGCAAAGCAGTTTTCCATAGACACACACACACACACACACACACACACACACACACACACACACAGGCTGATTTTCCATTCTGAGTCTATGGTCTTATTTTTCTACACTATCTCCTATTTTGGGAAATGTCCCTGTGCCACAGATTTCTCTGAGGGAGGGTGTTGGAATCCAGGGCCAGAAACTGCTTATGGGTGGGGGAGGATTTCCAGAAAAGGGGTGGGGGGGCCACACGGGGTATGCAAAACAGGACGTGCTCTCAGGGAAAAAGGGCAAAGTGTGTGCCCGTGAGGACACATCCAACTCCCCATGAAGGTTTTTAAGTTTTGTGTTTTTTCCCTTGGTCTATGATGACAGTCCTAGGATATGTACGGTTGTTTTTTTTTTTTTTTAAAGCTTTACTGAGATACAACCTATCTATAAAACAATGAATTTATTTAAAATGTGCAGTCCGATGCACCTTGACATCCTCGTGTCAAGTAACACCTGGGACACTGTCATCACAGTTAAGATAGTATCCGTCGTCCCCCACAGTTGACTTGTGCTCTCTTGTGATTCACCTCCAACCCCAACACCATACCCAGGTAACCACTGATCTGCCTTCTGTCACGAGAGATTCGCTTGCATGCATATAAACGTAATCATACAGTACGTAATTTCTTTTAGCCTGACTCTTTCACTTGGTGTGATTATCTGGTGGTCCCGCTATAGTGTTGGATGCAATAACAGCTCATTCATTTCTTTCCCTCTGTGCTCATACCACAGTTTGTCCATGTTGATGGACATTTGGGCTGTTTCCAATGGTTGGCTATTACAAATCTGCTATGGACATTGGCATTCAAGCCTTTGTGTGAAACTACGCCGGAATACCCAGTCTTACATCTTCCTCTCCTCTTGTGGTGACATTTCTTTTAGTTGTCTCCAACCTCTGCAAAGCCTGACACAACCAGCCAGCCTTCCATGGTGGTGTTCTGGGAAATAAAGGGACAGGAAGGGGCAGGGTGGCTGGCCCCATGCTCACAGTCCACAGCGCTGGTTCTGTGCGGTGACCAGCAAGTGTTTTAAACAGTGGCCCGAGCAGAACTGAAGGTAGCCTAGAGAGAGCCCACTACCACAAGGACTTGACTCAGACACCGCCGTGAGGCAAAACCCCTATAACTTTGGGTAGAGCACTAGTGGGGACAGGCTGACACTTGAGAGATGTATAAAAGATGCCAAACCCCTTGTAGGCACCTGATGCATCCAAATTCCCTTCTGCTACTTTTACTTCCTTGATTGCTTTGCTTGTAGACCCTAGGTGGTTTTCTGGGTAACTAGGATTTGTAGGTAAATAATGTGTCATCCAGGGTGAGCATTGGGCCTCCTTTCCTGTCTTTCTTTTTCTAGCTTTATTGAGATGTTATTGACAGGCAACATATGTAAGTTGAAGCTCCCCAACGAGATGATTTGATACACATATAAACTGCAAAATGATTACAACCGCAAGTTTAGTTAACACCTCCGTCCTCTCACATAATTACAATATTTCTGGTGATGCTAACATTTAAATGTATTCTCAGCATCCTTTCCAAGTAGCCTCTTTGATGCTTGCTAACTTATGCCATGAGCTTCCTTCTTCATCAATTTCAGGAACCCCCAGAAGGCGAAGGAACAGTGAAACTCAAGCCCGTGTGGTTTCATTTACATCTCACGATCACCCAGATATGTAAAAATATCTGGAGGACTCACTAAATATGCTCACTTTCATCTAGTTGCTCAGGACTGTCTCCGTGAAAGCATGCTAGCTTTGTGCAGTCCTTTATCACAGACTGTCAGAATCGCAGGGGGCTTTGCTGGCCACCTTGTCAAACTGCCTCATTTTCAAGAAGAGCCTGCAATGGCTCAGAGAGGTGAGGTACCCTGCCCAGGGTCACAGAGCTTGTTAGCGGCTGGCTTGCAGGAGGAACCCAGCCTCCAGGCTCCCGGTTCCCCCTGCTCTCTCCATCCCGACTTCCTCAATCCCCAGTTCTCATTTAGTTTTTCTGCACTTAATATGTTTTCCTTGAATTGATTTTTCTCCTCTGCCTCATCTGTTACCTTCAAGGTTATTTTTGGTGCTCCTCTCTACCTCTTTCATTTTGCAGACCGATTTCCCAGGCTTTGCTGAGGTTGGCGGCACTTCCTACCTCAGGGTCTCTGGCTTTCATTACCGTTCTGTTCCCTCCCCACTATATTGTCTTCCTGGGGCCTATAAAACAGGCCGGGCCCCCAAGACCGCTTAACTCCATCTACCCACTCCCTTGCAGCCCCTGGGATGCTGCTAATACCCATGATGCACTCTCCCCACCCCCTTCCATCCATTCCCAGCTTGTGAAGTCTGCTCATAATGACAACCCTCGGAGCTCATCCTTCAGTGAGAATTCAAGGCTGCACCAGCCACTGGGTAGTGACTACCAATACATCTTTCTGATGGCATTTCTTTTCTCCGCTGGGTTTTTACTGTGTGGAGATGCGTCTATCTGGGATGATACCTTCTCTCTTAACTGTGTGGTGGGCGGGGTGTCTGCCAGGTGCTTGCAGGGAATGCTTGCTAGAGTACGGATGGCTTGGGGGTTGTGTGTGCAGATCGAATAAGAACTGAACTGAGCATCCTTCCAGACACCAGGGTTCTGGAGACAGGCCCTGGAGAATCAGAAAGAAAGGAATCGAAGGGCTGGGTTAGAACCACCCTCCTTGCAAAGTCCCGCTCTGTCACCGATACAGGCAAGCCTGGATTTCCTCATCTGTAGAATGGGGATGACAGTCACCCACTGTCGGTTTTGAACGGAGTACTAAATGTGGCGAAGGACCTTAAAATTTTAGCTGAGAGCCAGACACGTTCTACTGAAGTCAGAAAGGGACTGTTTCCCCCTGGGTTCCTTGCACAATAGCTCTTACTCCCGGACACATTCATGAATCACTTTCAGCTTCCATTTACTTAACTGTGATGTGGGGGAAATGAGTGTCCACCAAATAAACTGATGGTGAGGTTGGTACACAGAAGTATGTAAAGTACGTGAAGTCACTGCTCAAAAAATAGTAGCCATCTTCAAGTGTCCAATAAATGCTACTTCCTTTTCCCTTGCAAATTTAGCTCCCAGCCTTTATTTTATTTATTTAATGATTTGTTTGACAGAGAGAGAGAGAGAGAGAGAAACACAGTGAGAGAGGGAACACAAGCAGAGGGAGTGGGAGAGGGAGAAGCAGGCTTCCCGCTGAGCAGGGAGCCCAGGGTGGGGCTCGATCCCAGTACCCTGGGATCATGACCTGAGCCAAAGGCAGATGCTTAACGACTGAGCCACCCAGGTGCCCCAGCCCCCAGCCTTTAAAAATAAACTAGTGGGTACAAAACTTGAACATCCTTTGGGAAGCTCATGAGTTAAGCCTCCATTAAGTACTTTTACATATCCCGATATTTACGGAGTATGTGCTCTGTAGGGAGAAACAGCAAACCCTATGGAGCTCAAAACCCAACTGAGTGGCAAGCCATTAGGCAAATGATTTGAAAACAATTTATCACCAGAGCCAAAACAATCCATTGTAAATTGAACAGCCGCTTCAGCAATTCAATTCTACATCCATTTATTAAGCAATACTAAAGGCCGTGCATAAAGATCAGCAAGACCTTCAGGAGCTTACACTCGGTAGTGGGATTATTAATAATATGCCAGTGATGATGATGGTGTCGGCGATGATGATGATGGTGATGCTGAAGGGAGCACCTCCAAAACCGTAATAGCTACGGTAGATACGACTGACACTGGCTAAGCGCTCTGCATGAATCATCTCATTTAATGCTCCATAAGAACCGCTTGAAATAAGTAGGTGGGTGAAGAAAAGGCAGCTCAGAGAGTTTGTAATTTACCCAATGCCACACAGCTTCTAGGCAGCACGGTTACATCTCAGACTCAAGTGTGACTAGTGTCAAAAACCCTGCCCCCATCCACTGAGCGTGCCCTTCCAATGGACCAGTTATAATGGAGGAAAGAGTGATGTGAAGGTGGTAGAGGGCAAAGTGCACTGGGGGAGAGGAGTGGGTGTCCTGAGTGTGACTGGGTTGAGGACAAAGCAGGAGATCAATGGTAGGGGATGGACTAAAGGGGCTTCCGGATGGAAAGAATGGCCTGACTGATACAAAGGGGTCTCTGCCCTTTGGGTATGGCTGGGAAACAAAAGCAGGCAGGAGGGTAGGAGGGGGAGTTCTTGGGGAGAGCTTTCAAGTAAAGCCCAAGTGGATGCAGCCTGGGGGGTCTTTGGAAGCTGAGCTTGCGGGAGGTAGCACAAGGGCCGGGAGGCTTCGTGGCATTTGTTTTATTTTGTCGGCCTAAGAAGATTCCTTCAGGATCCACAGGGAAAGATACTTTTTCATTTTGATTTTTGGAGCTTCTTCACATGTCTGACCTGGGAGCCAGAAGAATTGGGTTTTATTGAAAAGTCAAAGCCCCAATGGGCTCTGAGGTCCCCTTGGTTTGGATTGATCCCAACTCTATCAATTCCTGGCTGCGTGACTTTGGGGGTGTTAGTTAACACTCCCAGAGCCCCAGACTTCTCCTCAAAGTGAGCTTGGTGACAGATTCGGACAGATTAATAGCAGTAAGGCATTTACAATGAGCACTCCTGAAATCGCATTAGTATTCTAGGCCATGGGTCAACTACCAACTGGTCACACGACTTTCCCTATCTGAGCCTTGAAATCCTTATCAATTAATGAAGGGCTCGAATATTAGTTCTGTGGCCCCTTCCCATCTACAATGGATTCATTCCAAGTGGCTCCTTTGGTGAAGAAGACCAAGAACAAAACAACTTTAGATATTTCCTTTTCTAATAAAAACAAAGAACTAGAATAATTCTGGAGAACAGATCAAGAGTCCTGTCTGACAGAGCTTTCTAGCAAGACCAATGGCCTCATCATTGGTCAGCTTCCACGTTGTCAATGGAGAGCTACAAAAGGCGTTTTCTCGTTAGACAATTGAAACAACCTGTCCATTCTAGAAACCTCATTATAAGCTTGTTCATCAGTTTCTTCCTTCCTTTCTTTTCTTTCTTTCTTTCTTTCTTTCTTTCTTTCTTTCTTTCTTTCTTTTTTTCTGACCTAGGGGTCCTAAAATTATTCAAGCATTTTTTTAAAAGATTTTATTTATTTATTTGTCAGAGAGAGAGAGAGCACAAGCAGGAAAAGTGGCAGGCAGAGGCAGAGAGAGAAGTAGGCTCCCCCCTGAGCAAGGACCCCAATGCGGGACTCGATCCCAGGATCCTGGGATCATGACCCGAGCCGAAGGCAGCGGCTTAACCCACTGAGCCACCCAGGCATCCCTTATTCAAACATTTTGATCAAGACACGATTTTGCCTTTCCTATCTCTTGCCTGCTAGGCTGGCTTCGGGGTCAGCTGTGAGTGACTCACCACCTGCGACTTAACCACGTCCCCATCGCCCGTGCTCTGGTTCTGTATCTGGCATGTTTGTGTTTGTGTTTGGTTCCCGTGTGTTACGTCTGAAGCACAACCTGCCACGGACAGGCTGCCTCCCGAGAGACGCACACAGGATCAGGATATCTAATTCATCCAGTGGATATTTAGCTCATTAAACAGCAATAGATCCAAACAGAAGAAATGGAACTGCGCACATCATTAGAGCTAAATAGGTTTCTTTCCTCTGTCTTAGTTTTATTTTCTGAAGGGAAACGTAAGGAATTCGGCATACCGACAGGCTCATTGCTAGAGCCGGTGGCGGGGAGGGGAGAAGCTGAAAGCACCCAGGCAGAGAGATAAAAGGAGATTGGCTCCAAGCAATATCCCTCCTTGCAGGAAGTGAGTGGTGGTGAATCCATATTTCTACATAATAAGCTGTTCTGCGAGGGCCAGAGCCTCCCTTCATCAGCACAGGGGAGGAATGTCATGTGGGTCTGGCTGTACCCATGAGGGTGAGGTCACCGTCCCTGCTGGTCTCAGGGGCAGCAGCTGGCCTGCAGCTGTCTAGCTCTGTCTAGGCTCTTCTTTTGCTCCTTCCAGCCTGCAGAAGGAACACTTGTCTGTGGGCTCTCACCCCAGTGTGGCCCGATAGCTGGGAAGTGACTGTCTCTTTGTTAGTCTTTATTAGAGTGGTAGGAATATTAGGAGGCATCAAGTTCATTTAGTCCTTGGTTTGTGGTTACAATTTTCATGACCCAAAATCTTCTGGGAACTGGGAAATGATTTTTTTTAAAAATCCCAGGTTTTTTCAGTATATACAGAGTCTTACTCAGATTTCTACCGTTGAGAACCCAGCTAATGGCTTCCATAGTTTTGTTGTTGTTTTGCTTGCCTTTGACACGTCTATGTCCCAGTTCATTCAGTCCACAATGTCCAGATTTGCTCTGGGGAAACCCCTTCCCTCTAGCATTAGCTTTTGTATTGACCTCCCCTGTCAACATTAGGAGTGAGCTCAGATTGACTTGAGCCAATTGGCATGTCCTGTCCCCAGGCACATGACACAGCTTGGACAAATAATACACAAGGCACCCATGAGGGGACAAGAAATCTACTGTTCTCCCATCCAGGAACTGGTGGAAGAGGCGTCCTTGTCCTCTTGGGTGGTGTGCTCTGGAGCTACAAGGTTGGGATTGGTGCAGCCCTTCGGCTTCCTCAATGAGAGTCATTCTGAGGGGAACGTTGGCATGCAAAGGAGGCTAGAATGGAGAAAATCAGGGCTAGGTCCATGATGACCATGTGAACCTCTGGGAGAAACCACAAGTGAAGCCAGAACCACTTCTGGATTCTTCTGTTACGTAAGCCAATTATTTTGTTTTGGGCCAGCTTTCCTCTGAGTTGCAAAGCTAAGTGTTAGACTAGATGGTCCTATCAACCAAAAAAATGGAGAAGACCCATGGTCAAAGACACTGTATTGGGGTCTCATCAACCAAGTCGATTCCCTTCTTTTTCAACATTGAAGATCCTCTAAGAGTCTCCAGAACATAAGGAAAATAAGTGCTAGACATCAGCTTCATATGCCATGACTGTTTTAAACCCTTAAATGACCCAGTGAGGGGTGTACAGTTAATTGAGTCCATTTTACAGATGAAAAAACAGAAGTACACAGAAGTTAAGAAATTTGTCTAAGGTCACAGAATCAGAAGTGACAGAGCCTTGATTACGTCTGACAGACATCAGACTTCTCATATCCTCACAACTCTAAGATTCTATAACTCTATGGTATCCAGAAGCAGAGCCAATGACTCTTCCCACTGGGAACTATCAACCATCCAGCCAATTTCATCTCCTAGAGCTTTCTCGGCTTTTGTCAATTCCATCTCCTTTGACCAAATGATAATTGCTGGTTGCATCCTTAAATCATCTGCCTCCTCCTCCAAGTCTGACACTCTGGGTTCTGTAAAACACTTCTCCATAGCACTATATTAGAACGTAACCAACCCACTTCCACCTGCCCTTCAGCTCTTGCTTTTTCAGAATAGTCCCAGATGCAAGTTTGATAGCCCAAGGAAGTCCTCTGTGGGATTAGATTCCATGGGAATGAACAGAACATGTAAAACTCCTCCAGGTTTAGATCCACACTGTGAAATCTTGTGGAGTTGCTGACATGCTGGTTTTGCCCAGGTCCCGGGGGGAGTGGGGATGGGGAGTTACGGACTGTTGTTTTACTGCTCCTTTCTAACCTCTGCCAATTCCATCCTCCAGGCACAACCTCAGCAGTATAAAAAACCCCTCTCAGAATTCCCTGATCAGGGAACCTTTCATGTGCTCACATCCAGTCTTCCCACACTTTGATATTCCCCAGGCTGCTGCTTCTTGGTGCTGTCCAAATTCTGCCTGCTATGACCCACCCCTTTACGCAATGCAGAGAAAAAGAATCCAGACAGATTCTGTATGGCATGATCAAGGGCATTAACAGAGTCATGAAAAAGGGCACTTGTTGGCAAACAGTGGGGCAACTGTACATAGCACCACACTTTTGAGAGTTGACTGAAGCCCAGGTTTTCCAAACGTTCACCCATACTCTAGAATCTATTGCCAAACACACCAGGAGGGTATGCTATATATGATATATATAAATGTATAAATCTATATCACATATATATACATGTATATACATGTGATATATATATATATATCTCACATGTCCCAGCCATCCTGCCTCTTACCTATCCCATCCATATCAAACGGTCATTAGCTTAACTGAATACACACATACATAGGATTATACAATAGAGGGTGACTTTCATAAATCACATAAGGAAACCTTCAGATCCCTGATTGAACCACTTATACTCTAGCTCCATTCACTCATCAGGTGAAGAATGTATTGATTGGCCCATCTACCCATTCATTTAACAAAACCTTGTTGAACATGGACATGGGCCACTGTGTAAGGCATTGAAAACACATAGATGAACAATACATATTTTGTGTCCTTGGAGCTCACACTTTAGTGGAAGAGAGACAGAGAAACAGAGTATAGTAGTACATTTAGGGAAGCCTTCTAACAGCATTAATCACTGTTATGGGAGGCCAGAAGAAGGACCAGGATTTGGGAGTCAGAAAGGGCTTTCTAGCAAAGGAGAATTACAGCTGGGAATCACAGTGGTAGATATTGCTAATCACTTTCCAGTATCAGCCTTCTCTTCCTTCTGGTAGTAGAACCTACCAGGTGTTGGGTGGGATTCATGGCCAAAGACTCATTTCTAGCTTCTCTTACATCTTCATGTAGCCATGGGACTAAATTATAGCCAATAGGATATGAATGGAAGAGAGGTGTACAGTTTGGTTGCTACCTTTAAAAAGGTTAACTTGTCCTCTGCTTCTTCCTTCCCACTCTCCTTGGGTTAGAATGTGTTTATGGTGGAAGTCATCTGGCTCTGACTATCCTGATAATACCCTAGTGGATGATAAAGCCATAAAATAGAAGAAGCAGAGGCACCCACCAGCCCTGGACCTCCCACCTATCTCTCACTACAGCTACTATATCTGGTACCCCTTTGAAATAACAGCTTAACCTCCACTTTTACAAAATAACCAACCACCCACAGGCTTAGCTCTGCACAAAAAATTCAGCCTGATTAGATATTAAAATGTCCCCTCCCTCTTGGTAAGTGTGATCTATAAATAGTTAGTGGTCAACATGTTTTGCTATTTCTGGATGATGTGGGGAGGAATAAAACACTGGATTCTGGTGAGAGTATTGATCTATAGGCACAATGAACACTACCGTCATGTACAGCCAAAATTCCCTACCAGTCTTTCGACTAGATCTCTTCTCTGTTCGTACTTGAAGGTGGAATGGTTTAAAGGGATGGAGCAGGTGACAGAAGTCTTGTTCTGCTTCTCAGCCTGTGCTTTGGGCTGCCTCTGCCTCCCACCTACTTCTTGCTACATTCCTCCCCTGGGCCTGCTCTGCCTTTGGGAATGTTATACATCATCTTGAACTTCTCTAATTCAAAGATAGAGTCCTGTTCCTATTTCCGAGATTTCCTAAGACACTGCAGTCTTGAAGTTGTATTCCACTCAGTCCCTTTGAATGAAAAACCCAGATCCTGGGTCTTTCCTAATTGCATGTGCAGTTGGCTCATATTTTAAGAACCTGTCATTGGACTCCCTCTGTAGTGTCCCTCTCAGTTGTTCCATTCAAATGAACCCAACTCATGGGGCTGTGTTAGTTTGACCCAGTATCTATCCACTTGCATTGGTCCCACTCAGTTGCCATTGTTCCCCAAAGGGAGTGTCTGGTATGCTTTATAGCTGGAGTTGCAGGACTGTCTTCATATATCATGATCTTCGTCTTAATTCTACCTAACCACATGACAAAGACGGCTTCCCAAAGCTACAAAGAATGCCAAGGACAAAGAAATGCTTTTACTATCTTCCAATATTTCCCATTTGTTTCAGTCAGTGAACTAGAGGGCAGCCCTCTGCCTCTCTTAGGATATGTCTACAGGAAGTTGGGCAGGTAGGATACTGGTAGCAGGAAGTTCTCTGCTCCATGAAATCTGTCTATACGAGCTCCAAGCCTTATGGACCCAGAAAGGGACAATTGCAGGATTCACGGAAAATTGTCTGTGAAACGACAATTCTGCTCTCTGCTCTCCAGGCTCTGGATGGCTGGGAGCCCCCAGCCCAGCTGGTTGCTCTCTTGCTCCTCTGTACTCTCCCAGCCCTGGTGCATGTCTCTGTGGCGCTACTGCACACACTCCACAGTCATGACTTTGGTTGTGCCTCTCTTCCCTTCAAGGTGAATCACAAGTCTTCATGTCTCCAGAAATCAGCACAATACCCGGCCCATGGGTAGGGTTTGTAAGAGAAACGAATCCTCAGAAAGCACGGTTGTTCGATTCTTCTGAGAGGCATCTGAATGCCAAAGCACAAAAGAGCCCGGTTCTGAGATTCTGACTCCATCTGGCATTCCCTTCCTGCCCGGCCTTCCCATGCCACATCCCACTGTGTGTCACCAAATGCCCTTTACCTGTTTTTGTTCATTTCCGCAGTCCTGAGGGCCCAGGCAGTGAGACTGGACTTTCCTCTCTGCATACTTTACATTTTACAAGTCTCTAGATTTCTGTAGTTCTTAATTCTGCTTGCTCAATAGTTTCTGGAATCTTAAGGGGAGGCACTTCCCATCTCTGGCCAGATCCTGTGAAGGTTCTGACTAGCCCCAGACGCCTTTGGGATGTTGGGCAGGGATGTGGATGATACGATATTTGAACCCAAATGGGGGGCTACTTGTTACTGACATTTGGGGAAAATACCCAAATAGAAAAATTTCAATCAAGAGACCCTCATCCTTGATTCCAGACTCTGTAATGGCTCTCCCTGTGCCTTTTCTTCCTTTATTATTATTATTTTTTTCCTTTTTGAATGTTTTTACAACATTAGCAGGTAAGGGCCTGGAAATAAACTCTCCTACTGAGCCCATTACCTGGACTTTCACACTGACCCCTCACACCACCCTTCCCCATGCCCCCAAGCATTTGGACTAAGCTCAAGGTAGCATCCCTAGATCCCCTGAATCACCCAATCCCCTGACTCAGGACTATCCACAGTTCACAAGTGCCAGCAAGGCACTTTTTCTGCTTAGGGAGAAACTTCTCCCTTTAAATGTTTTGTTTGCCTTCAAGTCCATTTGAATACAAAAATACAATGGAATTCCATTAAAATAATGTCTGGGGCATGAGACACCAGGATAAAAGACAGGAAATTGCCCTATTCTTTATGCAGTCCTCCACTTGGTGCTGACAGTTCCTGGATAACCTAGGGAAGCAGGCTGTTAAGAAAACAAATGGGCCATATTTCATGCTGGCTTCCAGCCTCCCCTGGCTGTTTTTATAAGGAGCACAGGGGACTGTTAGAGCAGTAATACACCAGGCCGGTTTATAGTGCTTTCTCCCAAATGCTGAATTTTCATAATTGTTCAACAGGAAAATTGTTCCTTGGGCTGAAAATGTGAATTCTTAAGTCACCTCAGGAAAGCTAGTAAGTGGGGGGTCTTTGGGAGTGATCTTTACAAAAGTAAGCTTATAAATCCCAGAGTTGGGAGGGTTGGACCCCACACTTGAAATGTGCATGATCTGGGACCCAGAGCAGGGAGAGATGAATAAATGTCCAGCTACACAGAAACTGGTGGCAGAGGTAGGAGCAGAATGTGCACCCCTAACTCTGGTCTTGTGCCCCTTCTGTGCCTGAGTGATGCAGGGATGTGTAAGAAAGTTCAATACCAGAGTATTCTTGTTGTTGTTGGATTCAAGTCTTAAAGACTGTAAGGACCAGCCAAAGAAAGTGTCCTTAGGCTGATGCCAGGAAGAATATAGTCAGATTTAGGGAAGAACTTCCTGAGAATCAGAGCATGGGGGTTCTGGCTGGAAGACTTCCACAGGACATGGATTCTTTGCACTAAGTGGATCATACTTTTTAAAGGATGTTTAAAAATAAGGGTGAATTTGGAAAGGATTATCAAAGGATTATCTGCTGATGAAACAGATGGAGAATAGGTAACAGGAGAGACATTTTCCCAAAAGTCCTTAAAGATGAGAAAACCGTGAACTGTCTCATTCAGGTTAAATACTAGAGAAACTAGACCAGAGAGCTGAGCAGGTTTCATTCAGGAATCTCAGACTGTGGCCTTCTAGATCTATCAGACAGCTCGTCCTCAGTTCTTGGGGCTGACACCTCAAGAGTATGGTTTTTTGTTTTGTTTTGGTTTTGGTTGGGAATAAACCAGCTGCGTCACTGAGAACCAGAGGAGCTCATAAGCAGCTATGGGCTCCATTCTATACCTTCGTGCCCTCTCCCCAGCCAACACTGAGTGTAAGCTTTCAGAATCCTATTGGACAAATCAATGAATAAATCAGTTCATCCAAGAACAGTTGAAGATGGAGATGGTGGCACTGTTTGGGAAGGCAAGGACCACCTCGTGCTCTCTGTTTTATATCCTGATGGCAAAATACATTCACAATACATTCACAACTCATTCAACCACGAATGAAGTTTCTGGAATGGATTAATTTCCCAGGTACCAAAGTCAGCTCCTTTAAGTATAAAGACATTTTGCTTTGGTTCTTTTGATTTGAAAACACCTTAACCTTATTACATACCTCTAAAGCAGGGCATACTAAACAGAAACATCATCTTTTTCTGTTTCAGAATTTCTTAAGACAGTAAAACCATGATGCATTTTTTTCCTGGGGCGCTTTGTAATTATGGTGTAACTTTACCAAATGATCTCATTTAATCCTCACAACAACTTTATGTATATGTACATTTGTGTATTCTGTACATATATATGTTCTCCTCATTTACCTAGAAAAACTGAGGACCAAACAAAATAAAAAGTTATTTTTTCAAGGTTACACAGCCGGTGAGAGGCAACGTCAAGTCTCAAATCCTTATCTTCTGATTGCAAATCCATTGCTTGTGCTGAGAGCAAGTGGTCTTGACTCCCTCTCAGGGCATGGCCAATGGCAGGATCAGGAGTCTGCTAGAAAGATGGGCACTGCAGACTGGAGAAAATAGCATGCTGGACCTAAGCAACAAGTTGGGAAATAAGGGAAGGAGGCCAGGGTAGTGGGGGGAAAGAGTCTGGTTGGAGGCCTGGACCCCAGAGAAGGGAGGTAGCCAGCCATCACTGTGAGTGCCCAAATGGGTGTGAAAATTTGGCTGGATGCCTTCTGGCACCAGGAGGGCCTGAGGAATAGGCAGTGCCTGGCAGAAGGAAGTTCTTGGCAGAGTGATGCTCAGAGACAGGTGCTTAGGGTTGGCCTGAGTGGCTTGGAGCCAGACCCAACCAGAAACTGGGTCCAGCCCCAGTGGTTACAGATCGGGGTAGACAAGGCACAGCATATGCACCGAGGTCAGACAGGGTGGGGTTCAGGGCAGGGAACCAGGCCAAGCAAAAGTGCAGAGAGCACCAGGAACTGGGGCAGCGGGGGAGAGCTGCCAGCCTGTCCTTTGCAGCTGGGTGAAGGCTCTGCAGATTCCCCAGCACACCAGCGCCTGGATATAGAACCTCATGGCATTGTTCCCAGCCCTATCCTCTGAGCTTCCAGGGATCTCCAGAGCTGCAGGAGGTACGAGCAGGGACTGTAGCAGAAACTGTGCCACTGTTCCTTTCCGAGGGGCACCTCTTGGACTGCGGCAGATACCACGTCTTGCCTGGAGATGGGGTGGTGGAGAGTCACGGTTGTAGGGGACACTAGATTCTCACTTGTTAGCTGTGGCCTTGAACTAGATGCATGATCTCACTGAGCAATGCAGTGATAATAATAGCACCCATCCTTCCTTCTAGGGTTAGCTGAAGCATCTGACCTGGTACCGTAAATAAAAGTACACAAAAGTATTTCCTTTGAAGTAAGGAAATACACACTGAAGAATTAGAATTTTTCAGTATTTTTGAGGCAGCAGCTAAGGTATTCTATATCTGCAGTGTGCCAGGCACTGAGTTAAATGTCACAGCAAGACAAGGGTGACTAAAAGCTTGGGCTTTGGGGGCCAGCATGGGGAACTAAAATTTAGCCAAACAGCAAATGCACAACCGGTTGTAGCACACGACGGAAGGTAGAATGGAGTAAGAGCTGAAAGGTGGTATATGCATGAAGCAACCACAGGGACTCAGAGCCAGGAAGGATTCATTTCAACTGGGGGTTGCGGGCGGGGGGTGGTCAGGAAGGAGCTCATGGAGCAGCTGGTGTCAGAATGAGACCATACAAGAGAGCTATAATGGAGGGGAATAGCAGAATCCAGCAGGGAAATCATCAACCATGGGCCTCGGTCCTATGTCAACCTTAAAGGTTCTAAAGCAATGCTTCAAAACCAAGATTATGCTCTTGAAGCACCCAGGGATCTTTGAGGTCATTTGCAAATGACCAGATCCCTTTCAGACCACCTGTTTCAGGAGCCCTGGGGGTGGGACCAGGGTACTGGCATATTGAGGAAACACCCCATCCAAGGTGATCTGGTCACCTTGTGTATTTATGTACTCCAGTATCTTTCGTTAAGAGCCACTGTCCTAAACCAGTTCCAAGCTTTAGCAGACTTAAACATCTCTTGGAGAGCTTGTTAAAAATACATGTTCATTGCCCTTACTTCAAAGATTCTGATTCAGGGGGTTGGGATGAGACCGGAGGAGATTTTGCATTTCTAACAGACTCAGGTGGTGCTGAGGCTATGTGTCTGCGGACCCCACATCGGGTAGCAGGGCTCTAAACCATCGGCTGGCCCCTTGCTTCTTGTAGAGTCAAGAGGGCCCCTTCGTTTGAAAGCAAATTCATGCTTCTCCATCCTGGACCTTTAAGAAGGGACACTTCCCCATCACCTTGAAACCACCTGTGAAAACAGATTAAAAAAGGACACCCCAGAAGTGTTCACAGCACTAGCTGTGGCCTCCGTACCTGCTCTCCCCTGACTCTAGTTTCCCTCTGGTCCCTGCTTCTTAGTGTTGTTCCTGCTTCTACACCTGCTCTGTATAACACTCCTGGATCCTGTTCATCCTGACCCTGCCCAGGGATTTCAGAAGTATGTGCTAGCTCTTTTTTTCTTCCCCCTCAGAGTCCAATCCCTGGCCAGCGCACCTGATGCTCAGCTAGGTGATGGTTTGGTCCCCCTAGACTGGTTGGCTTGGAGAACATCCGAGGAAGGGAGCGTGTTCTGTACTCCTCTCCGAAGCCAGCTCTGGGTAGATTGGTATAATGACTTTGGGTCACATTTGTCCTTTCCATGTTTTTGATCAGCTTCAATTTTGAAAAATATTGCTCACGGGAGCAATTTGTGATAGAGCGAGTGAAGCCTTCAAAGCTTCCTTTCTGTGTTAGGAGAAATTACCTGGACAGGATCGTTGAGCTAGCTGACCAACCCTGGGATTTGGTCATTTGAACGAGTTAGCTGTTGACAGATGACCCCTGCCTTTTAGAAACTTGGCAAAACAGGCCTTGCGTTGTGGGTTCTTGTTAATCCCAGTGGCTGTTACATGCACGTGCATTTCAATTAAATCATACAAACATTTTGTTATTTTCTATTTTTTTAAATATTCTTTTTCTTCTTTTTAAAATCAAGTCTTTTGGGGAGCCTGGGTGGCTCAGTTGGTTAAGCTTCTGCCTTCTGCTCTGGTCATAATCCCCGGGATCCTGGGATCGAGTCCTGCATCGGGGTCCTTGTACTGTGGCTTGGAGAGATGAGGTAACTTGCTCAAGGTCTTACAGTGCTGGAATGGGAGCCCAGGAAGTGAAACCGACTTGTTGAACACCCACTGTGCATAAGTCATCTGTTTTGTCTTTAAAATGGTCCTATAAGGCAGGTGTCACAACACCATTTTACCAAGGAGGACGAACGTGCCGAGAGGTGAGTTTTGCACATTTACGTAGTTGTTAAATGGAAGGGCTCCAATTAGAAACCAGGTCTGTCTGAACTTCCAAGCTCATCTTCTTCGGACTTTGCCAGATGCTCCTTTATTGGATCCTTCAATGTCTTAGCCCAAAGGGGTGCTCTGGACAGGCTGTCTGCGGAAAGCCTGCGCACTTCTGTAGTGTGATGATTATTCCACCTTTACTTAGGGCTGGAGGTGCAAATGGCATGAACGATTGCCCAAAGAAGGAAAGAAACAGGAAACATGCATTCATAGGGGCCAGCCAGGAGAATGACAGGTTGGGTTGCTGAGGTGGGGAGGCGGGCTGCAGGCTGCCTGGGGCTCTGGGGTCCAGCAGCACTGGGTGACTTTGGCCTAGTAACTTTGCCTTTCTGAGCCCCAGTTCTCTCAGCTGCAGAATGGGAATGCTAGTACCTCTCTTGTAGGATTATGGTGAAGCATAAATGAGCCAGTTTGGAGTACAGAATCTGGCCCGTGGGCATGCAATAATTGGTGAATACCTCCTCGCTGCCCTCTTTACTTCAGCCACTGCTGGCTCTGATCAGGCTATGGAGAAAAAGTGGTTCATGTTTTTGAGCAGGAAGGATCTGATTCCAGTAGGGAGGTCCTGGGGCACAGACTGGCATGGGGGGACTCTAGCAAAATATCCTTCTATTTGGTTCTTTCTTCAGGCCAGAACACTGGTTTCAGGAGCCTTCATCCAAGCGCTAAATCCACCTAATTGCTTTGAAAAGCACGGGGTAGATAAATATCCCATCAGCCCACCGCTGTAATAACGCCAGTGACATTTATGCCTGAGATGAAGGATGCGGGATGAACGGTGATCAGACCCCAGGTACCCTGCCGTGATTGACAGCCCAGACAAGGCTCCCCCTGAGCCAGGAAATGCCAGCCTCTGGGTGGGGAAGGGGAAGGGGAAGGGGAAGGGGGATGGATGCCACGTGGTTTGCCCATGACATGAAGTGAAAAGAACACTGTCTGGGCAAGTTATGTAACCTCTCTGAACCTCTGGTTTATGTCTGTGAGAGGAGCACCATGATGCTTTGGGCACGAAATAAATGAGAGGAATAAATGAAGAACCCAGCATTGCTCCTGCAGAGCTGCCGGAGCTCCAAAACCATCAGGTCCTTCTCCTTTCAGGACTTTGCCAGATGCTCCTTTATTGGAGCATCTTTTCCTATCTTTCCTTTCTCCTGGAATCACCTCTTTGTTTACTCCCTCCCGAGAGCCCAAGACCTATGGATACCCCATTCACAAACCCAGGAGTACACTCCATTCATCCACCCATTCATCAATACTATTTCCCATTCATTCATCAATTATGTTTTGGTCACCCAAAATGTGCCAGGTCCTAACCTGGGATCCGCCTACAAGAAATAATCAGACCTCTCGCCCACCCTTGAGTTGTTCAGAGGTTAATGGAGGAGACATGCCTTGTATCAGATAAGGTCCCAAGGAGGGAAAGTTGGCACACGCATGTAAAGATAATCCAAGGAGAGTTTATTTACAAAAGGATTAATTATGAAGACATGGGTGGAGTCCCCAGCAGCAAGGCTTTCAGCACTCCTGGGGCCAAGGGCAAGGAAGGGAACCAATCTCAGAACCCAGCGGGAGAGAGCTGTGCACAGCAGGCCACCTTGACAGGAGCAGTGACCTTCTGTCCAGGGACACAGGCAGCCCAAGGTTACCTCCCAGGAAGGGAGCCCCACAGCTGCTCCCTCTCTCGGAACTTCTCTAATGCTCCCCATTAGCTGACATAATCAGAAGCTCAAGGGAAATTAGTTCCTTGATTTGGTCCACAGCCCTGCCTTTCTTACCTTCCCTGGACCCCTGAGATATTCTTTCCCCTTCCTCTTTGCCTGGCTAACTCTTTGTTGACCTTAAGAAATCATGACCTACTTAAATATTCGGTAAGGTGTAGAGAATAGAAATCAGACACCCCGGTACCCACCGCCTGTGCTTAATAAATGTGAAAGTTTTGCCACATTTGCTTCAGATCTTTTTTCAGCAAGAAAACATTGTAGATACAATGGGAGCATCTATTATATTTCTTCCCCTCATGTAACACCACTTTGAAGTTAATGAGTATCCTATCCATCCATGCTTTTACGTGTTTGTTACATTGCTCTGCTTAAAAAAATGTATATAATTACCATTGTATTATAGACAACCTTTTATAATTTGTTTTCTTCACTCAGCATTATGTGGGTGTTTTGTTGTGGCTTTGTTGATTGGACATTGTCTTAAGAGAGTTTATTGGTGGGTGGCTTCCCTCGAAGGGTGAGGGTCAAGCAATGATGGCTGGCCCAGACTTGACTTAAAAAGAGTGACTTTCACAGAGATTTCATAGGCATTAAAAATCACATCGACTTCCAGTCTCCTTGCAACTGCTCCCCTTCCCACTGTCACAGTGCAGCTGTTTGCATCTGGCAATGATGTTGGGAGGGAAAGCAACCTTGTTGAAAAGAAGAGGGAGAGGTGGCTGCTGCTGCTGCCTACACCCTTTCCCCTGGCGGGGCTCCTTCCACTTTTCCATGTGGCCATCTGGCCATCCGTCTCCAGCAGCTGCCCATGAACACTACCTGTTTTCTTGCAGTTAGATCTCTTTCCCACATCAAGCATCCTTATGACAATTACCAAACCGTCCAGACCTATGTGGACACTGCCTCCCAATGAGTGGTGAGGGGTAAAGCTGGGAACCTGCTGTTGGGTATCTATCTCTGTTCCCAACACAAGGAAAAGCATGGATCCATGGTCAAACGTCACCCAGTCCTGGAGCTTTGACTTTATTTGGCTCAGGAAAGTGCACTGGTGCCACAGAAACCATTCCAACAAGGACCTACCCCGAGGGACCTATGGACTATCAGGGCAGGAGGACGTCTCCTATTTTCAATCTCAAGGAGCTTAAAAATACAGCACCGCTGCCACCACCACCACGACCACCACCACATTTATAATCAACATTATGCTTTCCAGCTACCTCTTGGATGACGATATATAGATCTATTTCATTTCCTTTGGTTGCTAAAATCAGATTCCATCGTATGAATATATCACAACTTATTTCTCCATTTTCCTGTTGATGGACATTGCAACTTTTCAAACTTTTGCTGTTATCAACAATGCCAAAATACAAAGAAATCCTTGAGCTCATGTTGAAAAAAATGTTCTGCAGGAAATGTATATATTCAGAAGTATAATTGCTGGATCACATGGTATGTGTTCTCTTTGTACCAGTCCAAAATACTGCGTGCTGTGATGAGCACTGAGTGTTATACGTAACTAATGAATCACTGAACACTGCACCAAGGACTAATTATGTACTATACAGTGGCTAACTGAATATAATAATAATAATAATAATAATAATAATAAAAACCCAAAACAAAAAAAAATAAAAAAACAAAACCAAAATATTGCCAAATTTCTCCTGCAAATAGATATGTCAATTCACATTCATACCAGTAACATCTGAGAGTTCCTATTAGAACTACATTTTTAAAAATTTCTTAATTCCAGTTTCAGGGAAGTACAAATATACTGGGAGGCCACATGGTATGGTAGAAACAACCCTGAATTATGGGTCAATTGAGCAGATTCTGGCTCTCTCTCTGCCCCTGTCTTGTTGTAGCACTGGCAGAAACATGCTCCTGTCTTTGGGCCCCATTGTCCTCACTTATAAATTGAGGGCACAGACTAAAATATCTCCTTAGTTCCTTCTAGCTTTAACCTTTTGCCATCTGTGCTTTAAATAATGGCTGACTTAAAAGTAAAGGGAGCCTTCACTCATTTGCATTGACTTGTTTCATCAGATCCTCACCATGCCCTACTGTATCCTGGACCCTGGGTACCTGTGGAGACATGACCATGTCCCAGTCTTCAAGCCCCTTACACTTGAATGGAGGAGACAGACAAGCAAATGGAGATGCTCTGGCCATGGCATCCCAGGATGGTCTGAAGGGCTTCATGTTGGAAGTTATGCATTATGTTAGGGATGAGTTGGCATCATCCAGGCAAAGTCCAAGGACAGTCATTCCAGACAGAAAAAGGCATGGAAGCTAGAGATGGCTTGGGATATTTGAGGATGTTAAGTAATACAGATTGACTGTTTCATTGGAGTGTGGCTGCCATCTTCCTCTTTCATTTTTAAATTCATTCAACACTATTTACTGGTTGCCATTTTATGCTACCCACTCTGCTAGGAGTTGGGGGTGTAAGATGAACAAAATGTCATAGCTCCTGCCCAGGTGGAGTTTTCTGTCTAGTTGGGGGACACAGACATTAAGTACACAGAGAAATAAATGGTGAGGAAAAGAACAGTGTGCTATGAGTGATAACAACACGTTGGACTGATTTAAAGAGGGGTGGGGCTAGGTCTTCCCCAAGGAAGTGAAAATTCTGAAAGCTAGGAAGGAGCCACACATGAAGACAGCAGGTTGAGCCTGTGGAGAGGGAATAGAGGGAAGTCTGAAGTAGAAAGTGCTTCATATACCTGGAACTGACAAGAGTCCTTGAGGGGATAAAGCACAGCAACAGAGGGGCAAGAAAACAAGAAATGAGACTGAGGAAGGAGGCTGGGTGCAGGTCCTTCCTTCTGTGACCTGGTAAGGAGCTGGGCTTTTGCTAAGGGCAGTAGAAAGGAATGACTACTGTCCCTTCCGTAACCCACCCACCCTTCCTCCTTCCTTCCTACTTTCCTTCCTTCTTTCTTCTCACCCTCCTTCCTTCCTACCCTCCCTTCCCACCCTCGGTCCTTCCTTCCCACCCTCCCTCTCTCCTTCTTTTCTATACATGTCTCCTGGTCATGCTGCAGGGAGTCTAGGCATCTGATTCAGCCTGGCTCACCATCCCCAACCCAGCCTTCCTCATGAACAACGGTAGGAGCACTCAACCCCAAAGACTTCTCTTCATGCTCCCTTTCAGCACCCCCACCCCTCCAACCCCAAGGCCACTCTTGGACCTGGCCATCACCAAGAAAGTCTCTACCTATAGAATCTCATCCCCACAACTCCTCTCCCATTGTGGCCTCCTTCCTTCCCCTCCTGGTCACTCACTTGGCTCTCCTTCCAAGGTTGCTCTTTGACCTCTTCAAGACCCCTAGTCCTTGACTTCTCAACCATCCTCTGCCAATACTTTTTTCCACTTCTGCTCTCTAGCCTGGTCTTCACCAGTCCATCTCATCAACCATCAACATTTCCTCGCCATGTCTTCACCTCCCATGCCTGTTCTGCAAAATTCTGATTGTGCATAAATTAAACTCTTTTCCTGGGCTGTTGAAGGCAAATGCCACAGGTGTGTCCCTTCATGAATTCATGCTTTCTGATGCCTATGAGGCCTGGGGTACCGCCTCTTTTGAGCCCCCCGACTGTCCCTTTCATCCACACTTGTTCCTTCTTTATCATGGTCATTTCAAATCTTCATTCCTCTTCCCCAAACTTCTTCCTGTCCTCTTAACAGATGACCTCGCTTCCTACTTTGAAGCAAAAATAGAAGCCATCAGACAAGAATTCCCTCAACTGCTTGGCACAACACCTACCAATTAACCTGATTTGTGCTCTTTTCCAACTTTTCCTTTGTCAGTGGCTGACCCTCAACCTGTGCTCTGAATCCCAAAGTTTTCTCCCTTCATGAAGACACTGCTCCATTGATTATCCATTCACAAGAAGGAAGAGTCCATAAATCTTTGTCCTTGCTGTGTCCCCTGTGCCTGAAACACCACCAGGCACATAACAGGTGTCTGAGAAATATTTGTTGAATGATTTCTCTCTTCTCTGCCTTCAACCTCTGTCTCTCTATCGATTCATTGCACCAGTGTTTAAACCTGCTTAAGGCTTCTTCTTCCATTAAAAACAAAAACAAAAACAAACCCACACCACAACAAACAAATCTTGACCTGGTGCACCTCTTTCCCTGGCTACAGCTCTTGTCTCCCTCACTGAGCACACCCTCTACCAATGTGCCTGAGCCCCTGTCCTGCTCCATCTCCTTCCCCTCACCCCTCTGTTCCCACTGCCTGGATTCACCCTTCCAAGAAAATTGCTGCTCCCCTGATCACCTCATTTGCATGCTTCTCATGTCCCAGAGTACCTGATCTCTGGCGGTGGTTGGCTCTGCTGCCCTCTCCTTTCTTTGGAAACACTGTCTCCCCATATCCGCGACCATGCTCCAGTCTGCCCTCCCTGGCCTTTGCTGCGGCTGAACCAATTCACACTCCAGCCAGCCAGTTCTCTCTCATGCAGATCAGGTCCGGGAACTCCCCTTGAGCCTCTGTTCTTGCTCCTCTGTCCCCTGGATGACATCCATGTTCCTTCCAAGGGGTTGTCAGACTCCGCCTTCTCTACCTCTCCCCGTGCCTTCTGGAGCCCCACCTGCAGCAGGTGGGAGCTAATCTGTTAGAGGTCTCTGGCCCTCTGTCCATGCTGGCCCTCCTGGTTATCTGACCCTCTAGCACTTCCCCCAGCCACGTGCTTGGTTTAAGGACCACGGCCTTAACTTTTTTTTTTTTTTAAAGATTTTATTTATTTATTTGACAGACAGAGATCACAAGTAGGCAAAGAGGCAGGCAGGGGGTGGGGAGGGAAGCAGGCTCCCTGCTGAGCAGAGAGCCCAATGCAGGGCTCGATCCAAGGACCCCAAGACCATGACCTGAGCCGAAGGCAGAGGCTTAACCCATTGAGCCACCCAGATGCCCCTATAGCCTTAACTCTGCCCTCAGTGTTCCAGACCTTCTGCCATCCAGGCCAGGACTTAAACTTGGCCCACGTTTACATTCCCAATCTTGTGCTGGCTCTTCATAATAGCCTTCATTTTTGAAGGTTATTTTACAGTATGTAACATACAGCCACACCCATTTTCTCAACAGCTCTGAAAGGTGGGCATGTTCCCTGTTACGTCCATTCCCCAGACAGAGTCCAGGGGCCAGGGAGTCACAGTGCCTTGGGTCTAGAACGCTCACCCAGGTGTCCTGATGCCTCACATGGCTGGGCGCTTGTTCTCTATTTCCTTTCCACCCTCCCCACGTCCCAGTCCTGACCTTACAGGGCGGCACCTTGGTCTCCCAGCCCAGCCGAGGGTGCCGGCCTCCCACCCCAGGACAGCCTCTCCTCCCGGAACCCCAGCCAGGATGGGCCTGGTCGTGGGAAGCGAGAGGGGGCAGGTGGTGGGAAGACCACAGAGCCTCTTGTTCCCGAGGCTGAGATGTTTTCCCTTCCTTGACTCCACTTCCCCAGTGAGCAGTGGATCATCTGCCGACAGGACTAAAAATAAGTGACGAGGAAGGACTAAGATGAATGGGGCGGGAGTTTGCGGGGAGCCGGCACAGAGGCGGGAGTGGGCAGGAAGTCTT
The DNA here is from genome assembly GCF_002288905.1 of Enhydra lutris kenyoni. NCBI lineage: Eukaryota > Metazoa > Chordata > Mammalia > Carnivora > Mustelidae > Enhydra > Enhydra lutris. The sequence continues at coordinate 8,008,578 of NW_019154110.1, forward strand.
TAGGCTGAAGGAAGACCTGTCAGGGAAGAAAAACCACTGTCGAGTGGGGCCTCCTGTGTTCCTGTGACACACAGATCCTCATGGCTCCCAGCAGCATGCAGGCCGAGCTGATTCCTTCTGTCCCTGCTTAATAAGGCCGGTGTTACCGGCCAGCACGTTGTCAGCACGGTGGCGTGGGCTCCGTCCAGCATGCCATCTGCTTTGGACCGGTTTTCAGCTGCCCCCTCTGACAGCAGTTTGTAGGAGTCTTGTCACTAGGGGTCCCCTGATCCAGCCACACATCTGGGCTGTTTCCAAAGGGGCCGGAGAGCCATGAACCCGAAGACGGTCTGCGAGAGCACAAGGTCGGACAAGTCAGAGTATTGTGGGGTTTGCAAAGGAAGGAGCAGTCAGGGCTGCCTCTTCTGACCCAGTGGGGTTCTCTGCCAGCAAGTGGGAGGAAGCTTCTCCCAGGGTGGGCTCCTCTCAGCTGGGCAAGCTCATCCAAGACACTAAACCTCTCTGGGCCTTTGTTGTGTCATTTGCACGAAGACTGAGATGTCCACATGCTACCCCCCAGAACCTGTGAGTACTGCTTCATAGGACAAAAGAAGCCAGAGGGACGAATTTAAGAATTCTGAGAGTATCCTGGATGATCCAGGTAGCCCAATGAAATCGCAGAGCTTCTTATTAGAGGGAGGTAGGGGACAGAGAGGAAAAAGTGATGGGACAACCAAAACAGGTATCAAAGTAATGTGATCTCATTAGGAGGAGGAAGAGAACACAAGCCAAAGGACACAGGCGGCCACTAGAAGCTGAAAAGGGCAAGGAGTCACACAGTCCTCTCCGAGCTTCCAGAAGGAACCAGCCCTACCAGCATCTTGATATTGTTGGTCCAGCACATCTGAGGTCTGACTTCTGACCTCTAGAGCTGGAAGAAGATGAATTAGTGTTGCTTCACCACTATTTCTCGTAATGTGTCACGGCAGCCAGAGGGAACCGATACAGTGGGACTCCCCATTCGTCAGCAAAAAGAGCAAGATTATATGACGTCATCCAAGGTAGGGAGACCATTCTGTCCGAAAGCCACACTCTGGGGGACACTCCCTTGGAGATATCGCTTTGGGCCGAGATGATGATCTCCCCCTGAGGCGCACTCCCCTTAACAGCAGCACGGGTCATAGAAATATCACCCAAGCCACAGAGGTAATTAAAAATTTTCTAGCCACTTCAGTAAAGTGACTAAAAGCAGGTGATATTTGTTTGAATAATATATATTTTTCAACCCAATATATGCAAATATCATTTTTTCAACCCTAACCAATATAAAACATTTTCCTTTTTTTTTGGTACCACGTCTTTGGAATCGAGGGTGTATTTTACATTTGAAACACACCTCCATGTGAACCAGCCACACGGGGCTCAGATTCGAGCTTGGGTCCAATTTGGACAGTTCTAAAAGTTTAAGAATGTCAACCTCTAAGAGCGGGTCAGTTCATCAAACTCTCTAACTGACCCCGGGTGGACAATGAGCCTTGGGAAAGTGATCACCATGACAGGCTTTCATAGAATGTACTGGGGACACTATTATGAATAGTCACCTATGGTCAAGCCAGTAGCTGGGGAGAAGCAGGGCTAGAATCCAAGGATGACGCCTTCCTGGCCAGGGAAGGGGACAGTGAGGCCAGGCTGAATAGTTAAGCTCCAACTGTGTACACTGTTCTGTAACTTGTTTTTATCTACTCATGTATGCAGTTAGTATGCCCTGTACCCTTCAATATTCCTTAAGTACCTAAACTTAAATGATATCACAATGACCAGATAGTTACACAATGCTTTATTTAGGTCATTTCCTCTTTCTTTAGAACCAGCAAGGGATGTGAGCCCCCACCGGTCCCCAAACCTCTGTGCAGCAGGGGCCAGTCGGCTCTGTACACCCTTCCTTGCTGCTTCTCAAGGGTCCTCACTGTCAAGGAGTTTGCTTCAAGCATCCTCTGGGAGACAGACTAGGAACAACAGAATTCAGGAACTTGGGGGCTATTTTGGAGCTTAAATATTCAACATGAAATACATTGCTCCCGAGTGGGCGTCCCATCCGAAGGGAACTTACTAGTTTGCAGTTGCTGATGAACGGCAGTGGTGAGCTGCCCCGAGCCTTCCAAGGTCATGTTCCTGTCTGCTCTACGGCGTCCAGGCCTGCCTCCCCATCCTTGCGGCTTCTCTGCCCCTGACTCCGTGCAGTACCTGTATCTCCTGCTTTCCCTGTCAGCTCCAAGCTCCTCTTGCCCTTCCAAGCGGGCTCCAGCTACGCTAATGGCTCTTCTCTTATAGGGTTGTTGTAAGCAGTAAATGAGAACGTGTACATTAAGTGCTGGCTACCACGCCTGGCACGCAGAAGTTTCTCTGTGGAGCTTAGCTATCAGTTAGAAGGTTAGGTATCAATTCACAGAGTAGGAAGCAGAGCTGATATTGGAAACTGGGAGCAACTTGGTCACTAATCGCCCACCCTGTTTGTTTCTCGATATGCCATCCTGCCTCCCTGTAACACCTCCATTCCAGAGATACTGGCACACTGTTATCTCCACACCTTTCCACAGGCCATCACCTAGTCTTGGGAAACCTGTTTCTTTTCTGCACACACAAACACTTTGCAAAGTACAATGTGCACAACCTTCATTATTGGCCTTATCATCAGGACCACATCTGTCAGATTTCGTAAACATTTCTTTTTGAAGGCTAGATACGTATTTATTTTTCATGCATTTTTCTTTTCAAGCCCTAACATGTGTTTATTTTTGTACTTGTGTTCTTTTGCTACATTTGGTGAATGTGTTTGATTTTTATTTTTAATTGTGGTAAAATATACATAACAGAAAATTTATCATCTCAACCATTTAAAAATGTACAATAAAAGATTCTCCTGTAAAGAATTCTCCCACAATCCCACCACATCCCTAAAATTCACACCGAAACCCACCCAAAGCCCTGCCCCCCAACAGTCGGTCCCTTGTGAAAATATCTGGGTACCCCAGTCTACTTCAGAGTGAATGGGGTGTCTCTCCATCCCTAGATGGCACCTTGGCGCACCAGGCCTTTCACATGGGTTCCTTCTCAGATCTGACACCGAGCCTACTGTGAGGCTTTTCACTTCTGACTGGTCTGGGGACTCCTCCCTCTGGTCTGACCCAGATGCCTGGGTCATAACCTCAACTCCTGCTAATGAGATGATGCCGTTGGCCACTGTGTCCTCTGCCTTCTGGCCTCTCCAGTGAAAAGATCACATACTGTTCCGATGGTCCAGAGATCCAGAGCTGGGATGCTGTGAAGATATCATGGCTGGCCCCAACTGACTCTTGGGCAAGGCTATCTGTTGGGCATGGCCTAGTCCAGTGCCTGACCCAGTGAGCTAACTACTGATGGCTTTTTCTGAGCCAGTCCTTGTGGAGGGAGGGTCCCATGATCTCATTTAATGCTTGCCACACCCTGCAGGCTGAGTATTACTATTCCCATGATACAAACATGGAAACAAAGGTCCAAAGAAGTGAAAGGACATGCCCAAAGGTACATAGCTGATCAATTCTCTCTGACTCTAAAACCAGTACTTTAAACCAGAAAGAAAGGGTCCCTGCTTTGCCCTTTCAGCCTGCCCACCCCCATCACATCCTAGAACATTTATTGAAGCCTGCAACCTTATGCCTCTGGTTTTTATCCCCAGCTTCTAACAGAGTCAGCTCATGGGCCCTGGACACTGAGATGGCCTCCAGTACCCACTGCTCCATCTCTGAGACATCAGATCCCAATCCCAATCCTCAGCTGAATTGGACAAAGTCTCAGATTTGACTCCACTTATAGACAAAAATGGGGTCCCAGGTTGAGGGCAGAGTACTGTGAAGCCAGCCTTCCTGGGTATTTACTGACTCATCAAGCATTCCTTGAGAAACTCCAGGATGGCACCATGTTTGAGAAATGGGGATTTAAGTCCCTCCATGCCTAGTCCTTTGGAAGATCTCTGTGAGTCCAGAGTATTCAAGTGACCAGAGAGTCCTGCCTTCCCCAACAAACAAGAGAGAAAACCCACTCAAATTCCATTTTCCTAACTCAACTACCCATTCTAGGTTTGCATATTTCCTTCTAGACCATTCACACTCATGTTTTATATAGCCATAATGATAATGAATATATACAACTTTGTTTTGTGTTTGTCATTTAAAACACCCCTAGGGCCAAACCTGGCCCACTACCCATTTTTATAAATACAGTTTTATTGGTCACAGTCACTCCCATTCCTTTACATACTATGGGTGGCTTCTTTCACACTATGGGAGGGTTGGTAGTTGCAACAAAGACCGTAAGGTCGGCAAAACAAAAAATATTGCCGTCTGGCCCTTTCCAGAAGGAAAAAAAAAAAAAACACCTGCCAATCTTGGATTTAGAGCCTTATAAAACTGTTCTCATATTATTGGACAGTCTTTGCCAGTTGTAATAATTAATGGCTACATGACACTTCACTGGGTGGCCTGTGATTTTTAATTCAGCACTTCTCAAGTGGTCAGATAAACCTGTTGTTCTGGGTCCTCTGCAAAGAAGATCTTTGTGCCAGCTGATTTCCTTAGGCAAAATTCCCACACGGTTTCCTAGGTTAAATCATCTGGCGTTATCGCCAGGGGTGGCTGGAATTCTGTCCCTGTTTTGCTTGTTTGTTTTGACCCTGTTTTAAGGACCGTCCTGACCCTTGACCAAGAGACCACCCCAACTGGATCCAGAATCTCTTATTTGAATTTCCATTCGGAGGGACCCACCTGCTTAGTTCATGAGGAGCTGTTCTTCAGCACTTGCCCTGACCAGGCGGCCACCCCCTCACTCTTCCTCCTCCACATCTCTCAGCCCTACCCGCCAACTCCCCTCTATGCAACAGCGGCCCTTGCCATTTCTTCCAACTCATTCCTCTCATCTCCTATTTGCAAATCCCACACCTTCAGAGGCACAAGCATCTGGACCAGATCTCTTGGTGAAGCACAAAGAGGAGCACGGGCCAGAACACCCACACTGATCACGGGCAAAGGACAATCCATCATTGGATTCCTCCCCTCGGGCCCAACACAATGCTGGGCACCCAAGCCCAAGAGCTGCTTGTCAAGACAATTTACGAATCTCTGCCTTCAGCCTCGGTGTTGACTCTGCCTGCAATTCATCTCGCCGTTCTCTATATCCTCCGGCTCCTCGGAAACTTTCCACATACTGGCTTCTGATTTACTGCATGCATAGACTATTTCTATGGGAGAGCGGCTAATAAAAAAGGAAGAACTCTAAAAATGGATTTTTGCTGAACACTACTTGCCAATGAGTTTCTTTAATTGCAGCATTAGGAACATACACAATTACTTTCATTGAGCTGATCTGACATAGTAATTTGGACCCTAGAGGAAGCCGACTTACTCCGAGAGGCCGGCTCCTGAGGGGTTTGGAGCCACTGGCCAACAGATATCAACCTCCCCCAGGGACTGACAGGCCAGCTCCTCTCTTGGCATCCTGGCCTGAATCTAGTGTCCCCGTGTGATGCTTCACTCCCCTGGGAGCACCTCTGCTTATGATCACACTGCTTTGCTTAATACAGAAGGGAGGCAGAGATATGAGCCCATTTTAGGGAGTTCATTCATTTTAAATGTTTTCCTTATGAGGGAGCTTAAATCTCGTCCCCTATACTTTTGTCCTATTTGCCCTATACTTGCCCTCCAGAAAGAGCTGAGCTAGTCTGATCTTTTTTGTAGCAGATTTTTGGATTTTTAAGGATTAAAATCCTGTCTCCCTATAACCTTCTCCTACCAGCATACATATTTCTAGTTTCTTTAACTACTTTTCATTTGTCCTTGGTTCTAGGTCCGTTGTCAACACAGAGCCTTGCTAGAAGTTGCAGTACCAATAGTGTAATGACAGTGCAACCCGCACGTATGGAGGCGGCATCAGGCAGTGGGTCTGAAGTGCCTTACACCCTGTAGCGAGTTTAATCTTCACGCTGATCCTAGGAGGCAAGTGCCATTATTGGTCCTGTTTGCAGAGACTGAGCTGAGCTATGAATAAAATCCCGGGAGCTGTGTCCCAGCACTGCTGCTTTTCCGTCTGTTTCTGTTGCCCGTTCACCCAGTGAATTACCTTCATTTTTTTCATCTCTAAAATGGGGATGGTGAGGTCATGTCCTAGAGGTGGTGAGCGTTCCAGGAGAAGTACGCACACGGCACGGATAAGGTCAGCGTGAGGTTTTCCTGGGTCCTTTCTTGTAGAGGACGGCCCTCAGTCCGTCAGTAACCTTCCCATGTAGAAACTCAGAAAATCAGACGCTGCATCTCCTCTTACCCAAATCATGCTCCTTTCGTGAAGTGAACACACCTCTCCTCTCTGTGTCTCATCCCAGCTCTTGGCCGTCACTGAAGGCCCATGCTACACCGAGTGAGGATTCTGGGGAGGGTGGCCTGGGACTTGGACTTGCTTCTGACATTGGTGCTAGGGAGGTGGGGTTCCCGGGGTCCCCCAAGCCCATCTGCATTGTCTATAATCCATTTTACAAGTGTGACAGTGAACAGCCCCCAAACCCTTTGCCACAATGACTAGCTCTTTCAGGAGAGGCTGGCTGGTTTGTAGGTGGTGGGAGGGCCACCTGGATAACTGTCCCATGCACTCTTCTCTCCCACGTGTGGCCTGGGTCCTGCGGCAGCCCCTCCCTCTGCACAGTGGTTTCCAACCCCAGACCGCTGAATTCTCTCCAGTGCCTCGACTTTTTTTTTTTTTTTAAATGTCAGAGCCAGTTTTCCAAATGAGCAGTTCTAGAAATACAAAACAAGCTGCTAATTTAGTAGCTACGGGCTTCTTCAAACAAACACTTCTGAGACTTAAGCACAGAGGGGAACATTTGGACAAACACGTGTAGTCACGGGGCCCAGTGTGGGACAGGGACACCTGCTAGGCTGGGCCACGCCACGGCTGGACTTCACCTTCCCCTTGGATCCGAACTGGGCTGGATGTTCCCAAAGGGTGCCACAACCTCCTTTAGTCTTCTTGTCCTTCTTGCCATATATCTACAGGTATGGTTCGCTGACACATTTTATTTTAAACATCTTATTTGGAGGTAATTGCAGATTCACAGGCAGTTGTCAGGAATAACACCGAGAGACCCCGCCTGCCCCCCCAGGCGCCCTCCCCAGAGTGTCTTACCATCTTGCACAACCACAGTGTAGTGTCCCAGCCATGGCATTTGATCCCTGACACTTTTTGACGCTCAGCAGCCTCCATAGCATCTCTTCTCTCCCCTACCCTCCTTTTCCTTCCTTTCTTTCATGTTCCCTTGCCTCCTTTGGTCTTTCTGCTTTCTCTTACCAGCTCCCTTCTTCTTCCATCGTCTCCTCTCTTGTATGGTCCTTGACTGAAGTTTTGCCAAAAGTAGTGCTCCCATTCTAGCTCTGTCCCAGGGAGGGTCTGGGTGCACGCTCAAATTGCATGGGTGCATGGGCGTGCCCTCACTTGCTGGGGGATGCCATCTTTCCTCCTGGAGAGCTTTCTCCCACCCTCCACCCTGGGGCAGGGCCTTAGCTGGGGCAATGATTCCAGGCTATCCGTATTCAGAACCCACTACACTCAAGGAGCACCAGAGCCTCCAGCATGGGGTTTACTCATTCGATTAGCACCGATAGCATTGACCCAAATGGCCCCTCCATAGCCCACTGACTGTCCACTGTAGAAGGGACTATACTCAAGACACATGAGCGTATAGGCAGAACCATTCTTACAGGCTAACTGATTCAATTTTCCCACGGATGACCTCCCCACTCATAGGTCTTATAGTTTGGTCAGCAGAAACTCTGAAAGGAAAGGTCTACGTGGGTCCCAGGGCGAGGTGGTGGGGATCTGGACCCAGGAACTAGCATTCTCACTCCTTGGGCAGGACTCCTGTCACCCAGCAGCAGCCAGCTGTTTTTCCCCAGCCAGTACAGAGAGTTGAGCTCCAGCCTTCTGAGACCTGAGAAATGCCAACACCAGCCTTCAGAGCACATGCTCTGTTTGGGGATCAGTAGGAAGGCCTTGGTGCTTTCTCATGCTCAGTTTCCCTTGGATCCCTGGAGACAGAGTGACATCCTATGTGGGGCTACTAATTGTTGACTCCTCTGTCGTGAACGTGAATGGTGCTGAGCTAAGCGCTCAGCATTTGGCTCAGTGTTTGCTCAGATCTTAAAATCCTGGGACATTTTCAGGCTATGCCGTTTTCTATGAGTCATTTTATCTCCGAACCTCATTTTCCTTCTCTGCAAAAGGAGGCCAGCGGGACCTTCTTCACATGAACATGGCAATGTATCAATGCAATAAGGGGTGTTGGGTTCAGCTCCTTGTGGTCGCAGGCAATTCACAGAGAAGAGCAGCTGACATCATTCAGAAAGTCTTTGGGGTCTGAGACGCGGCATTCGGTGCCACACACACCGTTCTGGCATTGGGAAAGCCCTTGGATCAGACCTGCCAGACTGAACCCAGGTCAGAGCAATGGGAGAGGGACTTTCTGGACTCTCTGAAGAACTCAGACCTACAAAAATATAATGGACCCAGAAGCCCATACTGCCCACTTTGGAGTGCTCTGAACACAGTTTTCTCATGACTAAGTTTTCTCCTCCAGCTCATTATGAACTCACCTTAGCTCTGCAGCTTAGCTATGGAGACAGAAACCGGCTAATGGCCCGGGTCTAGGCGGTTACCCTGATCACTCACAGAAAATCCCCTACTGGAGCAGTGGCCTCTGACTTGCTGTACCCCTGAGCCTACCTGCACTCTTGTCTTCTCAGGAGTTTTGAGCCAAGCAGTTCCCAAGCCTGCCTGTGCATCAGAGCCACCTGCAAAGAAGGACGGAGTTAAAGGCTCCTGGAGTGTGAGGCTGTGGTCTCCAGATGGGGCAGGGTTAAGGGGAGGCAAGCAGAGTGTCCAGGGCACAAAATTTAAGGAAGTCTCTGCTCTCAGGGGCGTACAAGTGCAGGCACTGCACCTTCCCCTTGGTCCAGTCCCTGGCTTGAGATATCAACTTTGAAAGCCTTGCCATAAATTGTGGTGGGCACCCCGCGGGGGGAGGCCCAGACTCTCACCTCCTGTGACCCCTGATCTGAGCAGCTTAGACTGTATGCATCTTTGGTCCTGGTTCTGTGTACAGAAGCTTCTCTGCTTCTCCCAGTACCCTGACCATCTCCGTCAATATTCTCATTTCCTGGGAAAGGAAGAGGGGAAAATAACCCAAATCTGGAGGCTTTTCCTCTTCGACATTGTTTTTCTCAGTCACTAGATCCTGTTAAATCCTTTACTGCAAGTGGAAGTATGGCTTTGTGGGAGCGCACATGGCCCTCCTGTCCCTGTTTCCCATTGTCTTTAGAAAACCCGGGGTGGGGGTGAGGGAGGCAGTGCTCTACCCTCTTTATTCCCTTCACTGAGTATGTTCAGAGCATTTCCTGGGTGTCAGGCTTTCTGCTTGGCCTTGGGGCTGGTGGGGACACGAACCTGGTCCCTGTGCTCGCAGAACTGACCGTCAGGGGCTGTGTCGCTGAGCACACTCCTGAAAACCACGGTGAGTGCTGGGACAGCCATGCACAGGGAACCAAGGCAGGGGAGAGGAGGGTCAGGTGAAGCAGACCATCGCAGGGGTCAGAGAGCAAAGCCATTTGGGGACACTAGGACTGGCAGGAGGCTAAAGTTGAACTCACGGGACTGGAAGGGAGGAAAGAACATTCCCAGTACAAAGAACAGTGGCTACAAAGGCCCTAAGTGGGGAGGAAAGGAGCTGAATACGGTTCATTGAGGACAGAGAAGGGGCAAGAGTTAGACTATAAATGGAACCACACTGGTAGAACAGACTAGAGTATGGGATCCTCATGGTCTTTACCTAAAACACTCATCAAGCCTCAGAGAACTTGGGGCTGGTGGCTCTCTATCCCTAGAAGGATAGAAAGCTAGGGGCATAGTCTGGGAAGGAGAACACGATGCCTTGGACCCAACTGCCGTACACAGATGTGAAGTTGGAAGGGTGGAAAAGGTCTGCTTGGAGCCAGTTTCTCCAAGAAGCTTCTCCCCAACTCCTCTCAAGACCACGGTGGCTGCACATTCCTTCTGGTCCTGTAATACTGTAGTCAGAGCTCCTCTCCTGCTGCCTCCATCTCCCTCAGTCACCTGGACTCCTGGAGGATGGGGACAATGTCATATTTGTAACTCTCACCCCTGGTGCCTGGAGTGGAGCAGTGCTCGGTCCACAGCTCACGCATACCTGGCATGGGATAGGTCAGAGACTTGACATGACTAATAATCCCCAACTGTCACCTGAAAATTCAAGTGTTCGCCCTCATAAGAAGCTTCTGGGTTGGGAAAGGTTTACTTGCAAATCAAGATACAGTTACTGTGGACTGTTTTAATGTCGTGTTTCCTGGTAGACTCAAAGCTTCCTGGGAGCCAGACTGTGTCGGCTTGTTCAGCGTGTGTCCCACACCCAGCACCGTGCATGGCCCACTGTAGATGTTGAATAAGCACTCAGTGAACGAATGAATGCACTTCCCCCAACCTTCCCTAAAACACTCTCTTGCTCTGGGGTAAACCCTCCTGGTTCTGGGTCAGGAATCCAGGAAGACCCTCTTGCCCACAGATCCCCGGATGGGTACATGGAGGCTCAGAAGGAGATCTCCAATCAGCAGCCCTCTTTGTCTTATTCCATGTAGGGGTCATCTTGGGACATATAAATAACAAGCAATTTTCTTGATGCAACTTGTTTTTCTCATTTTTACAAGAATAGGAGGCCAGAGGAAGGGCCTGAGGGGAAGCCTGATAGAGCTCTTAGGATCAGCCTGGAAAATTAATCAGGGAGAACAATGCCAGTTCAGGACTGCCCTGAAATAATAGAAATATCACTGAGAATCCTGATTCTTAACCAAAATACACTCTGTTCCCCTTCATCTGAGAAGCCTGTCCCCAGACTGCGGGGGAGCAAAGAGAAGGGGACAGGAAAGAGCCATTGCACAAGGCTTATATTTTATAAACTGCATTCCACACAGCCTCAACACAGCCCTGCAGAGATCTTTAACTCCTTTTTGCAGATCAGGGAAAGGAGGCACAGAGAGGTTAAGTCATTTGCTCAAGGTCACCCAGCTGGTTATAAAAAAGGTTATAGGCACCCTTTCCCCCTTGGGAGCCTCCACAAGCTCTGAACAAAAGGATCTGATACACAATTCTACTGGAATAAGGAGTGATCACAGTGGGTTGGTTATTGCCAAAAAGAGTTCCTTAGAGGAGGCCAGACTCAAAGCAATTCTTACCCAGTGAGTAACATAATACTAAGGGAGATAAAGAATGATGGGTGCTTATGTCTTTCAGTCTACAAAGTGCTTCCAGGAATTTAGGGTGTTGAAAGAATCACCCCATCCTTCAGATGTGAAAACTGAGGCACAGAGACCTAAGTAATGTACTCACCGTGATTTAACTAGTGCCTCACATTCAGGGCTTGGACCCTGCACTTTTGGCCCTAAAATCAGGGTAGGTTCCCCTTGATTGAGCTCGTGTAATCTGTGGTCCCTGCCTTCTGGGGTGGGAGTGCTCCCTGGGAAACCGTCAGACAATAATGCAGAGCTGGTTGTGATCCTGAGACAATATGAGCTTTGCAGTAATGTTGTACCCACAGAGCTAAGCATCAGAACAGTTCAGAACAGGACAGGGAGAAATGCAATGCGCAGGGTGCGGCTGCCATGGGAGGGGCAGTGAGGAGTGAGGAAATTGGGGGGGATCTTGGGTGAATGATATATTAATGCCCAGAGATGCATGACTTTTCATGAGATAGTGAAGCCTGCTCTGAGGCACTGCCCTGGGAGGAGGAAGAGCAGGGAAGCCGGGACTGAGCAAGTGTTTGTGCAGAAAGAGGCAGGTCCAGGGAAGGAGAAGGGAGGGCCAGGCTTGTCTGAATGGGACCTTTTCTCTGGCACTGGCACAGGAGTTAGAGGATGTGCAGAGAGTTAGTAAGTTAGGGAAGTGGGGCCCAGGCATTCCTGGTGGAAGATACATGATGAGTAAAGTACATGGTTTTGCTGGTTTGGCTTATAGAATTGCCTGGAAGACTAGGGGTGAGGGTGAGGAAGGAAAGGCAGGTGTACTTCTTAGGCCTTTTTGCCTGCAAGTGTTGGAAAACCACGTCCAAAAGGCCTGGTGGGCATGTGTGGTGTGCCTCTCCAGCATCCATCCCCCTTTCTGCAGTCTTAGCCCAGTTTGGTTTTGGGAGGAGAAGGTTAGAGGTGCCCACCCTTCTCTACACTCACTCCTTGAGGTCTGGGTGGGGCGACTCCAGGTTCTGGATCTGGGCCCATGTCAGTTGGCTAAATGTAGCCCCCTCATGCTATGGGTTGAACTCATATGCTGAAATCCTAGCCCCAGGACCTCAGAATGTAACCTCACTAGGAAATAGGGTTGGTGCAGATGTAACCAATTAAGATGAGGGCATATTGGAGGAGGGTGGTCTCCCAATCCAATACAGCTGGTGTCCTTATTGTGAAGAGAGAGCCCTGCATGGGGGCTCCATGTAAACACTATGGCAGAGACTGGGGTGATGTGTCCACAAGCCAAGGAAGAGGCACAGAACAGGCTCTTCCTCACATCCCTCAGGAGCATCCACCATCTTGATTTGGGGCTTCCAGCTTCCAGACTATGAGGCAGAACATTTCTGTTGTTTCCAGCATAGTCTGGGCTACTTTGTTACCACAGCTGGGGACATAAACACACCTGGTAACACTGGTTCTGGACCGGGCACAAGACCCGAGTGGGTGTAACCAGAATGACATTTAACTTTTTCTGGCGCCACCTGCACACATTTGGTCACTTTCAGTTGGATGGCACATGAGGTTGGAGCAGCTGCCCTTCTTAGCCCCGGAAGGTCCAGACTTCCTATGAGGGGAAACCATGGAGAGACAGCTTTGCTGAGAGACGGGGTGGGGGGTGGGTCAGAAGCCAGGCCCTGGTGAGGTCTTTGTGGCATTAGACCTAGCTATGTCTGAGGCTGTCCCTCCTTCTCGACTATTGAATTACATGAGCCAACAAATTCACTTTGGCCTTAAGCTGGTTGAGTCAAGTTTTCTTCAACTTGTGGCAGAAAGAGCTTTGACTTATACAGTTTAATTTAAAAAGGAAAGGAAAGGAAAGGAAAGGAAAGGAAAGGAAAGGAAAGGAAAGGAAAGGA
>NW_019154110.1:8021788-8428394 GCF_002288905.1 Enhydra lutris kenyoni
GCTTCCTGGAATGAGGCTGAGGTTACCTGCAAATAAACGGAAGGAAGAACTAGAAGAATGGCAGCTCCAGAAATCTTGGGAGCTGTGTTGAGGATATCCCTGCTGTATTTCTCTCATCCTTTTGTGAGAGCAACATGGCACACAGAGATGTCATGCCGAAAAGATGAGACATGACTAACATGGTGCCTACCAACCCTGGGATCACTTCTTTACAGTCCCCAGAGAGAACCTAGACAGTTCAAAAATGCCAGGGAAGCGTCTTGGTTGGCCCACTCCAGATCACTGCAAAGGCCTGAAGCATGGTTCCTCCTTAGCTATAAAACTTGGGACTTGGCTTAAAACCTCCTTTAGGGTCCATTACATGCTGTGATTCCTCTTGTGGGAAATAACAGTTCTACGGGCTGTTAAAAAAAACGTTCCGATGAAAGAGTTCTGTGGCCAACTTCTGGAAGACTTGGATGAATGAGTTAGGGAGATTTCTGCAGGACTTCTCAGAGACTTTAACATGTTGATGTAGGATAAGAAATCCAGGTGGTAAGGTGTTATACTTATGAAACCTATCTGATGAGAAAACACCGTAATCTCAGAGCATCTAAAGGACCAGTTTTCCTTATGACATAATTTGAGGAATACAATATCCCCTAACAGTAAAGGCTGTGTTTTCTTCATTTTTGTTTCATCATCTGGGTCTAGAGTAGTATATTGCATACACAAGGCATTCAGAGGAATTCCAGAAGCTCAGTGCTAGAACAGGCCCCCAAATGTACCGGCCCCTCAATATTCCATGTGCTATAGGGATGTGTTTGAGAGCTGCCCCCACAATTCTCCCCAATGTTCCCACATCTGCCCTGATTAGCCGTTTCAGTGTCCGTGTGGTGCCTCAGAGCCCCAGGGTGACCTGGCTGAGCCTGGGTCTCTGATGCCCGGGGGCTACTGCAAGGCTACCTGATCTGCATGGATGGCTGGCAGAACCTGAAAACCCGGTGGAGGTCCCTTAACCTCACAGTCCCAGGGGAGCTTGTCGGCTATGAGCTCTTCTCAATCCCTGGGGATTCCGAGTGCTGTTAATGGCCACGTGATGCCAACTAAACAGAAATGACTTTCTACATTTGAAAAGCATCCCAGCCAGTCTCAGAGCCACGCATTGTGTCTTGTGGTGCTCAGGTCTTGTCAGCTGTGTTGACCTCAAGCTCTAGCATTTCTCTTGCCCTTGGCACCAGCATGCAGATGTGCCAGGAAATACAGATGAGGCGACTGGAAGGTGCCGACACCAGGGGGGACTCCGATGACCATTTTGCTCAACGCCCACCTTGCTTTTATTTATTTATTTATTTATTTATTAACAGATGAAGACAGTGAGGTCCAGAGAAGGAAAGTAACCCGCCTGAAGCTACACAGCAAATAGACGTCAGTGTCCAGACTTATCAGTGTCGGCATCCAGGAAGGAGTTAAATGAATGTTTCCTAAAATGCATTTCTAGAGAACATTGGTCTTTGGGGATGGTCAGATGGGTATTGAGAACACAGATGTTGTATTTGGCATTATTTGTTTAGAGAGTACACTGAAATTCCGTAGTAAAGAACCCTGTTGAACGTCTATTTAACCCAGTGTTTTCCAAATTTGTTTGACCAAGGAACCTCACTTCCCCTTTCCGTAAAAGGCCATAGGAAAGAATTAGTTCATCAGATCTTCTGTTTTGAGGCTGGTCTTGGGGTTTGTCTCTGTCCTGAAGGCACTTGGTAGGGTGGTGCAATGTGAGGCCGGGAGTGGACAGTGGGTCGGAGGCTTCAAGGGCCAGCGATGAGAACATCAACGCTGGGGAAGACCAGGTGGGAGTATCTCTTGGTTTCCCTGTTTGCTGGCTGAGTGGAGAAAGTGAGGCCAGAGGAGGAGACCTTAGGGAGGAGGCTGACGCCAAAGACTAATTCCCAGTGCTGGTTGGGGGGAGGGATTTTCAGTCCAGGGGGTTCTAGGTTATTGTCAAGATCTAGGGTTGGGGGGGCAGGAGCACCCAGATGGCATTGGCAAGATGGAGCTGTGAATCCAACAGTCAGCGTGGAGACATCATGTGGACACGGATACTCTGTAAAAAGAGTGTGATAGAATAGAGAAATAGGACCTAATACCTGAGAAATGGTAAGGTGGCAAGAATAAAGTAGAATGTCATCCTAGAAGGTAATGGGGACATTAGGCAGGTGTTTCTTCTCTGTCCTGAGTGCCAGGGCCCTGGGGGACGTGTATCCCAGGCACCCCGGAGATCTGGGGAGGTATGTGGCCATTAGGTGCCCGTGGCTGGAGTGGACCAGACTCCAGGCTCATGGAATGTTGGGAACCCCAGTGACCCAAGTTACAATTCCAGCCATGCCATGAAACCACTCCGTGCCCCCTTGGGCATCAAGTCCATTGAATCTGGGTCCCACTGTTGACGCTTTTACGAGTTGGCGTCCATGAAGTCTTTATTTCCTTCTATGACTTTTTAATTCTCTGGCCACACAAGTAGAGTTTCTGTGGGTTGACCTGTCTGCTTGTGTTCCTGGTTCCACACATCATTCTTCCTCGTTTCTGTGTAGATTTAAGGGGAGTCTCTCAACCCAGAACTGTAAAAATGGAAAATTGCCGTTCTGTCTTGGACTTACTTTATAACTCAGGGGAGGCACATTTAAGAAATACAGCTTTCCTGAGGAGGCAAAGCCATAATACCGTGTGAGTCAGCCAGACCGGAAGCCTCTCTGGGCATCGTTGTCCCCGTGGGCAACCTCACCGGGTAATTGAGAGGGTCAATCGGATATGTGAGTCATGTATTGAGCACACACGCTGTAGTGTCAAGTGCATACAGGAGAAACTGGTGATAATGGTGACGGTAAAGTTGCCAGATTTTTGCGGTTAAGAGCTGTGATGAGAAAGCAATTAGCGTCACTGGAGGCAAATGTTCCCCTCCTCTCTTGAATACTTGGGGCTGCTGGTGTTGGAAATCAAAGTAGCGATACCCCCAAGGGAGCTGGGGAAGGTTTGGCTTCTGCACATCTCTGGTGGGTCCCATCTCATTCTGTAGGCAGCAGTGAGGGGCTGGAGTAAGGTTTCTCCTAGGAGCCAGTGCTCTGCAAGAGAATTGGCAGAGACACTGACTCACTTTGCTCCAGTAATAAAGCCAACCCTGTTGATAAAAGACAGAGAGAGCCTCTGAGTCCAGTCTTCTTTTGATCTCTTGGGTTCTGTGGCTCGCCCCCAGAACCTATACAGCCTGCCTTTAAAAAAAATTTTTTTTAAAGATTTTATTTATTTGACAGAGAGACCACAAGTAGGCAGAGAGGCAGGCAGAGAGAGAGGGAAGCAGGCTCCCCGCTGAGCAGAGAGCCTGATGCGGGGCTCGATCCCAGGACGCTGAGATCATGACCTGAGCCGAAAGCAGAGGCTTAACCCACTGAGCCACCCAGGTGCCCCTGCCTTTTTAAATTTTTAAATTAAAACCCCTTGGAGGTCAATGAGTGATTGGGGTTGGAAGGAAAGCAGCAGTGGACAGTTTGGAAAGGGCCCTGGACTAACCCCGGTTCTAATCCTACTTCTGCTGCCAAGAAGCGAGCTCAGGGACCTTGAAGAAGCCAGAGTTTCATCATCTGTAAAACAGAGGTCAGCCCTAAGGACACAACCAGCTCCACATTCCAGGACCATATGAGAGATGAGGAGAGAAACTATACAATACGCATCACATTGGCCCTCCCTCCCAGATCAGGGAGCTTGAGACAAGAGGGCTGCCCATCAGACACACCAGCAGTAGCCTCCATCCCCTGGTCCCATCAGGAGAGCAGGGAAGGGGGCATTTAAGGAGATGCAGGTGGAGCTAGGGGGTAGCTATTTGTGCTTCCCAAGGGGCAGACCCTCGGACTCAGAAAAATCCCCTAAGAATGGGGCAACTGGGGAAAGGAAAAATAACAATGATGGCAGTTAGCGTTGACTGAGCACCAGGTTCTGACAGCCATCTTTCCCTTCCCCCTCTCTTTCCATTTCCAGAATTTGTTTCCAGATATTCACCACCTCATGTCTGCTCCTCTTCTGGACACACCAGTAGAGCGGTTCCCAGAGTGGAACACTGTATTCAAGTCGGGGTCTAAGCGGTCTTGACTGTCAGATGCTGCCTTTCTTAACTTGGACGCTCTACTGTTATTGATTTAACGTCAAACTGTGGCTGCACATGTTTTATGCAGCTGCTACCTTGCACTCTTGTGACTGCTTTGCTCCTGGTCAGCTAATCAGCCCCTCCCCTGGAGGTTTCCTTTATCATTACCGAGGATCAGCTCTTTCCATCCTGTCATTGTGATTGATTCCTGGGCTCAATATTGTAGAACCTGTCATTCATCTCTGCTAAACTTCATCTTGGTTTGGGTCCACTGTTGCATTGTTAAGAGAGTTTGAAACTATCATACTAGCCTCCTTTCCCAGCTTTTTGTGCTGGTGTTGGAGGCAAAGGGTGGAGTTGGCTGGGTCAGAGCTTGGAAAGCTGGTTGCTGCAGCAAGGAGCGGCTCTGCTTGGTGGAGAAGGTGAGGAAAGGTGAAGTTCAGGAAACAGGCCTGGCTCTGGGCTGGGATAGGACATGGAGAGGAGTTCAAGCGAAGACATCTTACTGTGTGTGAGTAAACTTGGGTTTGGTGATTGCTTGGAAGGTGGTTCAATATGGCGGGTGGAGCCCATGAGCCATAGTCCTAGGAAGGTGTAATTTCAGAGGTTGAAGCCACTAAGAGTGAGACCCAGTCAGATACTGGGAGACAAGAGGCAAGAGCCCAGGTCTCTAGAGGAGGAGTGCTGCCAGGGACTAGGCACGGTATTAACCTAGACTGTTCTCCCTCCTTCCTCTTACACCCAATATGCCACCAAGACCTATTGATTCTACCACCCAACTCTCTGCGGTGGGTCTTCTTCCTACACCTCTGCTTCTTCAACAGTTTAAACATTTCCATTTGCCGTTGCTAGCTGACCTTACACCCTCCCTATGATGCTTTAGGATCTTTCAGGCCTGTAAGTCTGACCATATCACTTTCTAGGTAAACCTGTCAATGGTCCCCTCATTGTCATGAGTGCAAAGTACAAATTCCTTATCACGTTGCAAAGATCCTCTGTGATCTGGCTTTTGCTGCTTCCTCAGATTCAGCTCAAGCCCCATCCATACCAAAGGATGGCTGGACATCAAATCTTGCTAGCCCTCCAGACTTAGTGCATCCTGATCCCTCTGGCTGGGTGGCTCACTGACCTTTCTTTCCCTAATCTGTGAACTCTTTCAACCTGGTGTACCCTTCTCATGGAACCCCTCTTGGAGCCAAAGCTCCAAAGCCCAAGCTATCCCAGCAGCAGAGGTAGTGGCTCTCAGGGCTCATGACATTTTATTAGACAGTTTGTCAACCTCCCTCACTAGACCATATGCTCCTTGAAAAAGGGATTGAATTTTGTTTCTCTCTGTGTATAATATGTGACCAATAGGCTTCTGATGAAATGGAAATGAATATTAAGGTTTCCAGCCATGTACTTATTTGGGGGGTTAGGACAGGGTTCCAGAATATTGGGGTCTAGGAGTATAAGACAGTGCTGAGACAAAGAACAAAGACGTGTGTGTGTGTGTGTGTGTGTGTGTGTGTGTGTGTGTGTGTGATGAAGAGTATCATGTTTTGGAGCCAACAAACCAGGGGTTACTATGTTTGCTACTTTATAGCTGTGCTTCTTTGGATGAGCTCCTTGATTTCTCTGAGACTCAGTTTTCTTTTATGTAACATGAGGTGAGTGATGGCCGGCTCTGAGCTAATAGAAGTTCAAGAGCACCTCACCCAGTCAGTGCCTGGTATGCTGCAGTTATCAATAAATAGCATACACTTGCTTATCTTGGTTGCTGTGCTGAGCAAATGTAAGTCAACACACCAGCTGGACAGGACATCATCTTCCCTGTAGGAGTCCAGCTGTCATCAAATAGCCCTTCAGTAATTTAGAGCAAAGGAGGGGACAGAACCTAAATAGCCAGGCCCATTAAAGGCTCATCCTGAAGTCCTCACTGGGACAGATAGTTAAGCAGCTTAGAACACTTGGACAGGCCGCTCAGGACCCACACCCCCTCTACAACATTGGGGTCTCACTCCCCATACCGACTCTTTATTTCTGCTCTGCCAAGAGTGCTTATGTCCATCCCCAGAATTGGCTGTCTTTACAACATGGCCCCCTGACAGGCAAGTGGGGCCTTCTAAGATTTCAGTTTATCTTCCATTAGCTGCTTTTGAAATGTATGCCTTCCTCCAAGGACCCTGTGCTGAAACAGAGCCAGGCCTCAGCTCATCCTATCGGCAACACCCCAACCATCACTCTGATGGTCTGTATCTTGGGGAGGTGACTGATCTCATCTCATTGGTTGAAGTTTTCTGATTTCCTACCCAGATTCTGAAGTTCACTCTCTTTGAAGAATGAACATCCTCTTACGTTCATTTTTCATTTTTTTCATTTTTTATTACGTTTGTGTAATGAACAGATCAGCACACTTTTTCTGTAAAAGGCCAGATAGTAAATATTTCAGACTTTAAGATGCCTATGGTCTGTCACATAGTCTTTATTATTTTGTTTTTCAACCCTTTAAAAGTGTTTTTAAAAAATCAACCAATTCCTAGCTTCAGGTTATACAGAAACAGGCCATGGTCTGAATATGGCCCCAAAGTAGAGGGCCATAGATTGCTGACCCCTGCCTCATACCATTC
The DNA here is from genome assembly GCF_002288905.1 of Enhydra lutris kenyoni. Taxonomy (NCBI): domain Eukaryota; kingdom Metazoa; phylum Chordata; class Mammalia; order Carnivora; family Mustelidae; genus Enhydra; species Enhydra lutris. The sequence goes on from NW_019154110.1 coordinate 8,028,512, forward strand.
ACTAAATAAATGCTTTCATAAATGTATTTCACCGTCCCTCTTACCTTTTGCTCCCTCCCTCCCTCCTTTTCCAATTCCCATCTCTTCCCTTCCTGTCATTCTCTCCCTCCTTCCTTTCTCCTTCCTCCATGTTCTTCTCTCCATCCCTCCCATCCTTCCTCCCTTCTTCCTCCCAGACAACATTCACAAATCATTCACTAGGCTTTGAGTACCATACTGTGGCCCACAGATATAAAGATGAGTAGAACAAGACCCTTTTTCTCAAGGAGTTTTTACTATTTGAGGTGATCAAGCTTGTCATGGTAGCCAACAAAGTGTGCCAGCATGAATGGCAACCAGGCTGCTTTGACCACATGTGGTAGAACTGTGGTAGGAGTGTCAGCAGGATGACTGTTAACTCAGGCCATTCCATGCAGCCCATGGAGCTAAAAGACACAGGAAGAGGGCCAGCCTGGATGGTGGGTGGATCCCGGAGAGATGGGATTGGGAACTGGACCTCAAAGCAAGAGTCTGCCTGGCAGTGCTTTCTAAGCAGGAGAAACATTCAAGCAAAGAGGCAAAGGCAAGAAAGTAAGTGACTTGTTTGCAGAGAAGAATTCATAGGAAGTCAGGTGGGGTCCAGAACATTCTTGGAGTTGGGATGACACAGCAGGGAAGACCATAATCTCTGGAATCAGGGTTCACACCTCAATTCTCTCACTCACAAGTGGGGCCTCTGGGCCAGTTCTTGCAGTGCCCTAAGTTTGCTCTTTTTGATTTATGAAGTTAGAGACAACAGACGGTGCCTCTCTTAGAAGAATGCTGGGAGAAATGTGTGAGCTGGTGCACGTCAAGTGCCTGGCACAGAGCTCGTGATCGATAAATGTCAGCTGTTCTTAGCAAGAGAAAGGAGGAAGGCGGTACTGAGGGATGACAGCAGAGGCTGCTGGTGCCAGCTCACACTAGCCTTGAACTGACTTTGGACTTTAATAGGTAGGCGGTGGGGATCCTTTAAAGACTTTAAATCAGGGCATCAGGCTCGGTCCGTCCTAGGCTCTAATCTCCTTTCTGACTATGGACATGGCCAACATCTAAGGGGCAGGTTTGAGGGTTCCCAGTTCACTGAAACGACCTCTTCTTCTTCAAGGTCCACTGGCTCATGAGCGGCAGACCTGAGCCTGATCTCCCGCACTCGAAGTTCTGTTCTCTTGCCCTCCCACACCGCTCGCTAACCAACTGACAGACGGCATCACGCCAGCCGTGCCCCGGCTCCAATTAGCAGACAAATCAGAAGTGGCTGGTGAGGCTTCAGGCTTCGAGCCTGCTGCAGTCATGTTTATCGTTCATCAGAGGAGAGAAGGGATATGCTAGGCTGGTGAGTCAGACCCCCGCAGAGGGAAGATTTAAGGTGATGTGGCTTACGGGACCAGTCCCAGGGACTGTAATTTGGATTGTCGGCTGTGCTTAGGAACGGAATATTTCAACAATTCACTGAATATGGTCCTTGTCCAGGGAGAGCCTAGAGCTGTTAAGGGATTGGGGAAAGCAAAGCTAGCCCGGGAGCCCGAGGCGTGGCCGCTGCACAAAGGGGGAAAGCTCATCTTGTTTTTATTTCTTGGTTTCAGTCTCCTTCTGTGTAAAACGAGGAGTTTGGGAAAATTCAGATTAGTAGTAGGAAGTGTTATAATGAGGTTATGGAAAAATTCAGATCTTCTCTCCTTAAATAGACCTCCAGCGGGAGGGAGTGGCTGGGGCATAGTAAAGACAGTAGTAGAGAGTCTGTGTTTGAGTCTGGGCTTTTCCCGAAACTGGCTGTGTGACCTGGGCTTCTCCAGTCCTGTGTCCACACCTGAGTTTTAGCACCTGCGTGCCAGGTAGGCAGGGCCCGAGCAGAGATCTCTAACTGATGAACCGTGGGTTACATTTGACTCGTGGAGATTTATTTGGTTTCTGGACAGAGGCCTCTCTTTCTAATTCTTATCCATCCCTTTTTTGAGCCAACATTTATTTATTATTTTTTTAAATATTTTTTTTCAAGATTTTATTTATTTATTTGTCAGAGAGAGAGAGCGCCCGTGCACAAGTAGGCAGAGTGGCAGGCAGAGGTGGAGAGAGAGGCAGGCTCCCTGCTGAGCAAGGAGCCCAGTGTGGGACTCGATCCCAGGACCCTGGGATCATGACCTAAGCCGAAGGCAGTGGCTTAACCGACAGAGCCACCCAGGCGTCCCTTGAGCCAGCATTTAAATACTGGGAGATTTCACATCCAGTCCTGGATTCTTAAGTTCTCCTGAAAAGCAGAAGGCTTAGCCACGCCGGCCCCCATTCAAACTGGAAGCACACGCTGGAAGTGGGCAGCAACGGCTCCCACCCAGCACACAGGCTGCTAGACTCATTCATGTCACCTGCTTCTGGAAGCTTCCAAGTGTGCCACCCTAGACGAGGGCCTGTTCACTCACATTTCCCGACCACAGGCACAGACCTGCCATTCTGCCTTCTGAGTCTGATGCTCAGTCCTCCTGGGGGCCATGCACCTTCCCCCCCAATTAAGGCCAGAGATCTGTCTGCTTAGATGACCGTATTAAAACCATAGGAATTATTTCAAATTTTCACATGCAAATTTGCATTAGCACATTGGATATGCTTTCTCAAAAGTACTGTCCTCTGGAAGATGCTGAGATGCTCCCCTAGGGGACATAAGGCTTCCCATGGCCGATCTTCACCCTACCCATTCTTTTCCCAAGCCATCACCCTGAGACTATAGTGGTCATGCAGTTTCTTTGGTTTATCAGCTATACCCAGAGATTTGAATCTCCATAAAAAACAGGTGGAGGAGAAGTGATAATTGTAAGCTATGACTCTCCAAGACGGGATATTTCTTTTACTGGAAGCTGTCTTTATTTCTCTCTCCAGCTCAGCTGCCACCTCAAACTCAGCATGTCCCACCTAAACCCGTACTCTTGTCTCTGCCTCTGTCCTTGCTCCTTGGCCATCCCTCTTTCAACAAATGGCACCTCCCTGTCGCCCAAGTTGAAAGACAGGGAGTTGTCTCAAGGTTTCCCTGTCCCTCACACTCCCTAGACCATGAAACCCGAGCCCTAGTGACTCTTCCTCCCTGATTGTGTCCCTTCTTTCTAGTGTCACTGCCCATATCCAAGGTGAAGCCATGATTGTGTCTTGCTTAGACTCCCGCACAGCCTCCTAATTTGGTCTCCCCGGATCCACACTACTGCCCTCCAGTCTAGTCGCATCCACACACCGAGTAGCTTGGAAAAACCCAAATCTGAACACAGCCTGAACCGTTTCAGGACTCCTGATAGATTCTGGGATAAAGCCCCATGTCTCTAAGAAGACCTATATGTCTCTGCAGGATGTGGGTCCTCTCTGAATGCAATAAGCATGGAGGAACCTCCCTTCTTGAGAGGCTCACACTCCCCAAAGAGAAATGAACTGAAGCTTCCAGGCAGCAGCCTGTGGAGCTGACACAGCCCAACCATGTTGTCAGGAGGCGCCATTGGACAAGATAACCCAGGACTCCAGGAGCTCAGCCTGACCCACATCTGTGTGAAAACTTCCAGCTACTTCCTGTGCTGAAAAAGAAGGGTCCTTTGCTTATGGCAATCTCCTTACAAGTCATCTCCAGAGATAGAGCCTCTAGAAATTGCCTGCCTGTGTGCTGGATTCCAAGACAAGTTGGTCATCCCTGTGGACAGCCTGACCCTTGACTGGTTATCCTGCTCTTAGAGACTTAAGACTGAGGATTAGAATATCTCTTCCTCCGGTATTATCATTGTTACAACCTGGTACTGGAACTGGAGAATTAATCACTTCAAGATAGATGAGCACTTAGAAAAATAATAGGAAGAAAGATAGATGAACGAGTCCAGGAGGAAGTGAAGGGAATCCAGCAGATTTTAAAAGAGCCCAAGGTCCTGACATGTTCTACTCTCCCTGCTCATCCCAGCCCAGGCCTATGTTCTAAGATGGCCGTGTTAGGCCATGTTCAGTGTCCGGGTTTATCCTTCCATCCTGACTCCCTCTCAGGCCAACCTTCTGTGATGCAGCCTACAGAGACAACTATAATTACTTCACGGCCACCACCATTCAGAAAAGACTCCATCAACATTTACCAATGGGAAGGTGACCTTTTTATCCTGCAGAATGTTGGCTGTGAGTGGGACTCAGCTGACAATCATCAGTGCCTGCAGGTAGCCCCAACCTCTACCTGTACATGTGGGAAACCTGAGGGCCAGGGAAGGGAAGTGACCTGGAACGTAAAGTGTTAGCAGAATCTACAGTGCCCATCAAGTTCTCTCTTCCCTTCCACTATCTCTTTTTAGAGAAATGTCTCTGGTTTTAGGCCTTGCCTGACCCTCAGCTTCTGCTTCCTTCCCCCACCCCTGGAGCTGCTGGGTCTTAGCCCTGCAGACTTAGCTCTGCCTAAGGCCCCCAGGACCAACTTGGAGGCTTACACAGCCTTGGATTCCCACTCGGAGTCTTACTCACCTATCTCGTTCTAAACTCTGCTCTGTTCTGAACAATGCGGAGTTTGTGTCCAGCTGGGTCTGGAGATGCCTCCTGAGACCACCCCAGGCCCGGCCATGTCTGTCTTTTCTACGCATGCCCAGCACTTGAAGTTTGTGTCACTCACATGTTAATTACAAAAGTTACTCATAGTGCGTGTGTGTGTGTGTGTGTGTGTGTGTGTGTGTGTGTGTGTGTGGTTGTTACTATTGTTTCTTCAGCTAGACCAGTGGTTCTCAACCTGACTACTTATTCAAATCTCTTAGAAAGACTATTTAAAACGCTGGTATCCAGGCCCATCCCCAGAGACTCTAATTTCTTGGTCTGGAACAGACCCTAGGCATTGGGACATTTAAATAGCACCTCCGGGTCCAGCTGGTGTCAAGAAGGACTGCTGTGGTCTTCCAGGAGTCAGGGACACAGATTTATCCATTTCTGCCTCCTCTGAGATGCCTGGGTCAGTACTGAGTTCACATCCATTGATGACGAGTCACCTCTCTGGGGCACTTTGCCTGACCGGCCCCCTCCCCGCTGCCCAGATCAGGGGCTCTGCCTCTCTCTTATTACACTCCGTTTGATTTCCTGTTTAGTTGCCTGCTGCTCTCAAAAGATAATGGGCTGCCTGCCTTAGGGCAGGACCCAGACTTTCATCTTTGGAGCCTTTGTCAAAGCTTTCGTGCATCAGGCTGTATCAGTGTCACATAGATCTAGGGACATCTTATCCCTTCTCGTCTTCCCGACGGTTAATGAAGTCCCTCTTTCCCTCTAAATATTGTCTCTCTGCTCCTGGAAATGGCTCTTAAGCCTCATAGCCCCTGCATTAGTCATCTCTTGCTGTGTAACAGATTTACGCCCCCCACCACCATTTTGCAGCTTAAAACAATAAATTATTATTGCACCTGGTATCTGCAGGTCAGGAATTGGGAGACTCTTAGCTGAGTGGTTCTTGCTCAGGGTTTTCCGTGTAGTCGCAGCCAGAACATGAGCTGAGGCTGCGGTATGAGAAGACTGGACCGAGTGGGGCTGGAGCCTCTCCCTGAAGCTCCTCTCGTGGCTGTTGGTAGGAAGCTACCGCCTCTCCATTAGGCTGCTCATGACATGGCCTTCCCGAGAGCAAGTGATCCATGGGACAAAGGACACACGCGGGTGGGAGACCTGCCAGGCTGGAAGCCAGTCTTTTCAGTTCATAGCACTGCTTCCCTCATAGGCTGCCCAGAATAAGCCCGGTGCTATGTGGGTAGAAGCGCACAAGGAGGTGGGGGTTCCAGCAGTCATTTTTAAGGCCGACGACCGTGGCTGTCATGCCGAAAGCCGGTCTGAGATTCCAAAGGGGGTGCGTTGTGCCTGTCCCGGCCTTTTGCGATCACGCTCTTGAACTATGAATGTATACCGATGCCTGCGTGTGGGGATTGTGCAACAGGTGAACGAGCACCCTGGCCTCTTTTGGATCCTTCTGGAGAAAAGCTAGCAAAATAATGCAGCCCTGGCTCTCAGTTCCAAGCTCCTCTGAACTAACCTCTGAACTCTCTGTAGTTGTCAACTTGTAGATGGGGACCCAGGCGTAAACCAGAAGTTTCAAATGTCTCTGGAGTGTGAACTTATTATTTATGGCCACACAATATGAAGACAATAGGGGTAAGAGGGAAGGAGAGACGGAGGAACGCTACCCACATAGGCTCTGAAACAGGGGAGGGTGGGTGGGTGGAGCATCCCCCGTTCTGGGCTGCCCCTGACACATGGTGGGACAGAAGTCAAGGCTAGCCATGTGAACAGCCAAAGCTGATATCCCCTCCCCACTCCCCACACAGCCAGGAAGGCAGCAGGTGGGCTGGGGAAGTGGGTGGGAGGAACGAATTGCCAAGCTCAGTTAGGTCTGGGTCTGTTCCATTTCTGCTTCTCACCTACTACGTGTCCTCCAGTAGATGTTCTTTTCCTGGGGCCTCAGTTTTCCCATCTATAAAATGAGTAGGTTAGACTAATATATTATTTAGACTTTTTTTTTTTTTTAAAGTGGTACCTACATTTTCTAAACTAAATCTTACAACCAAGGAGGGGAACACAGACTTGTTACCTAATTAAAATACAAAATAGATGATGCTGTCACAGCTACCATGCACTCATGCTTCTTCTATTCTTAATGGCGTTCTTAAATGTTCTGTACACATGAACTCATCTAATTCTCACAGGGGCCCTGTGAATTGGTTATTTTTACTTTTTTATCATCATCCCTTTTTTTAAAAAAAAAAAGAAAGATATTCTTTATTTATTTGAGAGAGAGAGAGAGAGAGAGAGAGAGAGAGCACAAGTGATGGGGAGGGGCAGAGGGAGAAGGAGAAGCCAGGCTCAATCTCAGGACCCTGAGATCATGACCTGAGCTAAAGGCAGATGCTTAACCGACTGAGCCACCCAGGCTCATCATCATCCCATTTCTACAGAGAGGAAAGCTGAAGTCCAGAGAGGGGAAATAACCCGCCCTAGGTCACACAGCCGGTAAGTGGCTTGGACTCATGTGGGGAGGCCCCAGGGCCTTGATCTTGGTTCTCTGCTGAACAAATAGAAGGTTAATTGCTCTGGGAGAAGTAAAGGAGGATACAGGAAGAGCCCCTTCCCTCTCCCTCCTCTGCCAGCGAGCATCCCCCTAAGCACAGCCACGGAACCCTAGCTCCTTTTGCAGATTCTGCCTTAGCTCTAGATGAGCTTTGACTGTATATCTCCAAGTGAGCCCTGCAGACACCTGCAGACACCAGCCATCCATGATGCTTACTAAAATACAGATTTCCAGGCCACTCTCTATGTCCGCAAAATCCGCATCTCTGAGTAGAGTCCAGGAATTGCCACGTTAATGAGCACACCAGTTGGTCTCAGACTCACCAACAAGGGACTGCCCCATCAGGAGCCAGGGCGAGCAGCTTGATCCCAACTATTGGACTGAGAAAGGCCCAGAGTGAGCACTTCCCTAAAGGAGGGGGGAGATCAGGATCTAAAAGGTCGGCCGGAGGTCTTGCCTCATTGGGTCTCCATGCCCAGGCAGTGTCACTCTGTCTGTCAAACCCGACCTCACCTCAGGCCACTGAGCCCGGTCGTGGCAACCCAGGTATGTGACTTCTGTTGCCCAACAGCAAAGCCCGGGTTGTGGTCATTGTGTCATTCCAGGCCACAATTAATCAGCACATCTGTGAGCACACCAGGTGACTCGAGACCATTTTTATGCTTCAGAGAGAAAACAATCTTCATTACTGTTCAGCGTGGCCCAGAAATCAGAGAAACAAATGGTGTTCAACATTCCTGTGTTAATTATTGTTATTCCTCGAGACTGTCACCACCCAGGTGCTGATTACAAGCTTGACTGCAGAGAGCATCTTTGCAATGGGAAATCTGGCTTCTTATGGCCTCTCCTGGGGGCTTTCTTGGTTGTTAGATCTTGGGGAAGGTCATTAATAAAGGCATTTTAGTCACAGGGCAATCGTGTCATGCTTATGAGTATAGCTGTTCTACATAAAAGAAACACAGTCCAAGCAGAAAAGAATGGTCAAGGAAACTGGGCAGAGTGACAGGGAGAGTGGGAGGCATGAAAATCAGTCCTGCGTTCAACCCGGTGTGTGGATCAGAAGAACGTACTCTCCTCTGCTACCATATCATAGATACGTCACGTGCTAGCATTTTCCCCAGGAAGTGACACCTCCAGGAACTTGGGGGTTCCCCGGGCAGTTCTGTTAATGAGAGCACCCAACTGTGTTCAGCACACAATCCTCCTGGAAAGACAGTTTGGTCCTTTGCCACTAGAGAGAAGCAATGAGTCCGCATTCCTGTCTGTCCCCTCCGCATGGCTGGATGGAGGTGGGGGTGGCCCTTGCAGGGCCCTGTAAGGTATTGGAGCCAGCGAGGGGCCCTGAAGTTTGGCCTTTATTTGTGTCACATAAATGTGTCTTTGGGCCTCATTTACATTCCTATCACCGAATTCTGAGACAGCAGAAAATTCTGTCTCCAGGAAGCTGTCCCTTCCGAGCCCCTTTCCCGAGAAGGAATTCCAGGGTATCTTTGAGGATTCCTGTTGAGGCCCTGGGTGTGGGCCTAAGGACCCAAGAGGGTGGAGGATTTTTGCACCATCCTTTTGGGTGGGTGGAATGATGGTGGGCTTCTTTCCAAAAGCCGAAACTTCTAGAAGTTACAGAGAGTCGGAGAGAAGGCACGAGTTGTCATGCTGGCTATGTCAGCAAGGAGTCTGAATAATCACGATAATAAATAATAATATTATCAAGGTAGATTACAGTGAGATGCTCCCTGTGGGTCAGGCACCACCAAACAGGCAGGCATTGCACAGATGAGGGACCTGTGGTTGAGTCGGCTCAACATGGTCTCTTGGCTAAGTGGCCCATTGAGTCTGGGGACCTGGGCCTGACTGAGTTCATAGGACATTGTCTTCTGGGTGGGAAGTAGAGAATAAAGGCCTCCTGGGGCTTCGGGAAGGCCAACATCTGAGTCTGATAAGGAATAGTTTTTAAAGGATGAAAACAAGGCAGAGGATGAATCCTTGGGCCTTGCCTGAGGAGGTGGGAGGTAAGGAAGGCCACTGGCTAATAAGCTCTCCACTGATGGTATTCATCCCTGAGTGTGGTCCCTGGGGACACAAGTGGTGCAGTCTCCATGGCGACTGCAGGGGCAGGAAGGTCTAATTCTACTGTGGCTAAGGGGACCATGGCCTCACTTGACCTCTGGCATCCTGGAGCCCAGAGGGACCATATTACCAGTGAGTCAGCCCCTCCAAGTGGAAGGGACAGGGATGCCCACGAAGACAGGACTCCCCTGAGAGCCTGTGAAGAGGGTGGCAGAGAGGGGAGAGGAGGCTGGACCAGATGTCAGAGGTGGATGGGGTCTTTGAGAATATTCTAGCCCAATATTCCCACAACACGGGTGAGAAACTTGAGTCTGGGAGTGGAAGGAAGCCCTCCCGTCACATAACGTATTGACGGCACCGCTGGGACTGGACCCCAGCTTGCCTGCCCCATTGCCTCACCTCCTTGCTACACGTCACAAAACCTGAGTCTCTTTCTAGCTCCTCAGACCCCTGAGGTGGCTTCTAAAGACGCCTGGCCAGAAAGTAACGGGGCATTGCTCTGGGTGGGCCCAGCTGGCAGGGCCCTTCTCTGGTGAGCTGGTTCTTTGCCCAGAGTGATGCCTAGTGGCAACATGGGCTGTACTTTTAGGCCAGGGCTAGGGGGCCCCCTGCTGGGCAGCTGAGGGGAAAGGAATGGATGGGCCCCTGAGTAAAGCCCATGGGCTAGGCTAGGACCTGGTGGTTAGTACAGGTGAGCACCCTTTTAAGCAGGGTCAGTGATGGCAAAGCTGTGCCCTGCACCTCCTGTCTTGTAGTCCTCTTGCTCCCTGCTGTCACTGTGGTCCCGGCCAGGTGCCCTGTCCTCTCTTAGGACCCCCACTCAGGGTCTCTCCTCTGGGCCCTGAAAGCTCCCATCCATGTCCTTTGTTCTCCACCAGTCTGGGTCCTGCTCATAGGCCACTCACTCTTCAAGGGTAAATGGGTTATTTCCCACCTGTCCTGAAGGGCGACATTTACAGAAACTAGGTCTTACCCCAAAGGAGTGACTAGGGGGTGGAGGCCGGTCTGTTCTCCCTGCGGAGCGAGGCCCATCGGCGGGGAGGCCCTGCAGTGTCTTTGAGGAGCCCTTGGTTTGAAAGTTGTTCCAAACTTTACTAGTTCTTTGACTTGGAACCACATACCGACCCTTCCGTTTTCCCTGGAAAATGGGAACAGTAATTCCGATCTCTCAGAATCGCCTTGGCTATGAAGTGAGATGAGACAGTGAAGCTTCCGCTGTAGAACCCAGAAGCTGTTCATTTCTTTCACAAAGATCCTCAGTTTTTTGTTTTTTTAAACTGTGAAACAGGAGCTCCTGCCTGCCCCGCGAAATTGCAGGCTGGGGCGTCATGCTCTGGAAGTCAGGGAGTGTTCCACAAATCCCAGCGTTATTTTTGCTGGATGTGCTGGGGGTCCCAGCAAGAGCAGACATGCTCGAGGGCCGGCTTTCATGTAGACACCAAGGTCCAAATCAGGTCTACACTGCAAGCGAGGGGACGGGAAGAGACCCCCATCCACCACGCTGGGCCTTCCTCTCTCAGGGAAAAACTGGAGATCGGAGGCTCGCTGTGAGTCAAACCGCAGCTCTGAACTTCACAGCATCTGTGATTTGGGGCAAGTACAAGGCCTCCCTGAGCCTTTGTTTCTTTATCTATGAAGTGGGGAAGTAACACTTCCTGCGGAGGGTTGTTTAGAGGAGGAAAGTAGCAGGATGTGTGTACAACCCTGGCAACGGAGGCGTGGCTCCCACAGGTACCCCTTCCCAACAGAGCACTGAATTGTGGAATTACACTTCCCCCTTGTTATAAATACTCCCGGAGCCACCCAGTTCTGTGCCCGTGCCCCCCTGTGGAACTCTGCCAAGCAGTCCTCTGGTCAGTGCTGGCATGCCCCCAGGGACAGGGAGCTCACCATCGCATAGTCTGATGGTGACCAAGTTCTGGCTGTGATGCTGTGAATTCTGTCTCTGTGGGATTTCCACCTGCCCAGCAGTCTCAGGGGCTTTACCTAATCCTTCTTTCCCTAAACCAACCATTCAGTGACACCTGAGCCTCTCATCTCTGCCAACCAAAATCTCTCTAGGATCAGCTTCAAACCTCATACCCCAGGGCAACTGCTGAGCTCACCCGCAGTGCCTCAGTGGGCTCGGAGCCATCAGGCTGGGCTCAGGGGTTTCTCTTCCTGCCCTCAGCTCAGTCTCTGAGCTTCTGTCCAGCTCTGGCCAATTCCTTCCTCCAAGAACTCAAACCGTAGGAATGCTCTGGAACAGATAGTTGTTGGGTACCTTTTTACAGGCACTTTAGATAGGATCCTCCTTCTTGCCCTCCCAGTACGCGTTCTGGGTGAGGATTACCATTCCCATTTCACGGATGACGAAATGGAGGCTCAGGGAGATGGAGTGACTTGCCCAAGGTCAGAAAGGCAACGAAGGGTGGAACCAGGAGTGAAGATGCTCCGCTTGATTCGGGAGATGACAGACTGCATTCTTCCCGTGAGTATGATAGGAATGTGGATTTACGGGGCACCTGGGTGGCTCCGTCGGTTGAGCATCTGCCTTCAACGCAGGTCATGATCCCAGGGTCCTGGGACTGAGTCCTTCATCGAGCTCTCTGCTCAGCGGAGAGCCTGCTTCTCCCTCTCCCTCTGCCTGCCTCTCTGTCTTTCATGAATAAATAAATATTTTTAAAAATGTGAATTTTTGTAAAAAGAGACTAGTGATCTCTCGCTGCCCCTTACTTTCTTACTGATCTCTTACTTTCCTCTGCTTCCAACCACACAGCCTCCTGCTGTTTTCACCTTGGCCAGAAGCGAGTCTGGCTGAGAGCACAGATGGTGCATAGAGAGTCCAGCATCTCCTCTGGAAACTCGGTTCCAGGGCTCAGGGCAGGCGGACGGTCCGACAAGGCCCCTCCAAGCCAGCCTCACTAAGATGACAGCAATAACCCGGGCCTCTTCTGCTCTCCCCACACCCCAAGCTGTATCGTTCCCACCTCCATGCCCTTCCTCTTGCCCTTCCCTCTACTTGGGCATCTTCTCCTCTCCAGTCGTATGTATGTAGGGCTGTCCTTGGTCACGTGCAGATAAAGAGGGCGTGTGGTGGCTAGGCTGAGCTGCCCTTCCCAGGGTCCCCTCCTCTGCATGTTGCTGGTCCAGGTGGCCTCAGGAGTGATTCTCAGGGGACATCTGGGGGACAGAGGTGAACTGCAGTCACATGTAGCTCACACCTAGTCACTTAGCTGCTGGCTCACCTGGCTGGTGGCCTGTCCTGCCACTGTCCCCCAACTCCTGCAAACTTCCCCAGTCTCCCCTCTGCAGAGGACTGTCCTCGCCGACCACCCCAGAGCCATCTCTTTCTTCCAGCCCCTCCGTTCTTCTCTCTCGGATTCACCCACCGCGGCATGTCCCCGGGGTGGGCGCCAACGCATTTGGGCTCCACTGCTTCTTTTTTGGGACTTTCTCTCCATCTGTTTCTGTGGCACATTCTAGACTGACCCTGTGCCAGACACACAGTGGGCACTCCACGGAAAATGGGGCCAGCTGTCTTCCGCTCAGGGCCACGTCTGTCCTGGTTGTGTGAGGAATCCACAGGAACAGCAAATGGGTCAGTATCGGAGGTCTGGCCGGGAGGTCCTGTTTGCACGGCATCTTCGAGTGACCCAGGCATGCCCACCCCCGAGCCCCTCGCCACAAATCCCCGCCTCCCTGCTGTGGTCAGTTCTGTGGCTGTGTATGCTGGGAAGGTCAGTTCTGATGCCTAAGCCAAAAGCTTTTGTGTGAACACCTCATGGTGGACACATCTGTTTCTTAATCAGAACACAGGCAGGTTTCTCATGCTGGGTCCTAATTTGTTGAACTTGTGTATAATTGAGACAGATTATCTCCATTTTCCAGCTAGACAATTTGTCACATACTCTCTCAGCTTGGCTCAGGGTGTTGTGGATGGAAACCACCTCCCACTACTTGTGCAGGAGGCCTCGGCGGCCTCGTACCTGCCTCCCTCTGGGGTTTAATCCAAGGAGAATGCAAGTGGGCACCTTGCCTAAAAAGAAGAAAGGATGAATCCTGTTTTTCAGCAGATGTGTGGGCCAGGGAGGAGGTGTGCTGTCTGTTGGGCAGATCCAGAAAAAGAGAGTTTCTCACCTGCGTCTTTGAGGAAGGCCAGATTCAGGGTCCTGGACCCACCCGAGGGGCAAGAGACTGCTAGAGCCTTTAAGCTCCAGATTAGACCCTCAGAAGTAGCCAGAACCAAAGTGACTCTGGCTCTGGATCAGTTACAGAACTAGAAACCCAATAAACCCTAGGCTGGGAGCCACGGCCAGGGTGCAGAGGTGAAGTTCGAGTGGTTGAGAACAGACCAGGAGTGGGGTGTAGGGTCTCCCACTTTATGAAAACCTAATTTGCAACAACCAAACCAAAAGAACACCAGTGAGTAAGGGGGTCCTCTAAGTGACAGCCTTCATCGGGAATAGCTCTTAAAGACTACACCCTCCTGCGTGCCTGATGTCCATGGGTACTGGGGTTGGATTTACACACTTTAGCGACGGTGTGGAGTATGATGTGCACCAGTTCCTCAGGGCAAAGGGAGGCTCTGTGGGGTAGGGGAAGAGCCAGACGCAGAGTCAGGGAGCTGGTTCCGCCCCTCCACCCCTGGGTAACAGGAGGCAAATCGCTGTCCCTCCCTGGTCTCAGACTCCCAAGGGCCAGGGGAAAGAAGTGGACCAGGTGGTCTCTGAGGACACTTCCAGCTTTGAGATTTCTACAGGAACAGAAAGAAGGACGACAGACATTCCCAGAGGCCCTACTGTGTGTCAGGTGTGAATTTCACACCCTCTCTTGGGACTCCAGGGGGGAAGTGATCTACTCTCTAGACCAAGAAGCCAACATTCAAACAGTACTCACTCAAGGTACTCCATGAGCCCAAGCTGAGAAAATGCAGAGCCGTGAGCGCCCTTATGGCCCCACCACTGGGAGGGAGATGGTGGGGGGGGGCAATTGGGACCCAGGCCGGGTAGATCCCTCACGTGGCTGTCATTTCCCACCAGGATGGGGGAGCCTGGGAATAGCCCCTGGGGCTTGCTGTGTCATTTCTGTTTTTCAAATCCTGACAAAGCTCTGGGCCACCACCCGGGCTCCCCGTGGGGGGAAAGGGGGGGTCAATTTATTTAATTAACACCTCACCGGGCCTCTGGAATCTTCCCTCCAGCCACAGAGGCGCCCAAGGGGGAGCATCTGTGACCCTGATAACATCGGGGTTGCTCCAACACAAAGCTTTAAGGAATTCATTTTCTACACTTATAAATAAGTCAATAAAAAAGATGTTCGACATAATTTCCCCGGAGAATGGAAGGAAGAAAAAGCAGGCATTGGAAATTCCTATTATCTCCTGTTGTCTTGTCTCTGATGACAGATAATGGTGAGCGGTAAGGAGGACTGGCCGAGGGGGCGGGGACAGTAATGTTTGGATAAAGATTGCCTTTCGAATGTGTCATCGTGCATCTGACTCAAAAAAAAAAAAAAAAAAAAGAGAGAGAGAGAAGAAGAAGAAGGAAAAAAAGGCAGAAAAGACAGGGCTGACTGCCCTCCTCCAGGCCTCACTCCCACCCACACTGGGCCAAGCCTCAGCCTCTTGACACCATGAGCAAGCGTGGCAGAATCACCCCTTTCATTTCCGCATCCCCGATTTGCTTTCAGAAAGCTGATTAATTCGGTCCCATACCAGTGGCTCGTCATGAAGGTCTTAATTAAGGAAGAAAGTGCTACCTTGTAGTTCCTTGGGGGGATCGTTGGCCCTGTGGAAGCCTCCCTTTGCTGGCTCCAGGGATGGGGAGAAAGGACTGGGCAGGCTCCAAATCAATGGGGTTAACATTTTGGAGGTGGGGAGAGGGGGGCAGGGCTATGGGGGAGCCTCCACAACTGGGAGACACCCCGGGAAGCAAAGAGAATCTAGAGACACTCTGGCCAGAAGGTCCAGGCTGGGCGGTTGAGTTGGTGGAGTCGCACTGGCTTGGCGGGGTCCCCAAGAGGGTAGGGAATTTGGGGAGGGGACATCTGGGAACTGGGCTGAACTTTCAAGATGGTGAGAAGTAGAACAGTTGTTTTCAACCCTGACTGCCAGCAGAGTCATCTGGGGAGCTCTGAAACACAGTAATTCCTGAACCCCATCCAAGTACAGTCAGATCACTCTTGAGGCGGAATGAGCCAAACACTGATGCATTTTAAAAGCTTCCTGGGTGATTCTGTGCTGCGTGGAGGGCTGAGACACTGGTCCCAAGGGTGCTGTGAACCCCCTTTCTTCTCCAAGTGTGCTCCGTAGACCAGCAACCCCCATCGTTATCCCCTCGGGGCTTGTTAGCCTCTCAGAAGCCACTCCACACCTACGGAAATGGAATCCCAAATGGCATCCAAAATGGCAACAATGATACCTGGGAAATGGAATCTGAAATGGCAACAATGATACCATTGTGGCAGGGCTGTCAGGAGGGGATGAGGTTATTCGGCAAAGCACTAACCCAGGGCCCAGCACTACTGCTTGGTAGATGCCGGTTCCTTCCCCGTCTCGATGAGGATTAAAATGCAATCAGCCATACAAGGTATTTGGAAGGCTGCCTGCATACAGCAGGTGCTTCATAAATAGGAGCTGTTACCATAACCTCAAAGATACCCTGGGCAGATAGATAGAGGGAGACTTTGCATTCCTCTGGCTCTCTACTCTTCTGTCTCTTCTGCCCTCAGAGTGTTGTATTTTAATCGGCTGTAAGTCTCTCTACCCCACTGGCTCGTATGTACGTACTGGCTCTTATTCAGCTCATCTCCCCAGGCCTATACAAAGCAGCTCCAGGAAATATGTATTCAATAAATGTGAAGGCCATAGAGGGTTCTTTGGTTGGTGAGTAAAGGGGCCAGGTGGTCAATGTGCTTGGGCTTTCTGAGTCCCTAGACATACAATTTGTTGGCCCTTAGAAAGAGCCGGACTCTGAAGAACAAGGAAGGGGATCGATCCTTTTTGGTGTCCGTGAGCGGGAGGCAGCTAACAAATATGTCACATGTCATGGGATATTCTGTGTGTTGGGTCAATTGTAATGCACAAAACTAATTAGATCTGCTTTGCAGATCTAATTAGCCTGGGAGCTTCTAGAAAAATAAAATTAACTTTGGAATCATTTTTGGACTTCCTTCATTCCCAGCGTGCTCTGGATGTTAAAAAAACAAAAACAAAAACAAACCAAAGGAGGGTCAGTCCTCTTCTGCTGTCAGACCCCATGGCCAGTGAGGGGGCGGCTGGGCAGACAGCAGTGGTCACTCTGGAGCTGTATACAGTGTCAGGCCTTTTAATGACACCGCTTAATTGGCGGGAACAGAGATGAGTGTGCAGGTCACGTTTGCTCAGGGCAGGGGTTCAGATGGGAGCCTATGCCTCTGGGCTCCCACCAAGTGTTTTTCTCTCAAAGACCGTGTTGCTACCATAGCCAAGGGAGAGAGGACTGTAGCTAAGAACTCGAGAGAAAGCTCATAGTCCTCCCTAGGAAGCCAGAGATAGGCCAGCTTCCGGCACACCAGGACCAACCTAGTGGGTAGCACGGTGTTTTAGAAGCCATCTCTTAGACGGCTCTGGAAGCCACTCATTTTTATTCAATTATTCTTTCACTCATTCAGTAATGGGTTTCTGAGTCCCTACTTTGTGTTTGGTACACCAAGTGCTTTTTCCATCCAGTGCTCCATTTGATTTTACTTAATTAAATGGGAAGTCTCAGAGTCAAGGACTATCTTCCCATTTTTACCCGTGGATAAACAGAGGCTTAAAAAGGCTAAGTCGTAGCCCCAAATCACACAGCAAGACAGGGTCTAAAACACCTACTGTCAACATTGGACCTTGATCAGTAGAAGGAATCTGCAGCAGTGGTCTCCTGGCCCTGTAGGACAAACATTCCAGAACTGCCTAGAACAGAGGTAATAGGACATCATGGCAAGACCAGGTGCCACTGAGAAGGAGGAGGCTTTGTTTTGGGTAGCTCTGGGCTCCATAAAGCCGGGCAGGGGACAGCAGGTGGGGACACAGCAGGTCCGAGTTGCCTTCTCTGTGCCAACACCACATCTTGAGCAGAAGGGACCCTGGCAGAAAGAGAGCTCGGACACCAAACACATGGGACCCAGTCCTCTCCTTGCCTCTAGAGCAATGTTTGACCTTGTAGAGGTCAGCTGTCGCCATCTGGGGTTCGGCCAGATGGCTGCCAGGTCTCTGAGAATCAGAGAATCTGGTTGAGTCAGGTTGGCCTGATTCTTTGAGCTCTGGGGCTGGTGTGTCCCTGGACTTGCTGCTCAAAACTCTGAAAATTGCAGGGAGGCCGACATAAAAGGCTTTCCCTTTGCACCCTCGGGAGGACACATGCCTCTGCACATACCTCTGGTCTGGCCACATGGCCATGGGCTTGCCATGCAGCCATTGACAGGGTTCCTTCTTTCCTCCATCCTCTGCTTTCCCCCCAAGCTCAACTTCTTTTTCTGTGACCTGGGGGTGCTGGATGACCAGCCCTTTACCCTCTTCTCAGTCCTACTCTCTGTGCCCATGGGCTACCTGGAGGGGACAAGGGTATCATTGTGGAAGGGATGTCCAAGATGGGTATGTATAGAAGGGTTGAGGGAACACTGAAGGCTCTGTTAAGTCCTGTCTTATCCGTCCACCATTTCCCCCTGCTCCCTTTTCACTGAAATGATATGAGGGAAGCCAGAGCCTACACCCAACCTATCCTTTCACTAACTGTGCGGCGGACAGGTCAAGTTCACCAAAAATGGGGCATCCATACTACCCCAACAAGTGTGTGATATCCAACCAGGCTAATCCATGAGGAAAGGGGCACTTAGACATTCATTCAACACATTTTTAAAAGCATCTACTGTGTTAGGTACTGGGCTGGACCCTATGAACATACCAAAGGAAATGATTCATGTGGTCCCTGCTCACAGAACTTGTAATCTTGAGCCAGAAAATGGTAGTAAAGGAATAATGCCACCTATCATTATAAAATCCAAATCACAGGAAGGGCTGTCACTGCCTTCATATGCCAGCTCCTGACCTTTCCTGTCCCTCCAGGACCGAGTCTAAACAACGAGGGAGTGGGTCAGTGAAGGATGTGGGAGATGAGATCCAGCCCAAGTCTCCCTTCACCTCTGCCTCTTGGGGCAGCAGAGAGAACAGGAGAGGGGAGGGAAGAAGATGTTATTGAAAAGTGGCTTGATGGAGAGGAGAAGGGAGCTGAGGGAAATTGGAAGGGGAGGTGAACCATGAGAGACTATGGACCCTGAAAAACAACCTGAGGGTTTTGAAGGGATGGGGGGTGGGAGGTTGGGGGAACCAGGTGGTGGGTATTGGGGAGGGCACGGATTGCACGGAGCACTGGGTGTGGTGCAAAAATAATGAATACTGTTACGCTGGAAAGAAATAAAAAAAAAAAAAGTGGCTTGTAGCCTGAAGGTGCCGGTGAGGGAGGAGGAAACCATGTTCTGTCAGTCCCATCTCTTGCACGTCCCTGATGTTGGTCCTCTCCACCCTGCCTCAGCTCAGACCCGCATCGCCTTTTCTCTGGTTGGCTGCAGCAGCCCCCTGCCCACCCTGTCCCCCACAATAAAGCCTCCACAGTGCAGCAGAGGACCTGTCTACCTAGGGCAGAGTTTCTCAGCATTGGCCCTAGTGATGTTTGGGGCTGGACAACTTTGTTTTGGGGAGATGCCTGGTGCATTATGAATGCTTAGCAGCATCTCTGTTAGCCGTGACAACCAAAACTGGGTGCAAAGATTGCCAAATGGGTGCTGGGAGGCAAGATCACTCCTGGTCAAGAAAAACTGGCTTAGAGGTACTATGTCCTTGAACTTGACATTCACAGTTCTCCATGATCCGATTCTAAACTGCCTTTCAGCACTCTCTTTCTTTGTCTTTTTCCTCATGGCCTAAAACATAGCCACAATCAAATATACAAGCTTTCCTGACAGTGCTCTGCCCTTTTCTCTTTGCTTTTTCGGCCACACTATTCTCTCTGCTTGGGGCATCCTTCTCTCTCTGTCTATTAAGGAAAATCTACAAGATTCAGCTCAAAATCCACTTCTGAGCAGCTTCACTAGGTACCTGGATTCCAGTTATCTCATCTGCCAAATCAGAATTAAAAAGCCTGTCCCATGAGTTGCACAGAATCACAGCGTGTCAGGGCTCTAGGACCCTGGGCAATCATTAATGTCCCCTTTCAGAGGGAAAGCCAGAGACACAGTGAAGGAGAGTGCCTTGCCCGAAGTCACACAGACAGTTGGAGACTCAGCTGGGCCTAGAACCTGGAGCGTAAACTCCCAGGTCACTATTCTGACCCTGTGTGCCAGCTTTTGCCAGAGGAAGGCACTGTCCCCTCAACAGGCCAGTTAGCTTTGAAACTCTGAGTACACAAAGTTCTCCTCTCTGCATAAGGCGAGGCTGAATCTGATGTTCTCCATAGGTCATTCTCTGCGCTCTGTGCCATTATAAGTCGATTTTTTTTTTTTCAAAGAAAATATCGTCATCCAAGCACAAGGTATTCTCATTATTAATACTTTCCCAATCCATCCCACTGTGTTGAAGCTCCAGAGCTAATTCCTGAGAAGGTTAACATAACGGTTTTGCCACCCATCATAATGATGCTTTGCATCCCGCCTTCACATCGCTCCCCAGCATCATTCTTCAAATTCAAACACGAACCAGAAATGACAAATGATTCCTGTAATATGCTCTTTGACACAAATCATTTTGGATTGCTTGGGACCCCGGACAACCTTGAGTGTGCAGAATCAAAAAGAGAGGGAGATGTCTTGGAAAATGAACAGCTTTGCCTTCTTACCGATGAGAACCCTCTGCCCACAAGGCAGCAGTGGTACATCCTGTTTCCAAATGGATCATTTTTAAAACGAAGCATATCTGTTTGGGGAGAGATCCATGTGACGACGTGTCTCAACTCCCCACCTCCCAAGCAACTTTTGCAGTATAGTCTGATGCTGGTAAGAAGATAGACACTCACATGTGTGAATTCACTGAGTGAGAAGGTCCTCTGGTGGATATCATCCTCCCGATGAACCTGAATATTTTTCGTTCTCCTCCCTCTACAAAGGAGGGAAGGGAGGCTTGGGGGATTCCAATAACTTTGCCAAAGGACCCAACGTGTTACGTTAGGTCTGGACTACGGCTTCCTGTCCACCGTGGGGCACCTCTAAGGGACAAAATTCTCTCACAATACTTTTATTATTTGGCCTCATTTTTTGTGGATTGCAGATGAAAGTTGGGGTCGGGGGGGCATACACTGATGTGATACAGGCTTATCTGGAACATACTAGGGGTGGACAGGGTGGTCATATATATCCCTCTTGGTTCAAATGTATTGAGTGTGGCAGAAGGCAGACCCTATGCTTTGCAAGCATTTCCTTTCAGCTGTACAGGAGCCCTATGAGATAAACAGTAAGACTGAGGAAACAGAGACTTAGAGTAGTAGTTAAGTAACTTGCCCAAGGCCGACCTGCGATGGGGGACCAAGACAGAGCTGAATGGTTGTCCACCAAGGATCTGTGTCCCCTTCCGAATTGTGAGGATGTTGCTAAGACATGATGGCCCAGCCAAGGACAGCACCTGTTGTACAACAGATGAGGCCATGCTGACCAGTTCTTAGCCAAGAATACATGGAAATAAAGATGTCATCTCTTGGTAGAAGAGGTGACAAAGCAGGCGTGCCTTCTCCTCTTTCTCCTTTTCGTCCTGCCGGTGGAATTCATCCCTAGACCAACTTCAGAAGCTCTGTGTGGGAGACGGTAGAGCATCGACCAGCCTGGATCCCTGCCTGATGTTGTGAACAGGGTTCTCACCACTGTTCCAGCCTCCCGCACATGCTGGCTGCACTGTACTGTACACAAGAGAAGCAGGGACTTCTGTTGGATTTAGCCATTGAGATCGGGAGTTATTTGCTATAGCGGTTAGCATTGTCCTAACTAACACAGACAAAAAAAAAAAAGTCTCATTTCAGGGGTTCATGTTCTCAACTGCTACATCATAGAGTGGCCCCAGGATCAAGTAGTTTAGGCAGAGTATACACAATGTTCCCCTTCCTCCCAAACCCAAGAGCAAAGACGTGGTGGTATGACTTTCTCCTGGGAAGCCTGGAAGATAAAATGAGTGACATTCGTGATTCTGAGCCCCTGCCCAAACGGACAGTTTTCTCAGTCTTTCCATCCCAGTCAATGGCACCACCAGCGACCTGACCGATTGTCCTTCATCCTGGATTTGTCTTTCCCCTGCTTCCCATCCTTTTTATTTTTTTTAAGATTTTATTCATCTATTTTGAGATAGAGCAAGATAGAGAGATAGAGCACAAGGAGCAGGAAGCAACAGAGGCAGAGGGACAAGAGGGAGAAGCAGGGCTCAATCCCAGGACCTCGGGATCATGACTTGAGCCAAAGGCAGATGCTTAACCGACTGAGCCACCGGGGAGCTCCACCCATCCTTTAACTCTCAAGTCTTGTAAGCCGCATCTTAAAAATTTAGGCAGTGTCATGCTGGAGCTGGCTCCTAGTTCGCTTGAACCGTTGGGAAGATGGCAAGCTGGTTGACTCTGTGTTTGCAGCATGAGGCAGATCATGGTGGGGTTATTTACACCACAGGGATTGGCAAATGCTATGAACCAGGGTTTTCCTCCTCCCAGAGAGCCAACTATGAAGCAAAAGTCAGGGCCTGCCAGGAGAGCTGAGTGGGCTATGACCAAAGAGCAAGGGGCAATGGGGGAACCAATGGAAGAATCCAAACAAAACAAAAAATTCTAAAGTGTACCTGGAAGAAAAGTGAAAACCAGATTTCAGGTCAACATCCCCAATGGAAGGCCAGAGAAAGTGCGTCATGGAGGGGCAGTCGGAAGAGAATCTGGTTAGATTTATCTAAGGCCCCTTTGTTAGGGCATCAGAGGGAACCAGTCCCGGTCTATACCTTTCTAGCTGTGTGACTTTGGGGACATTACTTAACTTCTCTGAACCTTGATTTCTTCTGTAGAAAAGGGTATCTTTAGTGATATCCTCCATGGCTGGTGGGATCTCTAAAGGAGCAGATGTATGAAAGCCTCCAGCACAATGCGTGGCAGGCAGTATATGTTCAATTAAAGCTCAGTAATTGCTAATTTCCATACCGTTCCCTCACCTTCCTACCTGTGGATGACACTCCTTTCGTGTTCTTTAGTTGGAACTTAGAACCAGGAACTGTAGGGTATCAGAGCTCAAAGGGACTTGGCCATGAAAACTCTGGGTGTCTGGGGCTCCTTGCCTCACCCAACAGGCAGAGTGGAGAAGGGCAATGAGGTCAGGGAGGGTATCAAAATCAGGGCGTAATCAAAATCAAACCTGGATATGGCCAACGGGAGGGCCTGGGGAGGCTTGGGTAGGGGCATAAACTACAGCTGTGAAGCTCGTCTTGAAACCAAAATGACAGTCCCTTACACCTACAAAGTGCTTTTCAGTTTTGAGAGTCCACACAGACCCAGGTTTCCATGCGTCCCCCCAAAAAACCAGCCTGTGGTAAGTGCAATGGAGAGTACTGTCCTCATTTGCAGAGAGAAGACTGAGGGGAAATGAGAGCCTCTGATGAGCCATGTGGCCTTAAGCTGGAGTCTGAAGGGACATGGCTGTTGGTTACTGCAGTGCCCACTCCTGCTACCTGAAGATGGAGCCCACAATTTCCCCCAGAGCAGTTCATTTCTGACTAGCAGATTCCTTCTCAGATACCCAGCAGGTGCCTTGCATTTTAATGGGCCCTGGATGCTTATTACTTGCAAAGAGGTCAGGTTTCTAAATGGACAGCCAGATGGAGAGGCCTTCTAGACTTTCCCTGGGGCCAGGCGAGGCTGTTCCTCCTGTTGGCTCCTGCCTTCCTCGCCCTAGAATGGTTCCAGCGCCTTCCAAGCTAACAGCTTACTCCTGATCCCCTTTCGGGGCTCTCCGGCTGGATTCCAAAGTAGAGGGGAGAAAGGCTGGAAACACAAGCAGTGTAGCTCCAAATATAAACATCTCAGGGCCCAAATGCAAATTCCTTTTTCTGTCTGCCAAGAAGACACACACAGGAAACTTTAATATGCAGTGTCTTACAGAAGTGCAGCCGTGAGGATTGTTGCCTACCCAATCCAGTCTTGGTTAGGACACAAATAATCAAACCCAGTCTGTGTGCCCAGAGCTTTCTGGCTGGCAAAGCACATTCACAATCAGCCTCTTACTCGATTCCCGTAGGAAGCCCAGCTCAACACACTGGATGGGAGCAGGTGTTTACCGAGTACTGTGTCCTTAAGGACCTCACTGTCCAGATGGGGAGACAGGACGTACCCGGGATTATGTGAGGGAGTGTAGTGCACAACATGAGACCCATATGGCGCCATGGGGATGTGTAACAGGGGACTTAACTTGAGGAGGTGATACCCAGGCTGGGGAGCAGTTGGCCAGGTGAAGGGGTAGGCGAAGAAGGAGGGAATAGCAACGTGAGGTCCTTGCCTTGTATAGGTTTTCCTGGGGCTGCCATAGCAAAGAACCACCAGCTGGGTGGCCTCAAGAACAGAAACGTGCTGTCTCATGGTTCTGGAGGCTGGAAGTCCAAGATCAAAGTGTTAGCAGGGTTGGTTCCTTCTGAGGGCTCCATGGGAGCAACTATTCCAGGCCTCTGTCCTGGTCTCTGGTCATCTCAGGCCATGCCTTGACTTGTAAATGGTACCCTCTCTGTGCCTTTACATCCCCTTCCCTCTGCGTATGTCGGTCTCTGTGTCCGTATGTCCCCCTTTTAATAAGGACATAGTCATACTGGATATCGACCCACCTTCATGACCCCATCTTCATTTGCTCCTCTGCAAAGACCTTATTTCCATTTAAGGTCATATTCAGGTCTTGGGGGTTAGGACTCCAACACTGCTCTAAGGACAGAAAGGGGTGTAGAGATTGAAGTGGAGAGGGCAAGGGGAGATGAGGTTAACTGGGTCTACAGGGGCCTCTCAGGGAGGGCTCTTAAAGCATGGTGGAGACTTTGCCATGTACTACAAGGGCAAGGGGGAATCCATCTTTGTTGTCCTCACAAAGACCTAGTCACTCTTTTGGGTTGTTGGGGTCTGATAGAGCTCCCCAAGAGCACTTTCTTGGTGGGTGGGTTAAGTGTAGGTTTTCCAACTCAATGGTGAGTTCTTTGAGGGCAGGACCCAAGCCTTATTGTTCACTAGGACCCCAGCCCAGTGATCAGCCCAGAGGACATGCCTAATAAGTGCTCATCAGTGGAGGGAATTTATTTCAGTTCTCTTATCAGCTGAGCTCAGAGGGTCTCTTAATTTGTATATGTTCTTCATACATCTTACATCATTGTTGCTATAATACAAATCCCTTTTGTAAATCTTTATGCATGTTCTTGATTTCTCAGATTGAAATGTTTATCTCATCCTCTTAGAACTGGAACCCAATGTTATGTCCTCCTGGAATTCCGTATCACATAATATATGTGTTTTGCAAAACAGATGTGACTGGGCGTTTTGTTATTTGTCTTAGGAAGAAAAAAATCAATAAATTATTTGTGTGTCTTTAACATAGAGGGAAGTAACAGAATCGGTTTGCCATCTTAAGGTTGACATGTTGACACTTAAAATGCAGTCTTTCCAATCCCAGCATTGTTAGAGGTTGTAAATTTAATGATCTACTCCTAGGATTTAAGATCAGAGACTTGCCTGTCCTTTTTCTCTCTGTCTCCCTCTTGCCCCCCCCTCCTCTCTCTCAATTTGTCTTCTACAGGTTTGCTCAGAGAAAATCAGGATTTTGTAGCCCTGGCCACAGTCTTTGGACTTTTGAAGGAAGGGGGATCAGGAACTCCAGTATGCCTCTGCCAAAACAGAGCCCCCAAATGGCTGACAAATCCAGTGACAAGCAAAAACGAAATGCCACTTCCTCCATTATAACATCCAATGGGAAAGGAGCCCAAAGAGCAGCTAGATCTGCCCACCCATTTTACAGACAGGGCGAGAGAGACACATGGAGGAATGGGGACTCCCTGGAGAAGATCCAGCAGGTAACAGGCCAGGAAGGGAGATACGCAGTGGAAGCTGGAGCCATTGCTGCAAAGTGCATGGTTACCTGCACTCAGGTGAGGACGGTATTGCCAGGATTTCATCTTTCTCAGGATTTCAGAGCTCGCTGGTCTCCGGAGCAGCATTTGTGGGAAAGGGTGAGGAGCTGCCCAAGATTACCCAAGGCTGATTACCCAGGGCTGCACTCAAGGAGGAGGAAAGGAATATAAAGGTAGCTTGGGTCCCAAAGCATGGCTCACCCTTGGTCCTACCTCTGCAGGCATTAACCTACCCACAGAGACTCTAAAGCTAGTGCTCCTCCCCGAGGCCGCCCTTTCTCCAGCTCACTGTGCTGCAGGTAATCTGTGTTCAGGCACAGGTCCCCAGGAACTCAGCTTCCAAACATTCTGCCCTTGCGGGGGGTTCCCAGGTCCTTCCCTTGGGCTAATGTATGATCAAGGCCCACTGGACCAGGATTTTAGGGTTTGCATCCAGGTCCTAACTAGCTGTGACTTTGGACAAGTCCCTTTATCTCTCTGAGTCTGTCTCCACATCAGTTTCACAGAAATGATCGTAGTTTCCACCTCACCATGCTCTTGTAGGAGCATCCAGTGCAACATGCCTAACGTTATCCCTGTTACATACAAAGTATCGATTCATTCTGCTGTGTGCAGATGACTCAAACATTAGTGGGAAGCAAAAGCCCATGCAAGTCAACCTTTGCGGTGTGTGTCAGGGACTGTGCTCAGCCTCCCAGATGTCTTCGGGGCCCCTGCTCAAAATAACTTTCACCCAGTACTCCCTCCCTTTCTGCAAAGTTTCCTGGAGTGAGATGGATAGCGTGAGCAGTGGCAGTGAAGGCTTGAATGCGCAGACTGTAAATGGCTCAGGCTGGGTCTCCCTGGAGCCCCAGTTTCAACACTGTTTTGATCAGAATGATGGTTTCAGCCACAAGCAATTGATTGGCCTGTACAATTCTGTCATCCCAACAACTGATTAATTCCTCAGTAATGAAACTGCCTGTGGTCCCTGCTAGCATGCGAGCTACATTATTGAGCATTTACTCCTTGTCAAGTTCTCCAAATACTTTACATATATCATCTCACTTAGTTCTCACAGCAAAGCCCTACTGAGCAGAGCCTTGTTATCTCCACTCCGAGTCTGGAAAACCCAGGGTCAGTTCAGAGAGGT
Organism: Enhydra lutris kenyoni; assembly: GCF_002288905.1. NCBI lineage: Eukaryota > Metazoa > Chordata > Mammalia > Carnivora > Mustelidae > Enhydra > Enhydra lutris. The sequence continues at coordinate 8,054,861 of NW_019154110.1, forward strand.
TAAATTAGTTGCCCAGGGCACACAGCGAGTAAGAAGAGGAGCTGGGCTTTGAGCTCGGGTCTTTTCCAGTCTTCAAGCCACATTTAATAAAGCCCCCAGGTTTCCCAAGGTATGATTTACATAGGACAAAGTTTCTATTTTTTAAGCAGACAGTTCAATGAGTTTTAACAAATGCCCACAGTTGTGTAACTGCCATACCATCAAGCTAAAGACAGCTCTCCAACCCCAGGAGCTCCCTCTTGGCCTTTTGCAGGCAATCAGATCCTACCAACCCCAACCCCAACCCTAGAATTCATTTTCTGTGCCTAGAGTTTTGCCTCTTCTGGAATGATATTATACATGGACTCATGCAGTCTGGAGTCTTTTGTACTGACTTCTTTCATTTATTAGGATGCTTTTGAGATTCGTCCCCATCACGTGCATTGGTTTATTCCTTTTTATTGCTGAATGATGGTCCATGGTGTGAATGAACCACCCTCGGCTGATTCGTGCACTAGTTGATGGACACTTGGATTTTTTCCAGATTGTGGCTATTACGAATCAAGCTGTGATAAACATTTGTGCACAAGTGTCTGCGTGAACATATGTTCATTCATTTCTCTTACACCACTTCTCCAATACCCATGATTGGGAGTTCTGGAGTCCCAGGGTAAGTAGGTATTTGACTTCCTAGGAACCTGCCGCCCTATTTTCCACCCTTTCTGTGCCTTTCTGAATTCTTACCAGCATGGCGTGGAAAATAATTTCAGCTACGATGAAACATCCTAGGCTTGACCTCCACCCCATTCTGAGTTGCTCTGAGTTGAGAATGATGAATATCACATTTCATCGAATCTAAGGGGCTATCCATTTTCAGACGTACCATTATTTTACACACTAATAAGAAAAAAGGCTCTGACAAACTGTGACACCATGCTTTCTTATCATTCAGAAAAACAGTTTACACTTATTACAACAGTCTATATATCACTCTTCCACAAAGTGGAAAACAAATGGTTAGGGTTTCCCAGAACGTGCCCACTTTTAGAATTTCCTGAATCTTGGGGGATCTGGGTGGCTCAGTCAGCTATGCATCTGCCCTTCAGCTCAGGTCATGATCTCAGGGTCCTGGGATTGAGCCCCGCATTGGGATCCCTGCTCAATGGGGAGTCTGCTTCTCCCTCTCCCTCTGCCCCTCCCCTCTGCTTGTGGTCTCTCTCAAATAAATAAACAAACAAACAAACAAATAAATAAATAAAATCTTAATTAAAAAAAAAAGAGAGAACATTAGACTTTCCTGAATCTTTTCCTTGACTGTACAGGGTCCGTGTTTCTCCTTACAGGGTATCAACTCTGTACCATCCACTTATTAATGATGTAGTCTTTTGAAAAAGAGTGCTCCGTTATTGTCCCCAGGATTTTCTTTTGAGCAGATCTCAACACTGTGAACTTTCTTATTTGAGTACGCTCACATTTAACTCCCACCGTTGGTTGCATCCCAAAGTCAAAACAGCTTCCGGTAAAAAGAGTTTTGGTCAATGGATAGTTGTTGTTGTTGTTTTGTTTTGTTTTGTTCTGTTTTAAGCAATGTGACAATTTCCCTTGCCCTTTAGGGGTTGTTGGGTGGACATGTTGAGAAATGCATAGAACCTGACTGGGGTTTTGGCAGTATTAGCAGTCATGGCACCAAGTCTACACATGTGTGGGCTATGATGATTTTGACATGACCTCCTGCCTGCCAGTGATTGAAAACTGTCTTCGTGTGTGGGAGACAGCCTGACTTTAGGGATGTTAACATCTAAAAATTGATGAAATACAGCATATTTTACCCAACACTTGGATATCTGCCATGCTCTATTTTTTATGTCTCCTCAATTCCTTGTCACAGACAACAGAAACAGCTACTTCATCTTCAACACCTCCCTCCTCCCAACCAATCCCAATCACAATGATTCTCCCCTTCTCACCCACTTCTGTTGCTTTCATTCAACACTGTTTTCTTTCCCTCAAGCTATTGCAGAATCCTCCCATTTATCTACTTGCCTTCTAGCAATTTCTTCTTCAGTCAATCCCATTCATTACCCCACTAGTGATCTTCCTGAATAGGATTGACTGAAGGAGTCTGAACGTGTCATTCTCCTTCTCCAAACTCTTCTCTGGGTCCCCATTATTTAAAGAATAAAGTATGAACCCCTTAGCCTGACATTCAATTTCTCCTACATTCTGGGCCCTATCTATCATCCTAGTATTATTCTTACCCCATCCCATTCCAGGCACATCTGATTATTTGGTGTTCTCCAAAGGTGCCTTGGACATGTCCCCTTTGGGATCTTGCATATGCTTTATCTAGAAAATCTTTCTCTTCCTTACTCTTACCGAAGACTAGTCATACAAGTGAAGCACAATGCTTTCTTGGTCATAGTAGCATGGCGTATTTATGGGCAAAGTTTTCTGAGTTGCCCATAACGGAGGATTAATATCATGTATGTATATATATATATAACGTATACTTACATATACACAATAGACATCGATACACAAATATATACATAGACATGCATTCAACCTATTCATTCTTTATTGTTATGTCCTATACTCTTCGCAATCTTTGATCAAAATCTTCATGTTTTCTCAATGCCTGCTTGTACCTTCAATTGTACGACCTTCTGCTGTGAAACGGATGCAGGAGGGCTACACAGGTATAGTTTAAGAATAGTCTGAGAGTTCTAGTATTCTGGAAGCATCGGAGCATAACAAAACAGACCTAAAACTTGGCATCAGGCAATCCTGAGTCAGGCTGCAGCCCACTCACTCTCTCTGTGATTCTGGGCAAACAACGCAGCCTAACTTTGGTTTTCTGATGGTCCTGAGCCAATGTGAGCCTCCAGGTACCAGATAGAAGCCCCCTTTCCAGCAGAGAAGGATGCTGGGAAACCTGCCATGTGCTTTTCCAAGTGTCATGGGTGTGACAGTTCTGGTCACCTTCTTTCCCCCTCAAACCCCTGTTTCATGTTCTAGGGCAGAAAAACGTCTTTTCTCCTTTTCCATATTATGTATTTATATTTGGGGAGCCACTGGCCAACATGGGACCTCATTCTCAGCTAAACATGGCCATGTGACTGGCTCTTACCTAAGCTGTGGGGATGCTGCTGGGATCAAGGCTTTCCATCTCCAGGTGCCTTCTCCGTGCTTTCTTTATGCTTTTTCTGGCTGGATGCAGATGGCAACACAGCCCTAGACCACTGGTTCTCAAACTTGAGAGTGTGTCAGAACCGCCTGGAAGGCTTGTTAAGACACAGATTGCTGGTCCCACCCATAGTGTTTCTGATCCAACAGGCCCAGAGAGGGGCCAAGCAGGGGTATTTCCAACAAGTTCCCAAATGAGATGTTGATGATTTTGGCATGGGGGTCACGCTTTGAGAAGCACTGGCCAAGGAGACAGCATGCAACAGAGAAAGTGTCTGGGTACATAAGTGGTCTTGGAGGTCATGCAGAGAAGCCCAGTCAATCAGGGACAACCACCTGTGACTATTACATGAACAAGAGATAAACTTTTATTGTGTTTGAGAGGTTTTTTTTTTTTTTAAGATTTTATTTATTTATCTGTCAGAGAGAGAGAGGGAGAGAGAGCGAGCACAGGCAGGCAGAATGGCAGGCAGAGGCAGAGGGAGAAGCAGGCTCCCTGACAAGCAAGGAGCCCGATGTGGGACTCGATCCAGGACACTGGGATCATGACCTGAGCCGAAGGCAGCTGCTCAACCAACTGAGCCACCCAGGCGTCCCTGTGTTTGAGAGTTTATAGATTTTGGCGACTTAAGGTACTCTGTAGCAGGTTAATCTATCCTTAAAAGCACCATTCCAATTCCTCAAGGGGCCAGGGCCCAGACTCATTGTTTGGCTGCTGTCTGCCTCTCCATGTCCTCCGGACCCACCTTTGGCATCCCTCACATACTTCCAAGTATCTTATCTGATTGAAACCACCATCCCTCAGAGTCTGAGAGTCTGCATTCCCTGCAAGTCCTCCTGCCCCCTGCTGCCTAATATATGAACAGTCACTCTATCCAGTAGGGGCCCAGAGTTTCCTCTATCCCCCTGGACTTGGTAATGAGGGCTTCTGGCCTTTCCCTGCCTTGAACAGCTCATCCCCTCTGTCCTAACTAATTACCCCTGGTTGCTACCCTGACAGCTCCTACTTATCCTCCCCAGTGTGTCTGGGAGCTCCCCGGCTTCCTTGCAGCAAGGGACAGAAAGTGAGAATAGGGCCTCAGCCATGCTGCACCTGATTCCTCAGTACTCAGCACAGCCCCTGACACAGAGTAGGTTCCTAATGCCTAAAATCAGAGCCACAGTGACCGATTTCTCTGAGCAAGAGATGTGGACATGTTGCAGAGTGAGGTAGGACAGATGGTAGGGGGTGCAGTCTAACCAGTCAGTGATCAAAGCTAGGAACAAGGTTCGGTCAAGTATTCCTCCAGCCAAGTTCCCAAAGCCCCTTCTTGTCAGAATGTAGTCTCTCAGACATAACAGCACAATTGTGTGATAATTATATAAAAAGAAGTCTAGCAAGTATTAAAAGATCACTAGTTCAATAGGCATAAGAAAGCTCAAAGCAAGATTCATGCCATTAACTCAAATTACACGAGCCCTAAGTCTGCCATCGCCTTCCTTTTAACCAGCACATCAAGGAAAAGAGGCACTTTCATTGGATTATTAAAAGAATTTAATTAACATGGAATATTTCACAGGCAGACAACCTACGACAGAATAATTAAAGTATAGTTTGTTGAAATGCACATTAATTGGTTACTAATTATCATGTTTCATTCCCCTTTAAGGGATAAAGATATGCTCAGGAGTAGACATTGCTCTATATAGAAGCATATTGCTCTGCTCATTTGGCTCAGCATTTAACTAGATGGAAGGGAAAATTCGATTACTCTGCAATTCTAGAAAACTGGAGCAGAAACCAGAGGGAGCAAGGGAGGGGTGTCACTGTGTATTGGGAGTGCAGTGTGGTGGTTGACTGGGAGTCTACAGGCCTGGGTGCTCCTCTCCTGCTATGTTCTCAATTCACTGTGTATCCTCCCTGCTTGAAACTCCTCATGGCTCCTTTTACTGTTACATAAATTCCAAATCCCTGCTGTCTGATAGGTTATGGTCAGGCATTTGATTATGCTCCAAGGATTCTCTGCCTTTGCCCATTCTATTCAAGATAACCTTCTTATTATACATCAAAAAAAAAAATCAAGTTTACAATCACCACAGGACCTTTGCACTTGCCATTCCCTCAGCCTGGAATCTTTATCCTTGAATCTTCATATGGAGCTTCTCCTCATCATTCACATCTCAGCTCAAACAACTCCTCAGAGGCCTTCCATAATCACCCAGTCTAGTGTTCCCCCCGTTTCTTCTCTATCATATCACACTATTATCTTTTAATCACAGATGTCACACTACGGAAGCATCTTAGGTATTTATTTATTCATGTCTTTATTGTCTGTTTCTGTTGACTATCAAAGCTATGAAAGCTGGAACCAATCTGTCCTCTCGGCACATTGCTTTTCCAGCACCTCAGACAGTGCCTGAAAATTAGTAGGCATTTGACAAATATTTGTTGATTGGATGAATGGAAAGTCAAGTACAAAGCTTGAAGGGAGTTGAGTACAAAGATCTTTGAGAGCCCATGTGGTCATAACATTTTAGGATGCTTTGAACGTAATGCAGAGCCAAGAGAGACACAAAGGTTGTGAAAGACAGAGTATGCCTTATTCCTTTTTGAACTTCCCTACCAGCCGTCAGCAAAGCCTTGTCCATGACAGACTTTGAGGATGTGTTTGTGGATTGGGGTCCATCCAGATTTTCAATTTTAGAGCATAGCCTCTATGACTGGAGCTGTGACTCCTGTCCACTTCCCAGCTTCAAAGTTATAATCATGAGGGCACCACTTTAAAAAAGTGAGCTTCTCTCCCTTAATCGTTCATTGCCTGTTTCATGAACCTGCTTCATGGGATGCTAAGAAGACAGAGACTCTCCATTTGGGACTCACTCTGCACGCTAGCCTGGGTCATGGCTGATGCATGCTGCCTGTAGCTGGCAGGTAGGCACTCTTATTTGTAGGATAAAGAGTCCAGATCTTGGCACTATGAAAGTACTTTCCTGGGTTATGCATCTGGAGTTCTGTCCTGGAGTGGAATCTGTGAGATGCAGTGGACGATAAAGCAGGTTTTCAACCTTTTTCCCAAAGGAGGTAGTAGTCCTCCCTACTAGTGTTTCAGCCTCTCCCCCTCCGAGGAAGGTGTGTGAACACATCTTCTTCCTCTACTTCAGTGACTTGGATGATAATGAGATCCACTCCCTCTCTGCCCTATGTGGACCTTCTCCATACAGGGTGCTGTAGGAGATGGTCCTAAGGAGCAAGTCCACATAGGATGAGGGCTCATACAAGTGACATGGGTGGGGCAGGACTGACTGATCATGCTGGACACCTGCAGTGATGTCAAGGGAGCCTCACAGTTAACCCACATTTTGGGACAGGTAGCATCTGTCTTGAAACTCTATTGTGTAATGGTTATATGGCAAAGAATATAGAGATAGGCAGTGTGGATTTGCCCCAGCTCTGTCACCTCTTGGCTCCTCTCAAGCATTGGTGCCCTCATCTAGAAACAAACTCTTCTGAGTGAGGGGATTAGGGTTTCCAGAAGAAGTACATTTGAAGTGGACCTCAAAGGATGATTAGGAGTTTGGTAGGAAGACGAAGCTATGATGAGGATGGGGTGTGGGTAGGAGAGGAAATAATGGTAGGAGGAAGGGGAAGGGGCTACATCTGGGTCAGGGAACAGCATGTCTGAAGCCCGTGTGTTGCTGGCCTGGGAGCTGGAGTACAGCAGGAGTATTAATGGGTTGGTCTAAGCTCTGGATGAGCTCACAGGAAGGCTCAGGAATCTGGGCTTTCTTCTGTGCAGGAGGATTTTTCTTTTTTATTTTCCAGGTGGTATTTTTATGCCTAGAAAAATAAACAATATTTATCATGTGCTCAGTGCAGAGAACTTGAATACCAAGAGTGTAAGGGAAAAACAATCACAGGTAAACCCACAGCACAAAATAATTGCTGTTCACATCTGGTCGTATGTCTTCTCGGGACGTTTTTGGTGTGGAGGTATATTAGAGTAGCTTTACAAAAATGTCATCTGAGGCACATTTTTCAGCAGGAGAGAATCACAATCAGGCTCGTGTTCCTAAAAATCCCAGTAACCAGTGTGGGCAACAGGCTTGGCAGAGACTGCGTGCCCAGGTCAGAAGCTGTTAGGTCTCGCTCTGGTCCAGGGCAAAGAGGAAGATTGCCTGGGTCAAAACAGGGCCAGTGGGACCAGGGAGGAAGGGATAGATGCCCTCCTGGACAGAAACACTCCAGGAGAGAAAACTGCTACTTTTGTGAAATCAAAGCCAAGGTCAACAGCCAGTCAATGACTATAAGATTTTCTTCTCCAGGCCCCTGGTCCACGTCCTAATCAGACACACAGCATAGTCTTCCATCCTGGAAGGTGTTCTTCATCTTGAGAACAATTAGATTATCAGATCTCCTCTCCTGGCACCCCCAGATCTCTCCACACAAACCCGATTATGCCTCTTGCAAAACTCCATGAAGATGTGCTGTCAGTCTGAGACCTCCCAGCCATCAGGTCCCCTTTGACATAAAAGCCAGATATTGTCCTCACAAGGAAGGTTCCAGTGGCTTTCCTGACTCAGACGGCATCATGCTGCCGGTCTCTCTGATTTCAGCCTCCAGGCAGACAGCCACCGCTCTCCCGGCCACAGTCCTTCCCACCATCAGATGTGTCTGCCACTGCCAAGTTCCGTGTACAGAAAATGAAGGTTATGGCGATGGTGCCCGAGGCTGGTCTGACATAGGAGATGTGCTGAGGGTGGGGGAGGAAGATGGAGAGACAGGATAACTGAGGGTCTGAGCGCAAAGCTCTGCAGACAGCCGAGATGAGCTCACAGCATGGACCACATTAAAATCCCATCACCTGGGGCGCCTAGGTGGCTCAGTCAGTTCAGCATCTTCCTTCAGCTCAGGTGATGATCCCAGGATCCTGAGATAGAGTCCCTGCATCAGGTTCCCTGCTCAGTGGGGAGTCTGTTTCTCCCCCCTGCAACCCCTCTCCCTGGCCTGCTCATGCATGCACAGGCTCTCTCTGAAATAAATAAATAAAATCATTTTTTTAAAAATCTCATCACCCACCACTTCCCAGGGCCTCCACTGCCTTGTTGCAAGTGCTGTTTCATAAGCAGCATTTTCAGAGAGTTAACAAATCTGGAGGGGCCTTGAAAAAGAAAAGCCTCTGTCGAATAGCTTTTCTCTTACCAGAGGAAAAAAGAGATGATTTTCCTTGTAACCCAATTTCCAAAGCCTATTATTACAAAGCATTGGGAAGATTTGTCTCCTGCCAGGCCAAGTGGGGCCGGGCCAGCTTCGAAGGGGGAGTTTAGAGGCCTGTCAGAGGCCTGACAGCTGCTGGGGGAAGGGAAGGTGGTCAAGGGGATGGGGTTAGACCCATCTCCCCCCTCAATGACCCAAGGGCTTTTCACCAACCGCATGTTTTGTACTGATTGTCTTTTCTGGGCTTTTCACCAACCGCATAATTTGTACTGATTGTCTTTTCTGAACGTGAAATGGGAGGTAGCATGGTGGAAGAGTGACAGTGCGGGCTTGGTGTCCCACAGCCCTGAGCTTGGTCCCAGCTCCTGTTCTGTCTTAGCAGACACCTGACCTGCCCTTTCCCCATCTGGACAAGGAAGGGCTGCACCCCTATCAAAGGTTGTTGTAAGCAGAAGTGGGGCAGTTATGTGCGGAGTGTCTGGTGCACTTAGGCCTCAACTGACTGGGTTCTAGAGCCCTCTTGTCCATCCAGGGATCACAAGAACATGATCCAGCCAAAGATCAGCCAGTGTGATCCGTTCCTTTTTTTTTTTTTTTTTTTTTTTGGCTAGGTAATAATTGTGGGGCAGTCATGTGCCAAGAATCATCCAGGACATTCTTGACAACGTGGGGAGCTAGCGGAATGAATGCCACATCAGGTGTCCCGGTGGTTAGACAGGCATGGCTGTTGATTTTAGAAATGCTTCCCCAAGGAGATGCTGATGGGCCCCCTGGTACTGCCCAAGAGCTGGGTGGGGACATGTAGTTGTGGCAGGTCTCGAATGCCTCCACGGCCCCTGTCCCGGGCCCACTGGACCGTGTCTCCAGGGACCAGGCTCTGAGCAGGGACACGGAAGTCACTTGTTCTGTGGGGCTTGGGGCTGTTGGGAGAAAGGGTCTCCTAGAGCTTCGGCAACCCCACCCCCACCTTGGACTGGGAGAGGCCGTGGTGGACATGGGGCTCTCTCGGGGTAGACGGAATCAATCACTGCAGCAGAGTGGGGACACAGGACCCACAGGACGAGGGCTTCTCTGGAGGAGGGGCCGCTAAGAGGATGACTGGAGTGAGTCCATAAGGGCAGGTGGTAACTGACGATGTGGTTATTTGGGCTCTAACATTATAAGTGATCAGAAAAACAACCCAGGAGACTCCTCCTCCCTCAGAGCCCTCCGAGCTCCCAACCCAAACACGTGGCAACTTAAAGTGAGGAGCAAGCCTGCCTCGCAGGACTTGAAAAGGGAAATGGGAAAAACTTCTTCGTGTCTCTTAATCTCTTTCCCCTGATAAAGGAGTTTTGGGGGAGAAAGATCTTTTATTTATTTTTTCCAAAGACTGTATTTAGGGGCGCCTGGGTGGCTCAGTGGGTTGAGTCTCTGCCTTCAGCTTAGGTCATGATCTCAGGGTCCTAGGATGGAGCCAGGCATCTCATCTCGGGCTCTCTGCTCAGCGGGGAGCCTGCTTTCCCCTCCCCTCTCTGCCCACCTCTCTGTCTCCTTGTGATCTCTCTCTCTTTCTCTCTGTGTCAAATAAATAAAATTTTTTTTAAAAGACTGTATTTATTTATTTGAGAGAAAGAGAATCTGAAGCAGGCTCTGTGCTGAGTGCAGAGCCTAATGTGGTACTGGACCCCCCAACCACAAGATCATGAACCTGAACTGAAACCAACTAAGCCACCAGGCAGCCCTTGGGAAGAAAGATCCTTTAGTATCAGCTAACCTTTACTGAGCTCTTTCCACGTACCAAGCATGGTTCTATGTGCTTTATATCTTTAACCCAATTAACTGTCACAACAACATCATAAAGTAGTAGATATTATTAGTATTTTGCTGTAGATAAGTATCCTGAGGCTGAGAGAGAGAAAGTAACTTGTACTCCTGTCTCAAATACACTCGGGAGGCTTAAATGAATATAGGAAGCACCTGACAGAGTCAAAGGACCCAGTAAAAGCTTCTTGTCATTGTTCTGCATGAAGCCAGTGGGAGTGGACCTGAGTCCCCCTTTCTTCTTTTCCTGCGATTGAACTTGCTTTGCAAGCACAATGCAAGCATTCCAAAGCCCGGGAGCTACCCAGCAACAGATAAACTGGGTGTCAGTGCTGACAGGCAGTAGGGCTGGGGGTGTGGGGGGGGATTATAAAGTACATGGGGTGACCAGGAAGCCCCAGCTGAGACAGTGCCTGAGGAAACACTTTGCAAATTGGAGGCTGATGCTTTAAACTGCCTTGGAGAGCTGCCTGTGCGTGGAGTTGTCCTGTTTGGAAAGTCTCTTTAGCTGGAGGCAGTGTTACTCAGTTGGGTTTGATTCTATGCAAAAATGACATAGAACTTCCATCCTAAGTGAGTTTGTGGTTTAAGGGACGTGGGGAGGGGCCAGTCATGAAATTGGACCATTTTAACACAACTGTGTGTGTGTGTGTGTGTGTGTGTGTGTGTGTGTGGTGTTGTGGGACTCATTGAAGGCATGACTACAGAAGCCTGGGCTATACTAAAATAAATAGATGTCACCTTGCAGAAAAGAGACTTAGGGGAGAGACAACATTTCAAGAAGTAGGAAGAGCAGATGGAAAGTTGTGAAATGGCCTGGAGTGGCCAGTTCAAGACTATCAACCCCATGACACTGAACCCTTCTAGAGCCTATAGCTGGGATCCTTGGTCATGGATCCTCTAAGTTCTGTGCTTTATGTGTAAGGGGCTGAAGGGCAATGGAGGTGGGCTCTGAGAAGAAGGAATGACCAAACTCTTGAACCTAGGAAGCCCCACCAGAGGGTACGTCTATTCCCCCTACCAGGGAGGACTCCATGTCTGAGGCTGGCCAGGGACTGAGCGGGTGGGAAGGAAGGCTGAGTGACACTTCAGGCCTTGCCTTGCTGGAAGTGCCTATTGTTGGGACTTCGGAGCCCGAAGCACATCTGAGAGGTACTAGCAGCTACCATGGACCACGAATGAAAGGGAGGGAGCCTACTACAGGTCAAGTAGGGACTGGGTGTTTTAACTGTGCTCTTATTGTAATCCTCTCAATGGCTCTGAGAACTAGCTATTATTATCTCCATTTCTCGGGTTATCAGGAAAAGGCAGATCTGAAGATCAAATGCAGGTCTGTCTGCCTCCTCGGTCTATGCCTCAAATGCTAATCCTCTTCTCTTCTCTCCAAACATCCCATACCCTCTCCACTTGTCTCCAAAGGCTGTGAGTGTGAGGTAAAAAAAGGAGCCTCAGATACCTAATCCGTGATTCTCCAAGTTACCCCTGGAGCTCTCTCCTAACTACACCTGCATATGCTTTAGGTCTGCCACTGATCACATGAATGGGGCTTGGAAGACACCCCTTTTCCAATCTGAAGAGAGTCGTCCAAATCCTGATAAGGAAACTATATATCATTATATTCCTAGCTGACACCAAAATGTCTCTTAGGAATGGGGCTCTTAGTTTAGAATATACCAGGATACATTCTCAGGAGTGGAAAAAATTTGGCCAGGGATATGTGTATGACAGGAACTGTTCCTTGAGAGGCAAAGAGAAGATCTGTCTGTTTCTCTAGACAAGGAGTGTATTAGCCAGAGTTTCCCAAAGCTAGGTAGGTAGGTAGATAGATAGATAGATAGATAGATATGAGATTTATTATAGAAATTGGTGACTTACATGGTTATGGAGACTGAGAAGTCCATCAACCCGCCATCTGCAAGCTAGAGAACCAGGAGAGCTAGTGGTAGAATTTAGTCGAGTCTGAAGTCCTGACAACCAGGAGAGCAAATGCTGTAACTACCCGTCTGAGGTCAAGGGCTGATAACTTAGTGGGGTGGGGGTGAGGGGTGCTGGTGTAATTCCTGAGGTCCAAAGGCCTAAGAACCAGGACAGCTGATGCCTGAGAGCAAGGGAAGATGGATGTCCCTGCTCCAGAAGAAAGAGAGGGAAAATCTGCTTTCCTTTGTTTTTTTGTTCTACTGGGTCCTCAGTAGGTCAGATGATGCCCCCCACATTGGTAAGGGCAATCTTCTGTACTCAGTCTACCCATTCAAATGTTAATCTCTTCTGAAAACACAGACACACCCAGAAATAATGCTTTATCAGCCATCTGGGCATCCCTTAGCCCAGCCAACTTGACAGATAAAGTTAACCATCACAGGGAAGGAATAAAAAGAGGAAACAAGAGAGGTCATAGGGAAAAAGAGATGGTGAAAAGCCTAGGGGTATATGGCATGAGAGCTCAAACCTTTAGCAGACTTACTAACCTTGCACACTTTTTAGCCCAAATGGCTCTGTTGTAAGCCTACGAAAGGACTGAGGTTATGCTCCATTCCATGGGGCAGAAGTCAGAACTCAGGTGTGAGTATCAGGAACAAAATAAGAAAGTCAATGAGGGTATCAGTAGCCAGGGATTCACGTGAAGAACTCTGGACCCCCAGATGTCTTGATTTGATCTGGGGGTTGAGCAGGCTCACCTGTATCTCCAAGAGAACTCAGGCAAGCACTTGAGTTGTACCAAACTGAGCTTCTAGCACTCTCCAAAGCACAGTGAGATTCAGCTCACATGAAAGCATTGTGTTTTCTGGGAACCTAAAGGGAAACCTGTTGTGAAGGCTTGCAGGAAGGCATCTGTCGGTCACAGATCAAGGCATCTCATGGAAAAGACACGTGTTTGGATATTTCAAGGAGAGCTGCCCATTCCTGCAATGAGATGCCTCAGCCCTAGGAAACACCGGTTTCCCAGACATTTCATCATGACAGAGATAAGCTTAGTAATGGAGGGTAAAAGCCCACAGCTAGAGATTAAGGTCAGAGGGTGAGTCACGGTGTCGCTGCTTTAGACTGTCAATCAGCCTTGCACTTGAACCAGAGACCTGGGGAGAGGGGACAGCACTAAAGAGAAAGTTGCACAATGAGCTAAAAAGCTGACGTTCCCTTCCTGGAGGGGCAAAGGGCATGAAGCTCGGAGGCTCTGGAGCACAAGGTCACTGACAGGTTGCAGGCATGGCTGCCTCTCCATCCTCCTTGGCCGGAAGCAGAAAGCCAGTGGGAAGACCTGGGAGTTGGAACAATGTGAGAGCCAGTGTCTTTCCTGTTGGTGTGGCCTTGCAAAACATAGGGGCTGATGGATGTATAATTGTTTATTTAAAGTTTAAATACATTTACATTCAGAAAATTAAGCAGAGCCCTTTTCTAGCTGCTTCAGCAAAATTCCAACCATTTGCAAAGCACAACTGAATATCCTCTGTGAACCCAAAGTTTTAGGGCCACACCAGACTCTGTCCATATTTGGGGAAGAAGCGAGACCCATGGAGCCAGGACGTTGTTCACCGTCATATTGGAGGGGAGGCCTGTCTGGAATTTGTAGGTCTGTGTATAAGTAGTTACCCACCAGCTGACTCCCATTTTCCTTTTCATCTTTCCGTTAGTGACATACATGGAAAAACCACGGCTGGTCCCCTAAGCACAGGCCCAGTTTCCACGTGACACTAAATTGTTCCCATAAGCAAATTCTGTTGGACAGCCGTGCATGTCCTGGTCTGTGAGGGACGAGAGTGCAGGTGGGGAGCGTGGCGGGAGCCTTCCTGGAATGAGTTCTCCTGCTGTCCTGTGCTAACCCTTCTGGGGCAGCCTTGGTCTGTTCCTCAACATGGTCACATCCGGTAGCATTGACTGAGCATCTTCAGGAAGGCAGGCACTAGAAAGGCTTCTTTTGGGGGGAGGGGGGGAAGGCTCCATTTTATAAACATTAAGCCGTTTATCCAAATTCTTGGCAAGGAAGTAGAAACGCAAACTTTTTAAAATGCTTTTTTGGTGGAGGGTGGGGTGGGGCAGGCGTTCTGTCAAGGTGTCGTCTCCAGTCCTCTAACTTCATAGGATTCAGATTGCAAAACCTGCTGTGGATCTTGTTACGGTTTGTGTTTAGGCTTCAGGAGAACAGATCTAGAGACGTCCTTACTCCAGGATTAAGGTCAGAAAACCTTCTCACGGGCCAGATGGTAAATATTTTAGGTGTGTGGGCCATAGGATCTCTGAAGCCAATAACCAGCTGTGTCACTGTGGCTTGAAAACAAATGGGCATGAGTGTATTCTAATAAAACTTTATTTACAAACGTAGATGAGTATGTTGGTAAATTATATCATTATATGTTATAGGAGCCATAATTTGCTGAACCCTGCTATACGGCATGGTCCTTACTCTTAAGGCATGGACTTTCTGATGTCTTAACTAGATTCCCAGGTGTTAACAAGTTCTCTACACTCTGGTTGGACCAGAACTCCACCACCTCCTAGAACTTCTCAATTTCAAGTATTTCCATTCCATTCCATTCCATTCCCAACCTTGTAACAGCCTCTCCTGGTAAACTTTGTGTAGACTTTTCCCATGCATGTGCAGCCTGCCCTCCTACCACCCAGAGTTCTGGGGACATAACCCCATGCCCAGCTTTCTTCCTCTATGATGGTCTGCCCCACAGATTCTAGTCCCTTCTGCAGTCCCCCATATCTGACCCCCGTATCCTCAGGTCAATGGCGATACCATGATTTACTTGGGTTCTGCTTCCCTACATCACAGTTAGAAAATTGCCCCTAGACAGAGAAGTGAAGAAAATGAGACCTTACTTCAGGATTTTCTCTTTTTTTCGTAGGTCATGGTCTTGTGTTGCCCATCGCCAATGCCAGAAAGCACCTTGCTTACATAGTCCATCCATTTATAGAGCTAGTTATGGCCTGGGGTTAGTCCTGTGCCAGTTTTCCCATCATGGGCAAATGCAGAAATCGCCACATTCACACCTGTCCTCTTCACCTATTCTCTACTCTGTAGTCGAAATGATCTTTTCCATTTAAACATCTAATCATCCCCAGGACCTTCCCTAAAATGGTTCAATGATTCCCTATTGCTCTTAAAATAACATCTCAGGGACAAGATCTGGATTCAGCAGTGAATCCCAACGCACAGTATGGAGCCTTCCCTGTGCTGGGTATGCAATACATATTTTTGAGTAAATGAATGAATGAATGAATGAGAAATGACACTTTTGGCAGAGAGAACACATAAGCAAAGGCAGGGAAGCAAGAGACAGCATGGGGATTAGTGAATTATTCAGTAAAATTCCAACACAGGATGCTGACTACAAACGACTCAATGGCTTCATGTGTAGAAAATACGATAATTGAGGATCAAGCCACTAAATTACCATTTTTCAATTATGCAAGATCTTAAACCATGTCCTCAGGATGAAGGTCTTTGGTTGGATAGGGCTATCTGTGCAAGGCAAGGAAAAAGTTTTCCTTAAACCTGGGGTGGCTGTGCTCACAGACAGACAGGCAGATAGACAGATGGACACGTGTACAGGCCAAAGGAATCATCAGTTTGCTAAAAACAATATCCCAAACAGTTTTTCGTGGAAACCTGAAAAGAAGAGAAAACAGATCAATGGCAAGCACACCATTTATGCAATGCTGACGTCTTGCCCACACCAGAGACAGTGAATCGCCTCGGAGACCAAGTTCTTTCCCAGACAGAAGAGAAGGTGACTAAGGGCACTGGTGCTCTGGAACCAAGGAGACCCCAGAGTACTCACTCATGAGTTGATGAAATTCATCTGGTAGCAAATTTTAGGCAGAGAAAATTGGCATTTGTGATATCCAGGAAAGGGAAACACAGAGTTTGGGCAGAAATGTCCCAAGACTTTTGAGGAGGTAAAGTTCAAAGAAGTTCAGAGGAAAGAAAGGCATGAGCCTGTGGCTTGAGGCTGGAAGGAAAAAGTCAGGGGCATCAGAAGTCCTCTAAAATGTTGTTTTAACTGTGCACTAGCAAATACTCCCAAATGAGAAAGCCAATGACTGTGATGAAGGAAAGGGGGAGGCTGCTTGGGTACTCCCATAGGAGGTCAGAAGAAGAGGACAGACATCCACATTCATTGAGTCCCCTTGCGGTGAGGGCACAGAGCATGGGGCTTTCATGAATTAGCTAGCAGTGCCTTCATAATAACCCTGTAGGTTAGGTCCTATTATTTCCATTTTGGAAGTGAAGAAACTGAGGCTTAGATAAGTGAAAATGTCTAAAGTCACAGACCTAATAATACAGCAGAGTTGTGCTTTGGACAAGTTAGATTTGTCTAATTCCAAAGCTCATGGTCCTTTCTAAACACCTGATTGTCTCCCTGGTTGCTGTGTCTCTCTGGGGTAGGTGGTACGTTGGTGGGCAGTCTGCATTTGCAGGACTCAGGTCTTTC
Organism: Enhydra lutris kenyoni; assembly: GCF_002288905.1. Lineage (NCBI taxonomy): Eukaryota > Metazoa > Chordata > Mammalia > Carnivora > Mustelidae > Enhydra > Enhydra lutris. The sequence continues at coordinate 8,071,460 of NW_019154110.1, forward strand.
TGCTTCCTGGGTTGGAGGGCACTGGACGCAGTGTCACGGACAAGAAGGGGCTTCACAGTGATTGTGTGTGTGTCATTTCAGAAATGAGAATGGTAGACCCACTCCTTTACTGATAAGAATCTTTTCCATTCCCTTACTCTTGAGTATCAACTTTAGAATTTATGTATGTACATATACATGTCATGGTCAAAGACCAAAGTCTGGCTGTACTCAGGGGTCCTGAGGGAACAGGTGAACAACCATGCATGAGTATGTGATCTTGGCTGGTCACACTTGGGTTTTAAAACCGATTAAAAAGATGCTTTGGTCTAACATAGGACTGATAGCACTTGAAGGTGCCCACTAAGCTTAGTTCCTTACGGTGCAATGCAACCTTTATAACATTCCTTCCACCTGTAACAAGGCCAGCCAACTCTTCATTTGCTAAGAGTCCTCAGCAAAGAAGCCTGTGTTCATGATCAGCCACGCAAACAGAAACAAAGTGTAGAAACATATGGACTTCTCTTCTTCCTTCTGCACTGTCTGGAGCGCCGTAATTTGTAGATCGTCTATTATCTTGCACGCTCTAGTGTTTTTTTTTTTTTTAAGATCTTATTTATTTATCAGAGAGAGAGAGAGAGAGAGAGGCAGAGGCAGAGAGAGAAGCAGGTTTCCTGCAGAGCAGGGACCCCAATATGGGACTCGATCTCAGGACCCTGGGATGATGACGTAAGCCAAAGGCAGATGCTTAACCGACTGAGCCACCCAGTCAACCCCTCGCTTTGGTGTTTTTCTTCAGAAAGGCATAGGAGACATACCGGTGAGTTTGGGTGCGTGTGCCCAGAGGAGAGCAGGCAGGAATGTGGAAAAAAGAAAATGTGCGCAAATGTGGCAGGGAGCAGAAAGCCCAGCAGGGATTGTTGGTTTCCTAGCAATCGATGACCGATTTCCCTCCAGGACTATTCCCAGAAGTGTAGATCATTTTAAAAATAGATGCAGGTCCTGGTTCAGTTACTGACAGAGCTCTACACAAGGCTGTGTGCAAAAACATCCTTCCCGGAAGATCTTAACACCTTGGGTTTGGGTGTTCACATTCTTGGGACTCCTTTTAGAAGTTTGTTCCTCATTTGCCAGACTCCTTGGATTTTATCTCAGGAAGCAGTTCCAATCCAGGACGATTAAAAGATTTTTTTCCCCCACCAGGGAACCAAATAGGGGCAGTTGTTATTCTCAGGAGAATCAGACCATCCTCCAAGATGCAGCTCCCAGGCCACTTTCTTTCTTTCTTTCTTTTAAATTTTATTTATTTATTTGACAGAGAGATCACAAGTAGGCAAAGAGGCAGACAGGGTGGGGGGGAAGCAGACTCCCTGCTGAGCAGAGAGCCCAATGTGGGGCTCGATCCCAGGACCCTGGGATCATGACCTGAGCCGAAGGCAGAGGCTTAACCTACTGAGCCACCCAGGCGCCCCCAAGGCCACTTTCTTTGTGAAATCCTCTACAGTCTGCCTAGTCCAAATGTCCTTCCCATCTTCCTCTGCAGTTCCAGATTCGACCTACTCTCATGGCATGTATTTTCCCAGATAGTCATTTTTGCCCATGTGCCACCCACCCCAGTAGACTGGGAACTTCTCTCTTGCATCTTACCTGTCACTTTCCAAGGCCCGGCAGAGATCTTGTATATAACAGGTGCTCTGGACTGCTTAGTAAATGACTGACACAGTACACAGAGTCCCAGTGATTTCCCATCTTCCCTCAGACGGCCCTCTGCATCCTTAATCATCAGCGATATCTCCCGCAACTGGGATGAGAGCACACAACAAGACCACACTGTCTGGGATTATAGATGTCATTGCTGTGCTGGTACAGAAAACTGGGATGCTCCAGTCCTGGAGGACCACACCCTTGTGTGTCAAGAGTGAGTCCTGCCTGGAAGAGGAAGTCATTCTTGGCACCAAGTGCCTGGGTGAGAGTTGCTTCTCAGACCTGAGCTGGCATCTGTGAGGCATGGGGCTGCCTGTAGGAATGGGGTTCTCTGTGCTTAACCTCGAGGGGGCTGAAATATCACGACCCCCTCCTGGGTGAGCTGGTGCCATCTACTCAGAGTCAATCCAGAAGCTAGGGGGTGGGGTATTAGGGAAGAGGCTGGGATGGGTGGCTGCCCCCAATGGCATGAAGATCCCTTATTGAAAGGAGAGGAGAAACTGAGTCTGAGCGTCTCTCTCTTTGTTCATTCTCTGCCTTCCCTTAAGACTTAGCCAACTCCCCTACATACTCTGTCTCCTCCCAGGGGCTTCACTGGGGAGCCACGGGGTTGGTCTCAGACTGGGCTTGGGCTAGTGGGCTTTAGGAAAAGCTAGTATAGGGAGAAAGCTCAAAAGAATGGCTAGAGCCAAAAGGAACCACAACTGGAAGGCCAGCTGCCCCTCACAACCAGGAGCTTCCCTCCAAAGTTTAAACTCTCTGGGTGTATGCCACTTAAAATGAGGAGGTTTCTCTGCTTCTCAGAACTCAGCCTGCTGAGAAGCTGGAAGGTAGCGATGTTTCAGCTAGCACAGGATGAGAGGAAAATGACACTTACTCGGTATTTGCCCCATATCAGGCATTTTGGATACTCATCTAATCTAACTTACCCAACAGCCCTGTGATGTAGAGCCTTCTATCCATCTTACAGTGGAGGAAGCAGGTCTAGAAAGAAGTGACGCCTGCTGCAGAATTAGGCTTTGGATCCAGGGTTCCACATTCCCAATCCTGGCCCCTCCGGCTTCCTGCATTGGAGACATCTGCACAAAATGCATCATAGGGCTCTCCCCCGAGCCCATCCCGGGAGCTCTTTTTGCTAAGTGCTGGAGGCACATTCGACCTTTCCCTGTTGGTTATCTTTGTGGGCTGCGGGACCCCACGTCTGCCCCTGAGTGGCTCGACCAGACTCTCAGAGTGCCGCAGACTGATTGAAGAAACCCTCCACCCTATCCCATCTCGCCGCCGCTGTTCCCAATCAAAGAATCAGCAGAGGGGCTGAGCTGGAAAGATCTCAGAGCCCAACTAGTGGAATCCCATTACTTTTAATATGGGGACCCAAAACGATGGAGAAAAGTGACTTGTTCAAGGCCACATGTGATCAATGGGATGGGTGGGGCACTGGATCCTGGCTCCCCAGTCCTGGTCATGTGCCATAGTCTGCTAAGACCCAAATTGGATATTAGGGCTGCCCCCTGGAACCGCCTGCTCCCTGCAGGAGGTCAGGTCTGACTCTGGGGGTGATGCTGCGCCAGCTCCCCGGCAAGGCTGGACCCGCGCAAGCACGAAGATGCCACATCGTCACGCAAAGCTAAGATTAACTGGATAATGCACAGCGCTCCAAGACACGGAGGTAACGGCCCTGTCTCAGTCTGGCTTTCCCTCGCCTTTTAAAGCCTGTGTTCCTATCACCAAGTCAGCAATCCAATTAACTGAGATTTTTGAGGAAAGCCTCAACAATGAAAAACGAAAATCCTGATTAGGGAAGCCTGCCCTGCCTCATTAATCCATGGGTCGGTTTGCAGCCGATGGGGTGAAGTTGGCTTCCCCACCCTCTCCAAGACGGTTCTAGAATGTTGATTTAAGGCGCTCGAGCCCTCGTCCTAGAGATAAAGATCTTTGCTGGCGGCAGGAGCACAGCTCTGGGTCAGCGGAAAGTCACAAAAAGTACACCACTCTGCTTGGGTCTCCTGAACTAATTATCTTTGTCATTTGGTGTCTTTGGGCAAACGGGAATATCCAAGGGTTGAGAAAGGCACTTGTGCCCCCAGGGAGCAGTGTGAAGAGGCACTGGCTACCATTCACACCTCCAGGTGCCAGCAAGCCACTCCTAGCCTTCGTCCCTGGCCTGCCCTTGACTCTGACTCTGAAGCCTTTCTCGTTAATAATAACCACTTCCTCCCAGGAGCTGTCACCCTCCTCAGGCTGGGAACCTCTTCTGCCTCCATTGTCTTGCTTGTGTTGCTTTGAGACAATTACAGGTGACCCGGATGCTCATCTTAACAGGTGAGCATAGTGAGATTCAGTGAGGACATAGCAGTTAGTGGGGAGCAGAGCTGGGCTTGAGAACAGAGCTTCTGCCTGCACCTCGATCCCCGTCTTTGTCTAGCATACCACCTCTTTGCTTCACGGGCCACATCTTTTCCCCTTCGGTGTTTTCTGGAATGGTCTTTAGAGCTGGAGTGGACACTCTTAGTCTGCCTTCCCAGCATCCATGCATATCCACTTTCCTTCCCAAAGGAACCCGGAATCTGTTCAGACATCCATGCCTCCCCAGCAGAGGATGAGGGATGATGAACCCCACCCATAGGATGGTTTAAGGGTCACCTCATTTCCCTTGGTAGCAGGAAGGGTCAAGTGACCCAATTCTGGCCAACAAGAAGGGAGGCAGAGTCTTTGGAGAAGCTTCTGGTAAAATCTCTCCTTTTTTCTTAAGAGAGAAGGAGAGGTTCCCCTTTTCCCCCTGGACCTAGTCCTGTTCATGTGTGGTACCCAGGACTCCAGCTGACTTACTGCCTTCCTCCCTCCCCACTGATAGCCCTCCCCGTTCAGCGCTCAGGTCCCTTCTGCCTCCCTCCACCACTCTGCCAGAAGCCTTACCATTACATAAAAAGAGCAACCTCAATAGAGTATCTGGGCACTCTCCTATCTCAGGACAAAGACTTGGAAGAATTGAGACAGTTATGATTTTCCTTTTCATTTTACTATCGCTTGTGTTTTCTGGCTATACAGACGGTACTCGACAGCCTCAGGGGTGGTGGACACGCCTTCTCCTATTCAAGGAAAGCCCCTGTCCATGGTCCCTGCTGGGGACAGGGAGGGCCAAGGAGTCATGTTCATTTCCCAAGACCTTCTTTCAAACCGGGCCACAATTGATTGAATGAGGCAGCAATATCTGACTTAAGAGAGAAGCATCCCAACTACCAGCTGGCCAATAAAACACGGCCTCCCTTAACAGGAAAAAACAGGAATCAGTCAAATTTCTTTTTGTTTGAGAAATCTGAACCAAAGTCACCAGCCAGCAGAGGAATGGACGTGAACACATCTGGGAGGGGTGTGGTCATGACAGCAGTGCAGTAACTGAAAGGTTTGCAAACTCTTGGAAGCCCCCTGAAGCCTTGAAGCTCTTTCAGCTCTAGGCTCAGTAACCTCTATCTCCAGGATCCCCTTTATCTCTCCTTGTAATAATCTCCCAGTATCTGAGATGTCTCCTTGCGGCTGAAGCTCCCTCCCTTGGCACGACTCACAGGGGCCTCAGTGATCTGCCTTGCTCTGCACACCACTGTGTTCTCCCAGGCCCCTGTGTCTTCCTAACTGAGTTGCCTCCTCTCCAGCAGAAATGCCATGTTCTTCTACATCTTTGGTGCATGCTATTCTCTCTGCTTGGAATGTCTTTGTTCTTTGTTCACCTGGTGAGAACGTAATCCTCTTCCAGAACCCAAAGCCAGCAGCCCCTTGGTTCTTTCAAGTATATATCGGCACTCCTTCCTGGTGTCCTCTCACGTGTATTTATTCAAACATTATTTGTTTAGTGCCTATCATGTGCTCTGTGTCGTTACTATGAAAAAATGTTGGATAAGGAGATTGTAGTGGGTTGCAGGTGGTGCTATTTCAGTGAAGGCATCGTGGACTCCATCTCTGGCAGAGTCTGCATGTGGTGAGGCAATGACCTTATAAAGATCTAGGGGTGAGGGCAGTTCTGGCAGAGGAAGCAGCAAAAGGAAAACCCTGAGGTTGGGAATACGTCTGGTGGGAGAGAAAGCAAGTGTGGATGGAGTGCAGTGAATGAGGGCCAGAGCAATGATCAAAAAATGGGACAGGATAAAATGATGTAGCCTCTGCGGGTCACTGCAAAGAATCAGGATTTTGGTCTAAGCCTAAAGGGAAGATTGGTGTTAGGGGAATGAGAGAGGAGTGGGTACATTTTCTGATCTGCATCTTGAAAAGGTTGGTCTGGTGGCTGGGTTGTGGGTTGCTGAGCATGGAAGTCGTGTTCCAGGCAGAGATGAAGGTGGTGGCTCTGCGGGGTGAGGGGCTGCAGGACTGGGATCTCCATTGGAGGAAGAGCCAACAAGACTTGTTGGTAGATTGAGTGTTGGGGGGAGAGGGTGAGGAAAGGGCAGAAGTGACTTTCAGATTGGGGCCTGGGGAATTTTGGTGAATGGAGACACCAGTCATGAGAGGGAAACAACAAGCAGAGGAATGAGGTTGGGAATGGGAGTCAAGTTTTGGGTGTGGGCATGGCACTTATCAACCATATTGCAAGACTTGGTTACAAATCTTGGACTCCTTTAGAGGAGGGGCTGTGCATTTTCTTACCTCTGTCTCCCCCACTCTACTAAGCACAGGTCCTCACAAACTTAACCCATTACTGATGAATGCTTTGATTGCCGCAATGTACTTATTCTTAAAAAAATTACAAATGGCACCCAAATATCATTGTTTTCATTAGCTTACTTGATGACCACCAAGCCATTTCTTCTTCCTCTTCTTGTTTTTTTTTTTTTGGATGACTCTTCCAATGGCGGTGACCATCACTTTTTAGTTCCAAGTCTGTCTGATCTCCCCACTTATCTGTCCCCTCCATCAGCCCTTTCACGGTCAAACAAAATCCAAATGGGATCCAGGGGAGCCCTCAGGTTAAAGACACACTTTGGTAAGTTCTCTATTAGCATGCCTTGGTTCGGGGAGGTGTTATGATCCATTCCCGCTGGGTTGTGCCAAATTGGCCAATCAATCACCACTCAGATACTGAACACCTATAATAAGCCTTTGCATCTGCCTAGCACTTTGCAGCTTACAAAGCATTTTTATATATCCTCTCATTGGACTTGTGCAACCAACCTCTGAGTTGACAGGGCAGATCTCTGGATATTAAATTCCCTATTTCATTTCAACTTCTGTAACTTGTGGCCAAGGATTTTAACTAAGACTGTTCCTTCTGCCTGAAGTGTCCTTGTTTCTCTTTTGGCCTGGGAAACTTCCACTTAACCTTCCCGATCATCTTAACCATGAGAGGACACCTTCCCTGACCCTCTAGCAGAGTTAATCACTCATCCTTTCCTCCTCTGTGTTACCTGGGCCACGTGGATGTGCCTATCAATTTAGTTATTGTGCCGTACTGTGTAGCTGTAGATAGGCATGAAATGTATGGGGACATGTCTAAGTATCTGTCTCCTCGATAGGTAATAGATAATATTATCCTTGAGGGGAGGGAATGTATCTCATTCTTCTCAGGGTCCCGACGCCTGATATATTCTCTTACACATAGTTAGTAATCAATACATGAATGTCAATATGGATATTTTAAAAGCTTGAGGTCATATTGTGGGGGATGTCTGCATATTTTGCTAAGGGGTGTGGACCTCAGCCCACAGGCAAAAAAGAGCCAATGGAAGCTTGATTTATATCCCAAAAGGCAGATGGCAGGCTCATTTCATACAATTTATTTCCCTGAAAGCAGATGAGGTCTGATTTATATCTTCTCTTGAAGGTCAGGTGACGGACTGTTCAACTCACTGTGTCATTCTCTCTGACAATGGCTTTTATGAGAATGTGATGGCGGGGATGGTGTCAGCGATACACAACCTGTTTGTCCTATTCAGGGAACTTCATGAAATTTCATTTCAACTCATCAAACTTTTATTGAGCATCTACTATGTGCCTGGCAGGGTGCTCAATGCTGTGATAATAAGGCAATGTGGTTGGGAACCCCCTTTGCCAAAACTCTGGAGGAGGGGCCTGTGAAGCATGTAGAAGTGTGACAAGTCTGGGTCTCGGTTCCCTGTCTTGCAGCCTTCATCCCATGCTGCTGTGATTTGCTCCCAGAGGAGCTGGACCAGCCTGGCTGTGATCGATGAGCTCCTGTCACCTTCATGACACACTCTCCTGAACCATTTCACCAACACTCAGGTGAACCTGCAGTACCGGGCTGATGGGATGGGCCCCAGGGAGTGGGGCAATGGAGGGCAGCAGCAATGATGAATTTGAGTGTCAAAGCTGCTCACCGGAAAACTTAATTGACTTCCTCAGGCTCTTCCTTCTGCCACATAATCATCCACTCACCCATCTATCCATGCATGTATCCATTCATTTATTCATATGCCTGTTCAGACCTTTATGTTTAAAATGCATATCTATGTGTCTTCTTTATTATATACCCATCCACTCATCCATCCATGCATCCATCCATTTCTTCTTTCATCAATTCATTCATATCTTTATGTTTAAAATCACATCTGTCTGTCCTTGTTGGTACAAATCCATCTGTTCATCCGTCCATCCTCATCCATCCATCCACCCATCCATTCACTTAAATCTTCATCATTAAAGCATGTATCTTTCTTTGCTGAAACACTGTAAGTGTCTTTCATGGGCCACAACCTAGAAGTAACATCCCTTATCTCAGCATTCACAATCTGCCTTTATTTCCTGATCCTATGTACATGAGCACTCCCTTAGCCAGAGGGGTTTGCCCATCCTCCCCTGGCAGGCTGGATCTTGCCTCCTCTCCTTTTCTCCCATCACCCTCCCTTCCTAAGTGCCCTCCGAATCACTCCTATCTAATTCTTGCTTGTTACCATCCCACTCTTACCTGTTCCAATCTTTACCACCTCACGAGTCTGTCATAACAGTCATGAGACTGTCCACTCTAATCCCACACAAGCTGTTTGTCCTCCTGGGTGGTCCATCCCTTCTCTGAACTCCTAAAGTTCTTAGTATCTGACATACCCTTTGGGCCCTTGGCCCCTATGTCCTTATATTTATCTTTTTATAAATGAAGACTTTCTCTCCCAAGATGCCTGCCTTTGCTCAGTACGGCGGACCCTTAAACAAAGCAGGGGTAGGGGCACTGATGCCTTGCCTGGTCAAAACTCCACTTAGACCATTTATTCCCCAAAACTTAATTACTAATAGCCTACTGTTAATGGGAAGCCCTAGGGACAACATAAACAGTTGGTTAACATGTATTTTGTATATGGGTTACATACTGAATTCTTATAATAAAGTAACAGAAAAGAAAATGCTATTAAGAAAACCATAAGGAAGAAGAAATACATTTGCAGTACTGCACTATGTTTATTTAAAAAAAAATCCATGTATTAGCAGACCCACATCGCTCAAGGATCAATTGTTCTACTGAAGACCAATTCCTTTAACCCTGTCCCACCCAGCTCTGAACCCATCAGGACTCAGAGAGAAGTGTCAGGAATGAGTCTTGTTATTCTAAGCCCTATGCCCACTGTTGCAGGCCTGAATCTTGGGCACCTATGGGATCCTGGTCTGAAGCTTCCATTCTCAGACCATCAGGACCTACAAGGACAGCGCAGGGTGGGTCTCACATAGAAGTTAGCTTGGCCTTGACGTTTGTGTCACTTACAGGACCTAGCCCTGGGATGGAACCAGCTTCCCTTACTCCAAATCTGATGAGTACTTTTTTTTAACTGACTGGTCCCAAGGAACCATGCCATTAATGTGTGTATGTCCTTGAGTGTGACCTTCCGTTAGTTACCTATTACTGCACAGACACTTCACAACTTATTTTTTCTCATGATCTTGTGGGCTGGCTGACTGGTTCTTCTTCTGGTCTTAGCTCCATTCAGGTAACTACAGTCAGTGTTGGGGTTTCCTGGATGGCTCTGCCTATATGTCCCGGGTCTCAGCAGGGGTGACTGGAATAGCTTCTCATACACCTGGGCCTTCTCCATCTGGCCTCTCCATCCTCAAGGAGGTCAGACTAGATGTCTTCAGAATGTGGCAGTCTCAAGGTTCCAGGAGTGTGAAAACAAAAACTGCATGACCTCTTGGGACCTTGGCCCTAGAATTAACTCAGCATCTCCTCCACCACACTCTACAGGTCAAAGCAAGCCCAGATTCAAAGGTGGGGTAAGATGTCACTTCCTGATGGGAGGAGCTCTACAATATTGGGGCTGGGTTTTTAAATCTATCCACCTCATCTCCCCTCGCCCATCTACCAGGCTGATCTCCCTCAGGTGGTACATTGTGCCAGATTAAGCCCAAGTTCACAACTTTTGGAAACAGTGTACAATATCATGGACCACTATGTTTTGGTCTGCCCCTCTAGCTGGGTCACCTAGAGCATTTTCCTGTTACAATATTCCCAACTTGAGTATATGGTCTAGGAGCAAAGAGACTGCATCTGAGTCCCAGTTATCTTTTTTTTTTTCTTTTTGACTTTATTTATTTGACAAAGAGAGATCATGAGAAGGCAGAGAGGCAGGCGGGGGGTGGGGGTGGGGTGGAGCAGTACCCATGCCGAGCAGAGAGCCCGATGAGGGACTCGATGCCAGGACCCCAAGATCATGACCTGAGCCGAAGGCAGAGGCTCAGCCCACTGAACCCCCAGGTGCCCGGGGCCCAGTTATCTAACTGCATATTTTTTACTGTAGTTACCACTATCTAAAGTCCACCTTTTGTTATAGCATGCTGCTTTATTTTGTTTACATGCACATTATTGGTCTCTGAGAACTTCATGTAGGAACCTTATTTTTTCACTGACAAATTATCAGCACCTAGAGGCATGCTTAGCACATGGTAGGTTTCAGTAAATATTTGCTGAATGGATTCAAGTTCCATGAAGATTGTGATCCGCACCTATACCCACCCATCACAGTCCCTCTCCCAGCTCCTGTCTGTAGAAGATGACCATAAACATCTATTATTTGAGGATAATTCATTCATTGATTATGCACAGTGTGACATGTCATGAAGATTCCAAAGACCCTCTTTATGTCCATCTCATAAATGTGTCCAAGAGTCTTACATCTGTCCTGAGGGTGTTCTGGTCACTGAAAGAGTATAATTTCTTTTTCTTTTTCTTTTTAAGGATTTTATTTATTTATTTGACACACAGAGAGAGAGATCACACATAGGCAGAGAGGCAGGTAGAGAGAGATGGGGAAGCAGGCTCTGCTGAGCAGAGAGCCCAATGTGGGGCTCGATCCCAGGACCCTGAGATCATGACCTGAGCTGAAGGCAGAGGCTTAAACCACTGAGCCACCCAGGCGCCCCAAGAGTATAATTTCTTTGGCGAGACAAAATTTGAACATCTGGAATGACAAGAAGATGTTGTCCATTTCATGAAAATTCCTTCAAATAAATTCATCTCAGCCCTTCAGATGTATGCTGGGTGGACATTCAGATGTATACTCAGAAGACATAAAAAAAAAAAAAGAGAGAGAAAATGTTACCACTACTATCCTTCAAGACTTTCCAGGCTTTGTTCAGTTGGGGCTGTTCACTGATGTGAAGTTCCAGCTTATAGAAGTCAGGATGTGGGAGAGATTTTTGGTCTTTTCTCTGGCAAGAGACGGAGACTGTGTACGATTCCCTGCTGAAGCTAGATAATTCAGTGCTCAGAGTCCGTTGTAGCCAACTGATCACACTGAGCTGTGTGTTCAGTTTACACGAGCCAAGAGATGGATGGACCTGCTATCACATGTACTAGAAGGGTTTCCTTGGATGTCACTTATGTGATCTTCTGTGACTGTACTGAATGTGCCTTCTTCCCGCAGGAGCTTGTATGGAACTACTATTGGTTCAGTGCCCAGAAGGCCTCAGATATCCTACATGGCGTGGTCAAGAATGGAGGGCACAGTGAACCCACTGCCCTTATCACATCTCCACCCCTGGCCGTAGGTAGAGGAGTTCTAAAACAGGGTAGGAAGCTTCTGACTCCAGATCCAGTGATGACAGGACCAGATTTTCAGGCTTATCTATAAATCAAATCTTACTACACAAAGCCCAACTGCTCAATTGTATTAAGGCTGAGTCAGTGTGAGGGAGCAGTACCAATAAACACTTCTATGTGTGACAGGAGACCACCCTTATAGAGATCCCCAAAAGGATGACTGGCACTGTCCAGTGTACCTGCTTCATGCTTCCCTTGAACTGGCCTCGTTGCAAGCTAAGGTCTCCAGGAACAATCCCATTCCCTGCGTTCCACCTGCTCTCAGCCATCTGCATTGCCTGTGCCCCATGATGGGCCGACTCCCCCTGTCACTGCCATCCCCAGGGAATGTTACAAGCATCTGCATATTAGATCTTGAAGGGGACTATGGAATGACCTGGGGTCCTGAATCTTAGTTATTCCAGAGAAATAAATGTGTTCTCAGAGTCTGAAACTAAGGCTTTTCCAAAACACACAGATACCAATCTTCAGAGAGGACATAACACTCATCGCAAAGGTGAAATATGGGCTTCAGGACACACGTCTGGATAAGCCATGGCCACATAAGGGATTCAGAGTAAGAAGGATAGCAGATTTTCCCCTTAGGAGCCCTCTCTTGAATACCCTGGCCCAACCTCAGTTTCAATGGGTCCACTAGACCATTGAGAAGACACTGCCATTTTCTGTGGCATTTTGTTTTATTTTTATTAGAAATACACAAAAATATGGAGAATAATGGAGTTCCCACCACCCTCCTTGGGTAATGAAACTTTATACATACAACAGGAACCCTCTGACTCTCCTGGCCGCTATTCCCTCCCACTTTTCCTTCCCCAGAGATATCCATCATCTTGAAATGGACAGTCCCATGCTGGAATTTATGTTTTGTTTGCCAGCCTTACATCTTTGTACGCATAAATACTCTTCCAGGATTCACTGCAACTTCTTCTTTCCCCCAGCTCTTGCTATTTAAACATGTTGATGCATGCTATTTATTCATTTAATCATCTACTTCTCTTATGATGGAATGTTAGCCTGTCTCCGTTTTTTTGCTCCTAGAGTGCTGCCATTAACTTTCTTGCTCACAGTTCTCTCTGTGCCGGGAGGTGGAGTTCTCTTGGGTAGACTTGCTCCATTTAGTTATGTGAAGCTTCAATTTAGGTATTGCCAAATTGCTCCCTAAAGTGGTTGTACCTGCATTCGCTTGGGTTCTCATTACTCTGCAACCCAGCCAGCACTTGGTTCTCTCACGCTTTTTAAATGCCTGCCCATTTGACGGTGGGAGATGACGCCTCAGCCTTGCTTTAATTGGCATTTCCCCTGATGACCAGTGAGTCACACTTATTGACCATTTCTATCTCTACTTCTCTTTATCTCACCTCTCCATATCCTTTTTCATTGTTCTATTGAATTGTTGATCTTTTTTCATGTTGATTTCTAGCTGGGTGCCTTACCAGCAATACTATTGACATTTTGGACTGTTAATTCTTTGGGGCGGGGGGGGGGGGGGGGGGGGGGGGGGGGGGGGGGAAGGGTACTGCTCCGTGATTGCAGGAACTTTAGCAGTGACCCTGGCCCCTTCTGGCTGGATGCCAGTAGCAAGTCCTCTCCTCTCACCTCAGTTGTGACAAGCATGTCTCTAAGCATTGCCAAGTCATCCTCAGTTGAGAATATTATAGGAATACGGTATCTTTCATGGATGTTAATCCACTGTCGGATATACAGACTTACTATATCTTCACAAAGATATTCTGGGATCGTCAGTAGAGCTGCTGCTTTTTTTTTCTCAGAAGCTTTGCTTTGGAGAAAGGAAGAAAGAACAACCCATACTGTGTCCAAAGTGTTAGTGTGGATCTTTGTCTTCCTATCATTCCTTCAAATTTACTAAGTAGGTGTTGATATCCCTACTTCACGGATAAGGCACTGAGTCTAGTAATTTGTCCAAGGGCACTCAGCCCTTCTAGTAGAAACAGTATGAATTCAGGTCTAATAGAAAGAATGTGTCACAAGGAAGGGGGAGGCCTGGGGTTTTGTTTCGGCTCTGTCCCTAGCTGGAGGTAGGATGATGACCTGTCCTCCATGCTTATCTGTTTCCTCATTTGATGAGGAAGAGGCTGGACACAGATCCCATCGTGCCTGTTCATTCTACCAACAGAGAAGTGTGGTGGAGAGCACAATCCAGAGCCCAGGGCTGCCAGGATTGGGACCTGGTTCTGCCACTGCCTGCTGGGCCATGGACTGCCGACCCCTTCCATATTGTTTTCCTCATCTGAAGATGGAAAAATCATATAACACCAAACTCCTAGGGCTTTTGCGAGGATTAGATGAGACAAGCCATGTCAATTACTTAACAGGTAGAGCAAATACATGCCCCAGAATGTCATGAGAATCCTACAAATGGGTGACTGCTTAGTCCAGACTGGGAAGCAGTGAGGAATACTGACTAGGATACAAAGAAACAATGTTTCACTATCTTTAGATACAAATAACAACACTCAGGGAAGTATCATCAGTAGGCAGCCTTCTTTAATTAAAAGCGGAAGAGAAGAGCTCTGTGATAAGCCTGTAGTTTGTATGAATGATGGCTTTTTAAAAAAGTATTTAAACCTACCTATGGCTTGTCCTCACTCTCAAGAGAATTTCCCATCCTCCCTCTCCTCTGCGGGCAGCATTTGGAAACCAGGTATTGCTGTCTGCAAAAACTCTACAAAGATAAATTTTAATCCAGGGGTACCCAGGAATCGCAGAGTCAGAACCAGGGTCTAAATGCACACCTGCCTTGCTTTCCTTTCTATGAAAGCCATATTAAAATGAGGGCATAGAGCCGCTCTGGACTCTGTAGACTCATGGGGTGCGGGTCAGACTATCGGTAAGCAGGGGCCCCCTTCACAAAGGGAGGCAATGGGGGCTCTTTAAACATGCATGCTCAGAAAGCTAATGGCTCTGCAGACTCTGAGCAGGGCTGCCTGTCGAGTGCATCAGTGATTAGTTAACACACGGAAACACAAGCTCATTTAGAAACAGAGCCCATCCTTTATTTATAGTAATCCAGCGCAAGTTGTTTGTTTGTTTGTTTTTTTAATGAAAACACTGGACATGGTTCCTAGTCAAAACCAAACCATACAAATAGCTCCAAACGTACCTCCTCAGTCATTCACTTTCTCTCTTACCTCTTCCTAGAAGTCCACCTGAACTGACCTGGCTGAGCCCCGTACCCTTCAGCTTTCAGGCTTTCATTGTTCCCCAACCTTTGAACAGGAGCCACCCCTGGATAATGTTCTCTGGTTTCTCTGTGCCTCTGTCTGTCTTTGGTAAGTGAAAAGAGCATAGGTTTAGAGAAAACCTGGTTCAAATCCTACTTCCAACACTTTCCAGCTGTGTGACCTCAGGCAATGGAAGCTCTTGGCCTAGGCTTGCTACAAATAGAGGTATGACTTGTGGTTAGATGGGTGGGGCCCACAGTCTGGTGCTTAGCAGACAGCAGGGCCCCCTTTTTCCCTCCTGGGCAAGCTGGGCATCTTTCTTTTTCATTCCTTCTTAATTCCTGGCAGGAAAAGTAGATGGGCATGTAAAAGATGGGCATTGGAACTGCCTTGCCCCGAGCCCTGCGATGCTTCTAACCAGCTGTGGGACTTTGCATGACTCCCGCTCACGTTGTTTCAGTGTCTTCAATAGAAAATGGAATGATCATGGTCCCTACCTCACTTGTGAATGGTAAGTGAACACTCAATAAAAACTCAAGAGCATCCCAGTGTTCTTGGTACGAGCAGGGATGACATGAGGGCTGGGGGTGACTACTTCCTGCCCACAAGCACCATCCTGACCCCTGCTGAGAAAGGACAGGGCACCTGCTTTTCGAGTGACACACCTGAACCAGAATCACATCAGTTCTCACCAGTGTGGTCCCTGGGGAAGGTACTGAACGTCTCTGGGCTTCTTGTGAGACTCTGCAGCAAGGCCTACCTTGCTCCTGACCTACAGAACTGTGAACTAATACATGGGTAGAGTTTTAAGTCACTGAGTTTGTCGTAATCCATTAAAACAGAAAATGAACACTATGAGATCGAAGATGCCACTTAGGGAAGGGGTATTGAGGACTTGTGAGCTCCTGGAGGGCAGAAACCGGTGTCCCTTATTTAGAGCCCCCAGAACCTGGTATATAGTAGATACACAATGATCATTTATAGATGAATCAATGGATACATTCTTTTTAAATGAGGAAAAAAAAATCCAGACTCGTCCTATAAAGAAGTAATTTTCCAAAAAGCTGCCAGAATGTGCTCAGCCAAGAGGCAGGACAGCTGACAAGTGAGTGCTTGAAGAGCAGGCATGGTGTCTGGGGCTTGAGGTCTAATCTTAGCTCTGTCTGCTAGCTGTGTGATGTTGGGCAAACTACTTAACCTCTCTGTGCCTGGGCTGTCCCATCGGCAAATGAAGATAAAATAGTAACTACCTTACAGGATTCACAGAAGGATTAGAGCTTGCATAACAAGCTCTTAGAACGGTGGCTTGCCTGTTGTAAATATTCAATAAATATTTGGTATTATTTCACAGATAGAGTCAGAAACCTCCAAACTTAATCTTCATTTTCCCAACAATGGGCATGAATCATTTCCACGCCAATCCCTTCATACACACTCTGAGCCTTGTTTTTTTCTTCTCTATAAAATAAAGAGGTAACCTTAAAAACATTCTCCAATCTTAAAACTTCTATCACTTTAAAGAGCATCGGACACTTGTTTTAATTTAAGCAAACTCCCTTACTTCTCCCTACTGCTGGCTTTTCAAAGTGTAATTCATCAGCAGACAATAAGTTTCATAATGAAACTTCATAATAAGTTTCATAACCCTCGGGTGGACCGAGGGTTGTCTGTACCCTCACTTCCCAGATGGAAAGAGTCTGGGGACAATAGTGGCTTCCACAATGCTAAAAGTCCAGACCAGTAGTGGCTTGACCTGTACCAGGCAAAGCTTCCCTCTCAATGGCCTTATCGATTAGCTGAGCTGGGAGGAGAGGAGGCTATTAGTTTTGTCGTGGTTGTGTTTCTTTATTGGGCCCACAGTGCCTTGAATTCTATAAGCCCATAAACCAGAACTGGGCAGAATCTATTCTAAATTATACAGGGACAGATGATCCGGGTTGCAAATTGTCCGTAGCAAACCTTGCACCCAAATTATTGACAAGATTGTCACTTACCCTGCCTAAGTCTATTTTGGCATGAATGGCCCTATTTCTGACCGGGCCCGTAGCTCTACATTAGAACTATTTTGAGTGTGGCTATTTCTCTACCTGTCTCTCCACCTAGATGACTTCAGAGGGGGCAACGGCTACCTGTCTGTCAAACTGAGTTTGATTTTATGCCCCGACCATGACCTTCCTTCTAGTATGAAAGGAGGGGACTGGCTCATCATAACTATGTCCATGTTCCACTCAAAGCATCAGGATTCAAACTCCAGCACAGTGCTTGCCGTGCTCAGGCTGGGTACTCTGCATCAGGGTCTGTGGGCAATCTCAGTTTCCACATCCTCTCGAGCCAGGTCTTCAGCATGTTGCTTCCAGAACCTTCCCAGATGATCATGAAGCTCAGAGCAATGAAGGCACCTGTGTTCAAGGGTTAACACTCAAACAGCTTGTGAAGCCTCGTGCAAATCACATAATTGGTAGTGGGCTGCCACTTGCCAGTTTTATTCAAGCACAGCATGGACAGTTAAGAACCAACTGTGTTTGGTTGCTCCGTGGCTGAGAAAGGATTCTGATGCGAGCACAGCTGAGCTTACACGTGTCTGGCAGGCATGTTCTGGGCTCCTCCAGCAGAGTGGGCTTGGGTAAGCCTCCGCTTGGGTTTAGCTCGGCCAGAGCTCTGAGCCCTTCGGATTCTTGCCTTTCCCTTGTCTCAGCCCCTAACCCTTGGCGAGGTACGGGAATTTGTTTCCATAAAACCAATTTATTTTTCCATTTATTTGATTAATTGAAATTGCTAATACTCTGGCCTCAAGGTCGTAAACACTGGGTAATAAAACCCCTTTTACATCTGTCCAGTGCTTTAGAGTTCGTTAAGCGCTTTCACATCTATTATCTGATGTGACCCTTAGAACAGCCCTGCAAAATAGGCAGGGAAGAGATTATAATGGCTGGTTCATAGAGAGGGACATGTGCGTTGCCAGCAGTTATGCAGGTATGGCGGAACAGAGGTGAGACCGAGGCTGGTTCTTATATTCTATGTCCATTTCTCTTGCCAGGTGACTGACCATCCCCATTTGCCCAGGACTGAGGGCTTTCCCAAAGTCTAGGGCAAACTGAGAGGAGTTGGTCACCAAACTTCAGGACCCCAGGCTCTCTGTCATGATGAAGCCCTGTTACCCTCACCAGGTTCAGAGGACGGAGATGTCCTGTGGCCTGGCCCAGCCAAAGCAGAGGTTGTATCTGGATGAGTCCTCGGAGGGTGTGAGCTGAGAACCAAGAATGGTAGATGACCCATCTGAGCCAGATCTTGGGTTGGGAGTTGGCAGGTTGTAGAAGAGATGGGAAAAAGGGTCTGGACATATGAGTGACCCTTCCTGCCTGGGCCACTCATGGAGATAGGTCACCAGAGAAGGGTCCTGAGAGCCTGAGGGTGCTTGGCCAGAAAGGGGTCACTAACAGGAACTGGCTGGTCAGAAGGACCTAGGATAGAAACACCAAAGACTAAACACAGACGGGTCTGAAGCACAAAGGGTTGATGGAACAATGGAGGGGGAGGGAAAGGACCAAAGGAGGAGTGGGCAGAGAGGGTACACATGAGGTGGCTTTGGCCAGAGATGAGTCTTGTGGCCACCAGCTGCCTTCCATAATATCTCTCATCTTTATGGGCTGTAGCTCCCTCTTGGGCTAGAAGTCAGCCCCTTCCTGATAGATTAGCCAATCCCATTTGGCTGGGAAGGGAGGAAGGGGAAGAGACTTGTCCAAAGTGGCCTGAGACTGAGTTGGATACTGAGTACTCTGGTACTCAAGACAATAGTCTTGACTGAGAGCAGGAGCCAGGCTGACCACCCTTGGCTTGTTTTCACCAATATGCCCCCTTGTTCATTTTGTTCGGTCTTGACGCTCTCCCAGGAACTTGGCCATGTCCCTCTGGGACTTTAGGATGAGAATCTCAAGTCTTGGTTCCATCTGCCTTGCTTATTAGCATTTTGATTTTGGTAACGTAAGCGAATTCAGATCTGATTGGGAAATCACTGAACTAAACCAAGCCCAGCACAAAGCAATGGAATAGAAAATTGTGAATACCAGTGGCAATTTTTCCTCCCTGCCCAGAGAAGGAGAAACACCATTGCTGGGGTCACTTCAGAGTCAGGCAGGGAGTGAGAGGCCCTCTCGTGCGCCCCTACACTAGCTGTGTAGCGATCACCACATGGCTGGCAGGAAAGGCCCACAAGTTGGAGTAAATACGGGGACCCATCCAATGCTAGTGGAAATACTGTAAATAATACAATAGGAACTAGCAAACAGATGGGGTTTCCCAGCTTTAGTGCCGGCAACCACGTAGGATGTTATAACCCACATTCTGGCTTTCTCGTCTGCCCACTTGATCTTTCATCTGATTTGTATTTTCCTTAGGCTTGATTGATATATTTAATTTATATCTTTCTATTTTATTACCTGTCTTCCTTGAGGCCTGCTGCAAATCCTCAGTGGGACAAAGTGAGAAATAAACACACAATCCAAACAACCCCTCCACAAATGTCTTCTTGGGAGTACAGTGCCATGGTGGAAGCCAAGGGAACAGGGGAAGGGGGATGACAGAGTGGTGCCTGCATGCCTCATTGATCCCCCATCCCAGCCAGGCTGCAGCTGGGAGCAGCTGGCTACCTCTCAGTTAGGTCCCCCTTTCTTGTCTTAGAAGGAGCCAGCAAGTGTGCAAGGCACTTTGTGAGCTGCCAACGGGTAGAGGTCAATGGCAGCTCTTGGATTGTGGTGCCAGGTAACCCTGTCTCAGGGCCTTACTGGATCATGGCATCCTGAGTATCATCATAGAGAAGCCTGTCTATCTTTCTAGAATGTTCTTTTCTGGTTTTTCCCACATTTTCACCCTTCAGCCTATCTCTACCCTCTCTACCAATCCACAGCTTGAGTGAACTGAGACAGCTGTTGTAAAATTCTTGGCCCGTTGAGATACCTTACTTTCCCAACTGGCTCTCTGCTCCACTCTCGCCTCCCTGCAGTCCATGCAACAGCCAGCCTGCTGCTTTTAAAGCCTAAATCCTTACTGTACACTCTGCATTGCTCTGGGCATAAAATTCCTGTTTCCTCCCAGGCTTTCCAGGTCCCACAAGCTTTAGCCCCTGCCTACTTCTCTCTCCCTTGTTTATGCTTCCCCAGCCTCCCCGTGGCTTCCTGGATGCACCAAAGTGAGCCCTGCCCTCAAGCATCCAGTTCCCTGTTGCAGAATCTTCCTCCTCCTTCACACAGCAAGTCCCTTCTCGTTCTTGAGGTCTCAGAGGCCATGCTCCTGGAAATGCTTGCTCTCACTAGCACATTTCAACAGGGTCCATCCCTAACCTCAAAACTCGATCACATCATTCAACTTCCACCACAGCCCTTATCACAATCCGCGGTAATCTTCCTTATTTATTTATTTGATTCATACAGGTCTCCCTGAGCGGTGCCTAAGCTTCTCAGGGAGAGACCTAATATGTCTGACCCCTGCCATACTCCTTGTATCTACAACCTTGACTGCATCATAGGGGGTTCTTAACAGATATTTGTGAGATAAACGTATTCACAGTTGAAACCAGGAGTTGGCAAACTATAGCCTATGGGCCAGGCCAAATGTGGCCCACTACCTGTTTGTATAAATAAAGTTTTATTGGAATGCAGCTTCATCAGTTGCTTATTGTCTATGGCTGTTCTGATGCTACAATGGCAGACACTGAGTACTTGCAACAAGATCATGTAGTCCACAAAGCTGAAAATATTTACTATCTGACCCTTTAGAGGAAAAGATGGCTGACCCCTGGCTTCTACCATAATAAAAGTTCAATCTGTGTAGACATTCAGAATTTTACTTAACCAGAAACCAGAGACAGAAGGATTCAGTGTTGGTTTAGTGGCTCAGTGAGGTCATCAAGGACTCAGAGTCAGTCCTACTATTCCCCTCTCTGCCTAACCTTGAAACCTTCCTTCAAGATTCCAAGATGGCTACCATAGCTATGCCTGTCACATCCTTGAACATCCAAGCTCCAAAGAGAGAAAGTAATGAGAGCAAAAACTGGCTTTCTCCTTTCCCGGGGAGAAAATCTCCCATGAAGACACCCTCTGACCTTCTCCTTGTGTTTTATTGGCTAGAACTGGGTCACATGCCCATTGTTGGACCAATCACCGTGAAGGGGAAGGAGACCACTGTGATTCATGGCTCAGGCCAATGATGTTTCCTGCCTTGAGGCTGGGTACATTGCCTTCGGGAATAGAAAAAAGGGAGGATGTCTATAACATATATGAATGAAACATGCCTCATTTCTTCACACTGGAGATGGTTGTGATGAAAGACTAACGTTTGTTCACTCTCTCCTCTCGACAGAACTAAGAACAGATGGGCACATTATTACTCTTTTTCCCTTTCTAGCTTTCAGGTAGATCTCGCCTCTCATCTTTTACTTTCTTCACCATTTTTTTCTCCCACCAGCCACCAGCCTTGGTTCTAACTTCAGGAAAGCAAGTTTCAGCTTACTTTATGACAATCCCACTTGATTCAGATTTTCCTTAAAAAGCCAGCCTAGTCTGTTGGTAGGATTTGAGGGACACCCAGAGGGAATGCAAAATGCCCCACATATTCTCCACCAGCCAAATCCAATGTTTTAAACCCAGTTATATAAAAGACATCTTGGTTTAATGCTTTGTTCTCTAGAATGCCTCTGTTAAAATGGATGTTACTTTCGAAAGGCCATGCATGGTGAGTTTATGACTTAATCCCAAAGGTATGAGGTCATACATCATCTTGGACAGCAGAAATACTGACCTTGAGGGGAGCAGAGAGCAGTATTATAATAGAAATAGAACCATGAGCCCATACCATATACCCATATTCTAGTTCCTGTTGTCTATTTATTTTCTATGCACCTAGAAAAATTCACTTCCTCTCTCTGGACCTCACCTTCCTCATCTGTTCCACGAAAGGGTGGATTTAGTGATCTATAGGAATGCTTTCAGCTAGTTAAAAGGGATCAGCTATGCACCCTATACAGTTTCATGCTCACATTACCGCATTCATTCACTCATCATTCCTTTAGTCAATGTTTCAGTACATGCTTACTGAGTATCTCCATATGCTAGGAGTTTTGCTAGATGCTGGGAATGTAGCAGTCCCTGCCCTTATGGAGATTGCTGTCTGGTGGGGAAGACAGAAAGAGTACACAGGTACGTATAACATCTTGTGACAAGCACGATGATAGGAAAGATGCCGGATCATTGCAAGCTCACGGCAGTTCAGGGTGGGGACAGCAGATGCTACCTGGGATAAGAGAGCAAGGGGGCGTCCCAGAGATGGTGATGTCTATATTAAGACCTAAAGCCGGAGTCCAAGTTAACCAAGCTTGAGTGAAGAAGAGAGGGAAGGATTTCTCTGATAAGGGTATTAGCGCATGTTGAGAATTGTTAATAAACTATCATTTATTCTACATCTGAAGTTCAGTCTTTTCCCAATCAATCCAGTTGCTATGCTACTCTTTTAAAATTATGGTGGAAAGAACAATGAGACATGTTGAAAAAGAATCTGAGTCAAGTTTATCCAACCAACCACTAGTGTGATACTAGTTGGTGTGTGTTTCATTTACTTGAAATGTATGATGTTCATTTCAAACATGCCATATATATGTCAGATCCATTGATTTAAAACAGAATTATCCGGTTGTCACAATGTGCTAGGCACTCAGCTTGAGCTAGAGATGTAAAGTAGAGAGGACACAGTCCATATTTTCTAGGAGCTCACACCTTAGTGTGGAGAGAGTCAAGTACATTAATGATCAGGGTACAGTGTGTCCTATGTGCATGGAGGCTGTGCTCCAATCTGGCTGGATCAGAGAAAGCTTTCAGAAAGCCATGAGCTCTGAACTGAATTTGTCTTCTTATTTATTCATTCATTCATCTTAATTGTACAATACACACACTTAAAAGTCACCATTTTAAGTGCACAATACAGAGACATTAAATTCACCCACAATGCTATGCAAAGATCCCCACTGTCCATCTCCAGAAACCTTTCATCATTCCACATAGAAACAGTACTTTTTTTTAAACAGTAAGTCCCCATTCCCCACTCCTTCCAGTCCTGGATAGCCTCTCTTCTGCATTCTGTCTCCATGAATTGGCCTGCTTTAAACACTTCCTGTAAGCTGAATCATAAGTATTTGTCCTTTTAGTTCACCCAGCACGAGGTCATCACGATGTAAGCATGTTGTTCATGGATTGCTATTTCGTTCCTTTTGAAGGCAGAGTAACATTTCATTGTATGTATGTGCCTCATTTTGTTTATCCGTTCACCTGTTGGTGGACACTTGGGTTATTTCCACCCTTTGGTGAATAACGCTGCTATGCACACTGATATTCCTGATAGTCCCTGGTTTCCATCTGTCTGAGTCTGTACCTGGGAGTGGCGTTGCTAGACCATACGGTAATTTGAACTGAACTTTGAAGGCCAAGAAGACGAGCAGGAGGAAGCATGGATTAACGCCAAGGGAGGGCACACTTCTCCACCCCTCAGTCTCCCACTTGTCCTATCAAGAACCATGCTGTGTGTCCACCATGACAACCACCACCTAGGTCAATCCCAGTATCCCTGGAGGGGCGACTCTGTTATTCCCTGGATGACAGACACTGCTTTCCTACCCCGTTCCCTGGTTCCACCTGGCCCAGGACATCCTAGGTCTTTCCACAGGTGAGTAACAGCACCCTGCCTATGTCACTGAGTTGTTTTGAAGAGCAAAGAATAAACCCCACAAAGCAGTCAGTACTAGTACAGACACTTGTGATCATGGTTTCTATTGTCCTCACTGTCATCTTTGTTAGAACACTTTGCTGTAGGGAAGAACAGACTCCCTCATTGACGACCAAGTCATCGGGCCCATGGAAAACAACAACAACAACAACAACAAGGATGACATCTTAAATTGCTGTATCTCTGTACTACACCCCAATTTCTCCCGACACCACAATCTGTGATAATAACAGGAGTGGAAATTCATGTGCCATATCCTGAGAGATACAAAGGAAGCCAGGATGCTTTTCTCACTTAGAGGGTTGACAGCTGCGTCTGAGAGAATATGTTAGAAATTCTGGAGCAGAAGCTTACTACCTCAAAGAGTTAATTCCCTAAGGCTTGATTTATTTGTTTACAAACATCTTAAACGTATTTATTGGGAAACAGCTGAGAGCTAGGCACACTGCAGGGCTCTGGGTGGGTACAGAAGCCTCATATGCGGGGTGCTAGCTTTTAGCCTGCTGGTGAATTTATCCTAAGGTCCTCCAGTGCTCCGTGTCTATTTCCTGAAACATCCTGACAGTCCTATGTGCTGGTTTGGGCTCTCAGTGTGACTGTCCATCCTGCCAAAAGGCTGTCCATTTAAGTAATTCCTTTGCTTTTTGTTTGGAGAAGCTGACTTTTAGTTACTGGCTGCCTTTCTGGTTTCTACCTGTAGTCAATGAAATCACTAGAAACTATCTTCCACCGTAGATGATGACACTCTAGTTTGTGTGACTCATAAAATTACCCCAGAGTCTCCGCACTGATTTACAACTCTGATAAAAACAAAGGAACAAAAAACCAAAAACCAAAAACCACAAAAAAACTAAAAAGCAACAACAAAAACAAAAACTTTCCCCTTGAGCTCAGAAGGCAAAGAGGTGTCCCCAAAGCTGCCACTCTTCTGCTGCCAGCAAGCATGAATAATCAATCCATCATGGTGCTTTGTGGCTGAGCCAGGGCATGGTTTCTCATTCTTCCTCAAATGCCGTGCTCCTGGCAGCCACCTTCCACTGATCTGAGCTGGTGCTCACACTATGTAGTAGACACTGTTGGTGTCCCACCCATTTCTCTCTGGCTCACACGCTCAGCCCCCCGCTGCTGGAAGTATTGTTTGCAATAGCCCACGAATGCACCTTCTTCCTGAGCATTGCCCTCCACTGGGCCAGATAGGAGCCACCTCTCTAGGCAATGTCTCCAATGTCACGCCTTGATGGATACAAGGCTACATAAACTGGTCCCCTTGGTATTCATGAATAGTCACAGCCCTGGCATCAGGCTTTGCCTGGCTTCTCCTCTGGTTCTTTCCTGCTGCCCTCACACGTTTGGAGACGGTGACTGAGAGCACATCCCAAATAACTCCTCACCCCAGATTCCCTGTTTCATTCTCTTTCTGGGGATCCTGACCTAAGCTAGTCATTTGCCACACCTGCTTCCTACCCTGTGGTCAGGAAGGAAAAGTCAAGGGCAAGGAAAACTTGAGTGAACGTGCATAGTTTCTACTCTCTGTTCAGTGGAACAATTAAATGATCCCTGTGCATGTGCACGGAGCCCTGGACATGTGTCGGGCACTGTGCTGGATACTGGGGACATGGTGATGTGTAAGACCAAGGTGGTCCATGTCCTGGAGGAGCTCGCATGCCAGTGGGATGGTGTGGATAGGACAACAATGGGAACAAGGACTCTTTACGTGGACCAAAGGGAAGGAAGGTGGTACGGCGAAAAGAATAGAACAGATTCTGAAGAATCTTTCAAGAGACAGACTTGGAAGCACATATTTTGTTCTGGTTTTCTAATTATCAAGAGCAGAAGAGTTTTATCATTTGCAGCTCGGAGACTCCTAGAGATCCATGACAGAGCTTCATAGCCCTCAGACTCTCCTCCCCCAAACTGAAATGCATGACTCTTGTTTCCCTACAAGATGATCCAGACCTTCCACCAGGTTCCTGAAGGCATCTGTGAACCATTAAAGTCGGGAATCCCTGCTCAAATTTTGTGGCCGCTGTATCCAAAGATCTCAAGACAAAGATGGAGAGAGCGTTTTGATAATATCAGGACATCCCCTGAGGGGGTAACCATTGTGTGTGCAGGCCCAACTGTGATGTCAGCAGAACATCTGGCTGATAAATGAATTATTCTCTTTCCAAAGGTTTTGACTCACGCAGTGGCTGCACTTTCGAGCTGTAAGCCTGCCGACCGCTGGGCATTGATTGTCTCGCTGGGTCTCCTCCTTGGTAAAATAAGCAGATGACACCATATGATATTCAAGGTCCATCACTGACTTTGTATGATTTTGTAAAGAACCTTGGAAACCATCTATTTTAGGATCTGTTTTAAAGGTGGCGGAGTGTAGCGGCGAAGTGAGGGGCTCCAGAACTGGAAAGCGGAAGCTTAATCTCAGCTTTGCCACTTGGGCAAGTTTCCTCTTGGAGGGCCTTCTAGGAAATGGTGACAATAATGGATAGTGGGGGCACCCTCCCCCCGCCCCACAGGTTTGCTTTGAAGAGTAAGAGTTGACCGGGTGCGGTGCATCTTTAGATCACAGCCGGGAACGTGGTCGGTACACAGTAAGCGTTGGCTCTTCTATTACTTGTACATGGAAGAGAGAGCTGAAGGCACAAGGGGTGATTTTTCTGGTCAATACAGTGACCTCATGCCACTCCGTGGCACTCCTGCCTGCTACCCCTGCTGGCTGTCTTCATTCCACTCAAGACGACATGGTTCTCAGTATCTGCAGGACCCCAACAACAAGAGCCTCAGAAAAGCCCATCCCCAGGGCCTGTTTATGACCCCACCATAGGGGAGGTTTGAAGATGCCTGTAAGTGCCAGAAAGCTTCCGGCACTGCTATCCCATCCCCAACCCCACCGATTCCCAACACCCCATCCCCAAGCTCTGTCCCATCAGGAAGGTCCCGCTTTGCCTCTGATGCAGGACATCTTGCTGGATCTTAGATGGACCCTTCCTGCAAAACCAACACAGTCTGCGCCATGTGTCTCTGGATTCCAGGCTGCCATTGGCCATCTGCTGTGTGTGCGCAGTGCTGGCATTCTGCCATATTGACATAGGTCACCTCCCAGTCGGATGGTCAGTCGGATGGTCAAATCAGTCTTAACCTTGGTGGTCACCAGCTGCCTTCTTCCAGGACCTTCTCTGGCTTCAGCTCTAACTTCAGGGTCCCCTCTTACACCAGGGCATGTGTGATTTGAAAATGTGTGTGTCAGGTGATGCCTGACGTGAGAGGAGCCCAGAGATGGTCAGCGCTGTCTGTAATGAGTTAGAATACAAGTTATGTCACCATCACGAATAGCGTCATCCTCTTGCGTTCAGCATTTGGCAACTTACCAGGCACCTTTATGCTGTCGCGTTGCTCCTACAACAACCGCAGCAGGTAGACTTGATGATTACTGTGTAAGCAATTAACAAGCTCAGGCCTGCAGAAATTAACCAATGTGCCCAAGGCCAGACAATATTTTCAAAAGGTGTGACTGAAAACCAGGTTTGTCCGACCTGCCGTGCAGTACCCTTCCTGCTGTACCATAGCTGGGGCCTCGGGGTGCTGGGAGACCCCGAGCACGTAGACAGAGGTCATCAAGACAGGAAGGAGGAACAGGGTCCTCAGGATATAAGGGGCCAGAGGATAGGAGCCCAGGTTGTTCTAAGACAAAGCACAGTTCAGTGAGTGACATCTTGTGCCTTCCCACCCATGAGGAGCGTGGGGTGCCTGGGCCACAGGGGCCCCTATCCCTGTGTCTTCCTGTCACAGCCCCGCGTCAGAAAAATGAGCCTGAGCTTGGGAACCGATCTGATCTGAGTTTAGATCTTTATTTGACTTCTGGAGAGACCTCAGGGCAAGGGATGTGGCCTCCCTGAGCTTCTATTTCTTCCTCTGCAGAAAGGGCACAGACACATTCGCTTTGCAGGACCGGTGTGAAGATTAGATTAAATAATGAATGCATTGTTATAGGCGATATTTGGAGAGTAATGGCCCGAGAAGAGGATTAGCCACATGGCCAGAGACACCCAAGAGGCTCCATGTGGGGTGCCAGGCCAGGCTGAGCTGTGTCCTGGCCGCTCTGGGCCCCCTCTCCTCTCGGGCTCCCCCTCTGTGGTAAGCTAACCAGTCCTCCCCCTGGCTGGTGTTGACTCGGCCTCCTAGGGCTACAGACTGGCTAATGCTCCTGCCTAGCAATTCTTAGCCAAGCTGGGCCAATTAAGCTGCATTCCTCTAATTGTTTTGGTGGCTTTTCTCTGAATTCCCTCCAACTTGTCTACAAATCGGTTCTAATTTTAGACTCCAGCACCAAATCCTGGAGCTCCGAGCTTCTCTCTGCTCTAGGCAACCGGAGATTTGTGTGCCTTCTGGGGTAGGGGGTAGGGTCGGTGTTGCTCCTCTCAATCAATCTCTCTCTCTCTCTCTCTCTCTCTCCCACCCCACCTCTTCCCCCTAATCATCAACACGAAGGCGAGGAATGTCTGTGACATGATTAATTTTGTTTGCAGAGTGCAGGTTCATCATCAGTTAGAAAACAGTTTTTCTTATTTAAACTTCCAGGGAACTGACGATAGAGAATTAAAGGGGGATTAATTGAATGCACAAATTCTTTCTATGCTCCGGTAACTGCACAGAGGAAACAAAACAATTTGGAAATAGCAAGAGAGGGGGAAAGAGGGGAGGGCGGGAAGAGGGGAGGGGGGGAAGAGGGGAGGGGAGAAGCGTAGAGTGGCTTCTCTTCTGTCTTCAGGCCTCACCCCTCCACTCCCCAGGGTTTGCACTCCCTAAAGCATTAGCCTCAAGGGTTGAGCCTGCCTTGTGTCTTCCACAGGCAGATAAGACCTGTCCCATCCCAGGCGCAGAGTGAAAAACACCGTCTTCTCCTTCTTTCCTTGCCTTCCCCTTTCCTTTCCTCTTCCTCTTTGATTTCATCCTTCTCCCTTCCCCCTTCTGGTTGCCACCTGTTCCTCCATTTCATCTTCCTCTCTCCTCCCTCTTGTCCTCCTCTCCTTCCGTCTTCCCACCTCCCTCTCCTCTCTCCCCTGTCCTACTCCACGGCATCAGATTCCTTGCTGCCAGGCATCTTTCACACCGGCTTGTGCTCTGGAAAGCTCTCTCCTAACCCTCGTCTCACAGGAGTTGGATGACAGCCCTGAAGACATGGGCAGGTGCCTGGGAAAGAATGATCTCACTGCCAGGTAGAGGAGCAGATCAACACCATTAAGGCCTCATGGCAAGGCTGGTAGAGGAGCTAGACTCTTCTCTTGTCCCAGAATCTCATTTCCATCAACCCAGAAGACACCTGTTGATTGTCTCCAGCAAACCACAGTCATAACATGCATCTTTGTTGTCACCAAAGTCTCCAAGGACATCTCGCAAGTTATGGAGGAAGCCTAGAAGGTTCTGCAGCCGAGGTGACATGGTGGGGGCTGGAAGAAAGGCCTGGACAGCCAGCTAGAGAGTTTTTTCACTTCCTGCAGATCAAGCCTCCTTCTCCTTGCATCTCAAAGGGGGTATCCGCTCATGAATTTAAATGTCAACAAGTGTTGGATCTAAAACAGTCTAGGTGCGTGCAGAGATGGCAATCCTAGTTCCTGCACAGGGGACACATCCCTGCTCTGTAAAATGGACCTGTCACTTATACATACATGACTCAAGTTTTGCTTCTGTACGAATCAGGTTGGAGAATGAGTGTGAAGAAGTTTTACAGACTGCAAGGTTCTACAGAAATATGAGTAACTCTTCTGTTGCTGGGATTGCCAGAGCCAAAGGAACGAAGTGGGTCTTAACAGCGGATGGAGCCTGTGCCAGAAATAGCTTCTGAGGGCATGTTGCCCAACCCCTCATTTCGTGGGTGAAAGAAGTGAGACCCAGAGAGAAGTAATACTCCACTCTGACAGGCCACGCTACAGGTGACCAGGCTGGATGGTTTCAGGACCCGGTCTCCCGGCTTGCCTCTTTCTGGATGCTGCTTATATTCTTGTCTCTTCTGGATTTTTCCCTTTCCTTTTCTTCCTCAAAATGTAATACATGCCAAATGCCTTCAAAAGACTCTTTACCACAGCTTTCCCTCTCTCTAAATATTATCTATCCTATATTCCATTATATCAAGACCCTGTGAGATGGTGTTAAGAAATTATTGGCAAATCCACACTTGAGGGGTCAAGAAAGGAACCGTGGCATCTAACTGGGCCCCTCCACCCGGTCACCACTTCCATGTCAACAGAGGCCTTCGTAGACCTCCAAGAAGAAGAAATGACTATCAGGGAATTTTAAGTTCTGTGTTAGACCATTGGAGATTTCAGCCAGGTAGGCTGTTGGTCCAGCTTGCTCTCTGGTGGGAGCACATCTCATCAAGTCTCCCTCTGACTCCTCCCTCATGAGAAGCTCTCTGGCTTCTTGTCCCCTGTTGGCTCATTTCTCCACCCTTCTGAGCTCTGTAAGTAACCCTGACCGATGGTACTGACCATTTCCACGGGCTTGACCATCTTGTCGGTTGGTTTCTGATGCAGAGTAGGTACAAGTTACTCCCTATTTTCTGGACCAAGGACCCAGCTTGAGCTTCCTTCTGTATCTTCAGGAGTTAAGCCTCGTAGGTGCTCAAAGAGTGTGAATCCAGGGCAAGAGCTGAGTTTCTGCAGCGTGTGTCCAGGAAGCATGAAGGTGCGAGGGTGGGTATCCAAGGGGGGGATTTAAAAGAAAACTGACCAGGGAGAAGAAATGAACAGATAAAGCCCTACTGGGTGTCAGTTGTCTGTTCCTTTTGCTTCTCCGGCTGGCTTGTGGACTTTGTGTCTCTTATTTTTTCTTGTACGCTTAGAACCTACTACAGATGTTGAAATGTCAGCATTTGATGAATGCTGGTGCTAGACTAAGAGGCCTCAGTGCCTCCAGGACAAGCAATGATGAAATGTCAGAATTTGGAGGACCTAATGTCAGAGATTTTAGAAATTATTTAGTCCAATTCCCCTTGAGTGCTTTGTCAGGAAGGTGGAGACTGTCCATAGGGTATCCACGAATGCATTTTGCTGGAAAGAATCAGTGCCTGTGTGCCCCTGTGCGCCCATCTGCTCCGGTGCGTGTGAGGGGCTGTCTCTCCTATGTATGCATGTATCTTACAGTTGTAGCACATCAGAGCTGAAGGGGCAAGAAAGCTCACCTAAGTGAATCCTCTAATTGTAGAGAAAAAGAAACAGAAGCTGAGGAATAGCATCCTTATCTGTAAAGTGGGGACCTTGATATCTGCCCTATTTGCCTGGTAAGGGTATGGGTAGGGTTGATAAGATCATGACTATAAACAACGGAGCTGCTTTGGGGGTATGGGGAACAAAAGGCAAGGAGAGGTGGAGGGGAAGGCCATTCTCCAGTCTTGCTGGGATCCCCCCCTCCAAGCACACACAGGTGAAGGTTGAGCCACAAGCCAGCCAAGTAGGAAATAAAGGGGGAACACTGAGGTTATCAGACCAGGAGGGGGCTGGAGTGGAGGAGAGAGGTGGCCCTGGTCACAGCATGTGTGAGGTTTCTGCATTTTGAAGGTTCTCCAGATAACAGGGCATCACTGCTGGGGTGCTGGGGTGCTGTAGGCCACCAAGTCTGGGGCTCAGAGCTGCTGAGGCTTGGTCGTTAATGTTCCTGCATGATTGCCGGCTAGTGTGCAGGAGCATGTGTGTCAGGAAATAAAGAAGGGGAGTGAGAGACTCTTGGCCAAAGCCCCATGGTAGGATGTCTTAGAGGGAGGGATTGCCTTGCTGCTCTCTCTGTGGGGGAAAGTCTGAGCTGCTGATGGCTTCCACTGACCCCTGAAGGCACTGAGCCTCCCAAGGGAGGCTTGGCGAGCCCTACCTACCACTCCTCCAGAGACAGCTCAGACTCTCCCTTTTCTACTCTGCTACCCAGTTGCTCGAGCCCAAATCTTGCAGTCCAGCCTTTCATCTTCTTTCTCTCCTAGCAGGCTCCTCTTTGAAGTGTGTCCAGAATCTGGCAGTTCCCAACTCCATCCCACCATCTTGCCTTGATCTCCTGCTTCTCCCCACCTCTACCCTTGCAGCCCTGTGCTCTCATTTCTGCATGGTGGCCAGGGAGACCTGCTCACACATCACTCAGATCCTGTCTCTCTTCTGAGGGAAACCCCCAGAGGCTCCCACTCACTCAGATACACAGTCCAAGATCTCCATCTGCCACCAAAAGACCCCTCTGATTTCCTCTTGCCACTCCCGCCTGCCCTTGTTCACTGTGCTTCAGCCACACGGGCCTTTCCTGTCTCAGGACCTTTGCACAGGCTGGTCCCTCTGCCTGAGCTGCTCTCCCCTGGCATGGCCACATGGCTCATGCTCTCGGTCCCTGCAAATATCACCTCTTCCTAAATACCTTCCCTGTTGTCCTCATATGAGATAGCTCATTGTCCCTCTGCTGAGGCACATTTTACCTCCCTGAGCCTGCTTTATTTTTCTCTTCTTTTAGCTGGTATCTCCACCTGACCTATGCAGTCACTGCTGGTTTCCAGCTGCTGCGGTGCACACAGCCAGGGGGCAGCATTTGCCGTACAGAAGGTGGCCGCTAGAGTGCCACCTCAATGTAGGGCAGGAACCCTCTGCGTGTTGCCTCACATCTGGAGCTCCAGCAATACAACCAGACCAGTGGTCAGAAAATACCATGGAATAAAGTCTATCCCTTCTCTTCACTGCACCTTCTACCCTGCATCTTTCTCTTTGGGTTCCCCCCCCTTGGGTGTACCCAAGGATCCTCCCAGAGCTCTGTGAGGAAGGCTGAACGCTTTCCTATTATCTTGCTGTGTTGCAGAAAGGAAGCCTGCAGGCCCTGAGCCCAAACACCATTTTCAAAAGGCCCACAAGAGCCCTTCCCCAGGCTCCAAGTTTCCCCACCACCTCCGGGAGCCCCACCCTCCTCCCTGTGCCATGCTCTTCTCTGCCCTCCCAACAGGAATGAAGTTACCTTTGTCATCATTCACTGTGACTGGTTGCTATGGCGACAGGGACAACAGCCATCCCCAGAGCTCTGGGTCAATGTGCACCTGGAGTTTAGCAAGGTGCTGGTAGGGGGTTGTGAGGGGGGCTGTCAGGGTGCTGCGAGGGCGTTCCCTTGAAGTTTGCATCCGAGAAGGGGGCAGCTGCCCTCGCCTCCCTTTCCTCCCTCTCCTGGCTTACGTGCCCAGTGAGGACCCCAGGACAGTGGCGCGTGTGACTATACATTTCTTGGAAGGAGGACGATCCTAACACAGAGGCACAGTTAGCTGCAGGGAAGCCTGCACAGGGCCCACTATAGCCCCTGGGAAAGGTACTCTGTGTACCATGGTCCGACAGGCTCCCTTCCTCTGTCGGGACTTGGCTGACCTGGTCCAGCACTCAGGAGAGTAGATAGGAGGAGAAATGGACCAGAGAGGGGCACCTGGATAGCTCAGTGGGTTAAGCCTCTGCCTTCGGCTGAGGTCATGACCTCAGGGTCCTGGGATCAGCTCTCTGCTCAGCAGGGAGCCTACTTCCCCCTCTCTCTCTGCCTGCCTCTCTGCCTACTTGTGATCTCTCTCTGTGTCAAATAAATAAATAAAATCTTAAAAAAAAATGTATGAGAGAGAAACAGAATGCATATGGAAGGGAAGAGATGGGGTCACTCACGTGGCTAAACCCAGATGTGGCCCCGTGTAACATTACGCTGGGGGAAGGCAGTAAGAAGACAACTGGGTTCTACATTCTGGCATCAGTGGCGTTCACTGAACTGGCTATGTGGGTTATATATTGGTTTAAATAATGCTAGCTGCTAGAAAAGGCAAACTCCCGAATCTCAGTGATTTAGGGCAACAGATTACTCCGCATTCCATAGAAAGTGCAGTGAGCATCCTTGAAGGCAAGGGAACAGAGGAGCGCTCCCCGGGCAGATCAAGGGTCTGCCAAACTTAGGTGGCTCCCAAAGTCATCCTGGACCTTGATACTCAGCAGACAGCCTGTGAGGAAGAGTAGATGGGTCCAGGGGCGGTTTTTAGGGCCACATCTGGAAGGGGGCACTATCATTCTGCTCCAGTCCATGGCCACAGCTTCATCACATGGCTCCCTCTGATTGCAAGGGCGTCTGGACATGTGTCGTGTAGCTGTGTGGCCAGGAGGAAGAGGACACCCATTCGCTGAATGGTCTCCTCCGCAGGCTAGAATGGAGCCTGGGTCTGCAGGCAGCAGGTGGTGTCTGAAGGGAATGGACATGGACAGGAGGTGGGTAGTTGTCCAGAACCAAAGAGGAGGGCACCCCCCGGGGTGCAAACAGGGGAGGTACGAAATGGAATCACAGCAAAACCCAGGAACCCTTAGGCCAAAAGCACAGGGCATCCTACCCAAAGGGTCCTCAGAGAAAGAGAGTCCTCTGAGAACCCAGGGGTGGGTAGGGCAAGTGCAGGCTGGAAAGGGCAGGAGGACAGGCATGGAGGGGGCTGCTCTGGGCAGTGACAGGCTGGAGAGCCAGAGGGTCTGAGGGAGGCCACATTAGACTTACCTGGGACCTTTAGAGAAAGACCCAACACCATCCCCGCCCCCAGCCTATGGAGTCAAACTTTTCAGAGGTGGAGCTCTGGTATGAAAAAGATACCCCCCAAAACCTGTTCATTCTCTGGATGGGGAAATGGGCTCAGAGAGGAGAATAATGATTTTCCTAAAGCCAACAAACTAATTGGAAGCAGATCCTGGCCTAGAACAATCTTCTCTTGCTTGTTAGGCATTACCTTTTCTGCTGCTGTAACTGACACACACACACACACACACACACACACATACACACCACTACTAACACACACATATACATACTCACACACGTAGATATACACCCGTACACTCCGGTGTGCGTGCGTACACACACACACACACATGCGCACGCGCACACTGCTAAACCCCCAGGAACCCAGTGGACTCATAATCTCCTGCAGAAACTCTGACACTCAGGCAGTTGGAGGCTGATTTAGCTGCGTGTTCCCGTAATTGATCCTGCAGCTTGCACGGATCTAATCCATATTTATCATTTCACATCGGGCAACCAGTACCTTCTGTGCCTGCTGGCGCAGCATGAGCCCGAGCTGGAGTTTGTGTA
The DNA here is from genome assembly GCF_002288905.1 of Enhydra lutris kenyoni. Lineage (NCBI taxonomy): Eukaryota > Metazoa > Chordata > Mammalia > Carnivora > Mustelidae > Enhydra > Enhydra lutris. The sequence goes on from NW_019154110.1 coordinate 8,106,221, forward strand.
GAGAGAAGGGGGTCTCTACCCCAGGTGGAGCCCCAGAGAGAAGACCCATCTCATCTCTGAGAATGCCAGCATTTTCCTTGCGTGGCCCCTGCACGAACAGGATCCATTCAGAAACCCTCAGTGACATACAAAAATGGGCTGGTGAGTGAAATCCCTGGTCTGAATTATACAAAGTCTGAATTATACAAAGTCTGAATTACAGAGAACTTTTAAATACAGGAGTTTTTAATTGCTTCCAAGACATTCAGGAACAAAAGGGACAGATAGGGAGCAAAATGAGCCCAATTAGAAGCACTTTGGGGATCACGTTAGTGAATAGTAGAGAAAGTCCTGTGTAATTAGCATGCTTTTTGCTGCTTAGTAATTCATGTATTGAAAACCATCTCTTTTTTCAACTGAATATAATAATTTGGAGGTGAAAGGACAACATATACTGTCCCTTTGCACGGGGAACAATTAATTTACCTATAATAATAAATCAGTTACAGAGACTAGATTAACAATCACACTAGCTAAGAACATTCTAGACCCCATGCAAACCTAGGACGCCGCATTCCCTGGCTCATGCCCTCCAACCCTGGGCCTAGAGGGCTTCCCAGCAGCCTAGACAGAGATCATCACACTCACCCACTCCTGTCTTAGGCACAGTGCTCCTTGCCCAGGGTGCTCCCCTCCCCCTTTCCCTGCACTCCCGTCTCCCCTGGGTGAGCAGCACAGGTGCAGGAGTATTACAATAACGCAGCTGCGAGCCCGCCAATGATTTCCCACTCCCAGTCTCTGCTTCAATCTGTATTTTTATTAAACTTTTTTGTGCAGGAACGAATATTTAGGGAAAACCATGAAGGGCTGTCAGGCGCTGTTATTAGTCTTCCCGGTTCCTGCCAATGAGCTATTCCAGGGCAGAAATATTTGCCACTGGGCAGTGGACCCAGGGGCCAGATTGGAAGCAGGAGCTCATTTGGCCAACAGAAGGGAGGATAAAAGACTGCTCTCCAGACTCCTGGAGGACAATGGGAGCAGCAGTTTCCAATTTATTTCACTTCTATTGAATGCTTTTTAGAACCCAGCTCCCACATCTGGCAGGCTGGCACCATCCTTCTCTCAGAATCACTGAGGCTTAGAGCTGGGGTGTCACAGAGCATCCAAGTCTCTCTGCTCTGCTCTGTTCAGGTCCTTCCAGGGGCGAGGCTCCGGCTAGGTGGGGCCATACACAGAGGAGCCCAGCAGAGGTTGTGCAAACCCCCACCCCCCCAAACCTGAGCTCAAGGCCAAGTCCTTAAAGAGGCCGCCATCCAGAGTCTGGACTGGCTTTCTTTGTGCGGCTGATTACAGTATTAACAGGGTCTGTGCTGCTTCTCCTCGGATGGGACTGGGAAGCGCTTGGAGACTAGGGTATTGTCTTAGCCACATTTTATCTCCAGCAGGTAGCAGAGCACCTGGCATGGTATTCGGCACTCAGCACATGGGCAAATGGTTGAGTTCACCACAGTGCATTGATAAATCCTGGGGTACTTGCGGAGAGGGAGGAGGAGATACACCCAGGAAAGGCAAATTGCTTCCAAAGGAGGCCCAGCATTCTGTCATAGGGACTGAGAACCGCCTTGCCTACATCACACTCAAATCCAGTGCCATCCTAGACAGGCATTAGCTACACCCCCAGTTTCTACAACCTGTTTTCTCCCCCACCAGCTCCAGTGGTGCAGAGCAGGGAAGATACGGGATATGAGGACAGCCAACCTCTTCCTCAGACCAGCGGCTTGACCAGGTGCGAGCTGCACCCACAATGAGTCCCCAGAGCATGGCTTGGCCCAGTGGGGATGCCTGAGCATGGTGCTGAGAATCAAGGTGTTTCTGGCCAAAAGGAACACTAATTAGGGTCGCAAGACACAGTAACTAGAAGGACCCGAGAAAATTTAGGCAACAGACCAAGAAGGGCCACATGACAGAGGGGGAACAAAGACCCAGCAGGTGGAGGTGAGCTTCCGAGGCTCTGTGGGTGCTCTCTGCCCTGGCCCTCCTGGGGGGGACGTGCAGGGATGCAAACATCAGGAAGAAACATCAAACCTGAGGGTGCAGGGGAGGGAGGACACTCACCCAAGAGACCACCTGCTAGGAACAGAGCCCAGGTTCCTCTAACCCCAGCCTCCCTTCCCTCACTTCCCACCCTTATTTCCAGGCCAGAGCGTCTGCTCACCAGACCCTCTACAGCTGAATCCAGTGCTCCCTGGAAGACTCCCAGAAAGTCTTTGGACAGTGTTAGCTCTTTCCCTTGGGAGATGGCCATGGTTTTCATTTTCTGTGTGGCGGTGGTTACCGGTGACAACCATGCCAACAGCTCCCAGAAGGCAGAAGCAATGGAGACATCCACCCATCCCTGGTCCCTGCCTTGCAACTAGCCATCCACCCCAGTCACGGGTGCCTTTCATTCATAGAGTCCATCCTAGACTCCCGCTAGAGGCTTTGGACCACTGGCTACAGAAATGTCAGCAGAACTGTGTCCCCAAGTGAGCTGACCTGTGGTCCCCCGGACACCATATTTTTAGGACATTAGCAAAGAGGAACATGTCCCCAAGAGAGGGGGAGTCAAATGCAGGGCCCTAAGAGGAATTGCTGGAGTGACTGAGCTGGTTCAATCTGGAGACAAGTCTCTGGAAGGTTCTACAATGTGGGCTGTTGGGCCAAGAGGGATGGGTCTCACCCTGTGTCACCCATAGGGCAGAAGCAGAACCAATAGGTAGAATTAGAAGAAATAGAATCAGATCAAGGAAAGGAAGTTGCTAGAACTCTCAGAAGATGAAATTAATGAGGTCAGCATGATGGAAGTTTTGTCCCTCCAAATAGAATACCTCCTTTTGAGTGTGGAATTCCATGGTTTTCCCATGTGTTTACTTCTTTTAATTCTCCACCATCCCCATGAAGAGGCCAGGCTCATGGCCCCCATCTTTAGAGGGTAAGTCTGAATTTCAGGGAAGTCAAGCAGTTTTCTGGAATCCCCTCTCCAGCGTGGGGGCAAAGCTGGGTTTAAAAATGAATCTCCTGTTCCCAGTCCGATCCTCCTTCCAATGGGCCCCAAGTCCTGGAGTTCAAACACAAGTCTTAAGGACTTTGGCAGTCACTCGAGCATTTGTAGACCCTTATATCCAGAATGGACTGGAAGTGCCTTCCTCCCAGAATAGGTAGTACTTGGGAGGCCCTAGGACCCTGCACCAGGTTGCGGCATTGCTGGGAACTCTAGGACTCTTTCTCATGGGCCTCACCAGGGAACTGAGACAGATCTCCTTTGCTCTAAGATTCCCCTCAAACAGGGGCGGGGGACAGATTTGGTGTTCCCCTCATCTAGGTGAGCTACAGAGACCCCCTACTCTGTAAAAGTAGGGGTATTACCTACTTTTACCCTAAAAGTAGGGTAAAAGTTGGTATTACCAACTTTCTTACTTCTTCTGTGTCTGTCCGTCCCGCAACGCGATCCAGCCTAATCTTATTCCTATCCCAGTCTTTCTGTTGCTTACCTGAGTCTTGGCTCTTTGACCCAAACACCAAGGATATGATGTCCTTCTCTAGCTCCACCCCAGAAACCCCTATGAGAAGCAGCAGGTGACTCAATGGGGAGGATCACCGCGTGATGGGAGTGTGGGGCTGGGGACATCGGCAACCTTTATAAACATCCTGCTGCCTAATGACCAAACCCTCATCTTCCACCACAACTGCCAGGACGGGATTCTAAACCCTTCCCTCTGGCTTCCCTCCCATCAATCTTCCCCTTAGTTGTCGAACTGATCTCTTTACAGCATAAAACTGGATCATGGCAATCCAGGGCTTCAAAGACACCGACAGCCTCTCATTGCCCTTAAGATAAACTACAGACTCCCCATCTGCCCCTCTTGTCTATGCACAGGCCTCCCCTTCCTCTCAGAGCCACGGCCACTCCATGGTCACGGCGGCCTCTGCCCAGCTCCCTGAACACACCAATGGCGTCCCTTCACACACGCTGGAAGCTCTGCCCAGCATTCTTTTCATCCAGCTCTCTCCCTGATTCTCCGGCTTATCCTTCAAGCAGGGGGTTGAATGCTCCCCATCCCAGGAGGCTTCTTGTGCCTTCAGTCTTGCCCAGATTCTCCTGAAATCCCATCCCATTATATCACCCTCTTCTCCACTGACTTTATTATAGTGTGGGATCGTAGATTCATTTTTGTGTCTAGTTATCACCTGTCGTCCCTACTGGAAGGTGAGCCCCACAAGCAGGGACTGCTGTCTGTTGAGCCTTGCGTCCCTAGGGGAGCTCACCTCTTACCTATGGGACATTCGAAGGAGAAAGGAGAGGGTGAGGGAGAAGGGAAGGGAAGATAAAAAGTAAAGGGGGGGGGGGGGAGGCAAGGAGGAAGGAGAAGGGAGGAAGGAGAGGGAGGCTGAGGAAGAGGGGACAGGACAGGACGGGAGGAGGGTTACTAAGGACCAGAGTCCTCCTAGTTGACCACAGCTTCCTCCTCCTCCCTGTGAACAACCTGGGATTTGGCTCTGCTGGATTGTGGCGCCCTCACCAGACAGGCGGAGCTCATGCACCTGCCGCCTCCCTTTGGGTGGGGGTGGGGGACCCTGGAAGGAGTCACAGAGGCACGTGTATGTTTGCATATGCATTCGCAGTCTCATTTGGATGCCTGTCTTGAAATCAGAAAAGAAGCAGCACTTGGGCTCCTTCTCCACTTTGTCTCTTACCCAATGCTCCTTCCCCTAATGGCCTGAGTTTTTGTTGTTGTTTTTTTTTCCTGATATAACAACCCGCATCAAAAGCCAGACAGCAGGAGCAATTGGAGGGCACACCATACAAATGGTGCCTGGGAAATCTGCACAGAGAGCTTGCAGGCCTCCAGGAATCTGACTTACCATCAGAATGATTTCTGGGAATCGGTATGATAGCTGAGCAGGAAATCTGCAGACTGCAAGACCCAAGACTTCAGCTAATCAGGAAGGTGAGAGAAAGCCACTCAGTCCCCTCCCCCACTGCTGGTAGCCCCTGCTTTCCCAACTAACTCTTCTTGCCTCTGTCTGGGCCCCTTCTCTTACCCTCCGCCCTGCCCAAATCAAAATGTCAGCATCTCCAGGCCTCAGAGCCCTGCTCTGTGCTGGCCGGTAGACGTCTGGGCACGAAAAGCCTGCAGACCTGGGCTCTGGTCTTGGCTCTGTGCCCTCAGGTCTTTTCCTTCTCTGGGCTCCATTCTGCTCAGCCACAATGTGGCCTTCAGTAGCCCCAGGACCCTGACTTATGTGCACTATGCTGCCTCTGAAACTAACATTTTATGGGGCTCCTTGTCAGTTTCCACTGTATAACAAAAACCTTAAAACCTCAGTGGCTTGCAACGACAAACTTTTCACATTCCCTGGTCTACAGGTTGACTGAGGTTCCACAGATCCAGGCTGGCCAGGCTGGGCCAAGCCAGAGTCCAGGCCACGTCAGGTTCAAGTCTGTTCTCCATATCCTTCTTCTGGGGCCCGGACTAAATGGCTGTCTGGAGCAGGATCTCCTCAGGGCGGGTCACGGGAGTACAAGAAGCCAAACAAGAATGTTTGAACACACATAACACCTCTGCTCATACAACATCCACTAACAGTGCATTGCCCTAGGAAAGTCACGGCCATGGCCAACTCAGTGAAGTGGAGAAATGTTTTCCGGCTACTTCAGTGGGAAGCAGTACAGAGCCACAAGAAGCGTGGGTGTGTAATTCTGCTACAGAGAGGGAATGAAGAACCTGGAACAGTGAATCATGTTCTGCAGGGTCTTTGAGAGAGCATTTGGGTACCCTGGCCAGGCTAAGACAGCTAAGGGCAAGGTCTCTCTTCATGCCCTGTATATCTTGCCACACAGGGAGGTGTCTGCTGGGAACTTTCTGCGTCTGACAGTGAGAAGCAGCCATCAGCAATGTCCCTGTGCTACTCTACGGTTCCCAGCTTCCCTTGCAGTGAGGTTGGCCAGGGGGCTAGTGCTAGAATGTGCACAAAATGATGTGTGCCATTTTTACATTTTGAGGTGGGCAAGTATGCAGCAGGCCTCCCCCTTTGCCCCCTGAGATCACAGCAGGGCAATCTTAAAGTCATCGGTGGGTTTGACCTCCGTCCCTGAGTCACCGTGCAGAGGAGAGGAGCCCAGCCTGGGTCAACGTGTGTCATGAGGAACACACACACATCTGTATTGTCAAGTGGCTAAGATTTGGGATCTACTTGTTACAGCAGCAGAGCACAGCCGATCCTGCACCAGCTCCCCGACTAAGTGCATCATCTCTTCTTCTGCTCCTAATTTGGGCTCATTCATTGACTCCCACGCAGATACCAGAAGCAGAAACTGGGAGTTGCTGGTGCAGAAAGGTACGGTGCTTGGCCTGGAGAAGCCTTTCCCGTGCACAGGGAGAGGAACTATAAGCGAGCCTTAGAGGATGCTCAGGTATTTCTAAAAATAAAATGACAGTTACTAGGGGTGTGTGTGTGCGTGTGTGCATGTGTGTGTTTTGTTTCAGCGTAGAGACCTAGAAAACCAATGAACAAAATGGTCTACAATTTCCCAGAGAACCACTGCTTTCATTTTTAAAATAACAGTAATATCTAGTTGAGCATTGAAACAAAATAGATACAAAATGAAAATCAGACCCTCCTCGCGTCTCCAGTCCCTCTGTTCACAGCTGCTTTCCTCATGCATTTTATGTGAACAATTCTTTGTGTTTTCTTTCGGGGGGAAAACTGTATATCTTCTTCTTTACTACGGACTCTGTTCTGTATTTCGCTTTTCACTACCTACCAAGACAGCACCAAGATCTTCCCCCAAACACCATTTGCAGGTGTCTCTCGTGCTACGTGACATTTCTGGAGTATTCCATTCTATGGTGGTACTAGGATTTGTTTAATATGGCCCTGACTGAGGGACACTGTTCCCACTATTATTTATTTTTTCTACTATAGTCAGTGCTGTAATGACTGTAGCGAATATCCCTGTCCTTATAATTATCAGGCAGCTTCCTGTTAATGGAATTTTTAGGTTAAACGGACTGTATGCTTTAGGTTTCGATACATATTACCTAATTGTCCTCCCTGAGACCGTACCACTTTACATTCCCACCAGCGGTATCAGGGCTCACTAGCCCTGGGCTTTCATTTTTTGTCGATTTCATGGCTGACAAATGGCATATTCTTCTTCCCTGGGGTGAATTTTTTAGGAGGATTTCCACCTTATGGTCTCCTAGAAACCAGTTTTGTGAATGGACAATTTAACTAATAGGCTGCAAAATAAATGAGATAGGATGAGATAGAATGTTCTGGGGGCTTCGTGTCTTTCAACTGGCACTATTCCCTATGAAGCTCCCCACGGATGTTCTAGCATCCCTGAACTTCTGCCCTGAACCCCTGAACTGGTTCCCTGCCCTGTGAGCTGGGCTGCACCACACAAATAAAACCCCAAGGTCACCTTCCCCTTCTTCCTTAGAACCAACCCTGAACAGCCAGAGCCGTGAGCTCCTTGTCAACAGAGCCATTCGAATAAAGGCGAATGATTGCTTGTTGGAATGGGACAGAAGGTGAGGGCCTACCTGACATCACACCTTGGATTTTTTTTTCTTTTTATCCACTGTAGTCTTTTCTGATTAATAAAAATCCACAGTGCCCTTGAAGTGAATTTAAAAGATGCAGGAAAACATAAAGGAAAAAGTATATGGTATTGCCAATCCTACCACGCAGATACACGCACCCATGCACACATGCACGCATTTGCTGCAGTTGTTAGACGTTCTCCACGGGCGGTAGTTAACTGTACGGACATCTGAACGGGACCGTCTGGGCTCTGACGTCATCGCTTACTGGCTATGGGGCTACGGGCAAGTCACTTTTGTTCTCAGAGCCTCCATTCTGTCATTGTAAAATGGCCATAATCACAGCATCCCCCTCTAGGGTTGTTGTGTCTGTTACATGCTTTAATTACAAGCTGAGCTGGCAAATAGTAAGACCTACAGTGTTATTATGTTTTATTATTATTAAAGATTTTATTTATTAGAGAGAGAAAGAGAAAGCATGCACACAAGGAGAGGGAGTGGGGAGGGAGGAGGGGACGGAGGGAGAAGGAGAAGCAGACTCCCCGCTAAGCAGAGAGCCTGATGTGGGGCTTGATCCCAGGACCCTCAGATCATGACCTGAGGGGACGGCAGACACTTGACCTACTGAGCCACCCAGGTGCCTCTTTGTTTTATTATTATTAAACATTGCTTTCCCTTGTACGGAGGTATCGTAAATTTATTTATCTGAATCTGTTTCCACTGAACATTTGGATTTTTTCCCCCAGCTTTCCCATCATAAATAATACTGCAATATTCCACCTTGCACGAGGAACTCCACGGCCATTTCTAGCTATGGGAATTGTCCACCTAATAACACAGTTAATTTTTAAGCTTTTGATCTGCATTGCCAGATTTTCCTAAAAGGCAGTTTCAGGGGTCTGGGAGAACACTTCCTTGTCCTTTCACCCAAGCTGGGCATTATTATTTTTAAAGATCTACTAAGCTTCTCTCCTTGCCCCGGAATGTATGACTCAACAGACTTTCTTTCTTTTTTTTTTAAGATTTTATTTTTATTTATTTGACAGAGATCACAAGTAGGCAGAGAGGCAAGCAGAGAGAGAGGAGGGGAAGCAGGCTTCCCACTGAGCAGAGAGCCGGAAGTGGGGCTCGATCCCAGGACCCTGGGATCATGACCTGAGCAGAAGGCAGAGGCTTTAACCCACTGAGCCACCCAGGCACCCTCAACAGACTTTCTTAAGAGGGAAAATGATTTCAGAAGAAAAACAGCAAACTGCAGACAAAAGGTGGAGATAACACCAGGGTATTTGTGGGATAAACGTTTGAAAACGGATGCTGCTGAGCGGACCTCAAGGGGCTTCCCCTGCTAATAACGCTATTGTCTTGGTTCCAACATCATCACAAACACAAACCGCCTTAATTTTCCTGTGTTTCTGAAAACCTTGGTTCAGAGGAGACGGGTGGCTGGGGACATGCCTGTACTCAGCACACACGTATCTCCACTTCTGAAAATCAACGGAAAGATCTACGTGAGCCTTCATCTTTTAGATTTCCAGGGACGAAGGAGAAGGCCTTGAAAGGAACATTGAAACCAAGCTGCAAATCCTTTCCCCTGGGAAACTGGGAAGTCCTAGAAAGCTGCCACTCCCCAGGGCATTAGCTCCACTAAATCTCCTCCCCCAGCCTGCATTCAGGATTCCAGCGCATGAAGGGGGTGGAGGGTCACAGATCGTACTCTCCGGAACCCCATTCGGCTCTGACATTTCACTAGCCTGCACTACCTGAGTTTACAAGAGAGATCAGTTGTGTACACTGCAACATGTTTTAAACCATGGCCCCTGACCAGTACATGTAGTTGGAGGCACTCTTCAAAGTGACAAAATGCATTAGCGGGTCTCGGCCTCACGGGACCTCTGTTAGCACCAGCTATCAGCAGCGGCTGCAGCAGAACTCACTTCAGCGTGGGAATCTACACTGTGTTGGCATGAGGGTTGCCCCAGCTTCTCATCTCTGCCTCGTCTTCTCTGAGTGCAAGAGATCCAGCCTCCGCCTTCGCCTTCGGGTGAGAAAGGACTTGAGGGGAAGGAGGCAGGGGCCAGCCAGCTGCACCCAAGATGGTGGGGGGTGGGGCTGATGCAGAGAAGAGAAGCGAAAACTGGCACTAAGAGCCTCACATTTGCCACTTGGCCTTTGGAGCCAGACTCCCAAGATGGTCACACTCACTGCACTTACTAGTGAGCCTTGAGCCAATCATTCTATTTCCTGTGCCATAGTGTGCTGATCTGTAGATGAAGACGGGGACGATCACAGAACAGGACCTGCATCATCAGGTCACGGGCATTAAATGAGTTAATATCTATAAAGCACGCAGAAGACTTCCTGACATGTACTAAGCATTATGTAAGCATTTGTTGCATAAGTCAATAAACAACTTGGAGGGCGCTGGTGTGGACCAGGAGGAAGACCAAAGGAGGCGGAGTCCACTCCAATTCTGCTGCTCCTTTGCTGTGTGCCCTCAGGCAAGGTGTGCAACTTCTCTGAGCACTGGGATCTTCGCCTGTATGGCAGATTTCACAACGCTAACTAACTTCCCCATAGAGCTTATGGATATGAAGGAGTTGGTGGAGTTTCTGGCCCACATCAATGCTCAGTCACCATGATTGTTACATGTATATAGCAATGTGTTTGGAGATTCCGTGTGGTTGATTTTATTAGCATCTTTATTTCAAAGATGGGGAAACTGAGGCGCACAAAACCCAAGTGTTTTGTCTAAGGCCACACAGCTAGATAGTAATAGTCAGAGCTAAGATGACAACAGTGGCCAATGGCTCCAAACCTTACCATCTCCAGGACAAAAACTCAAATTATTATTATTATTTAAGATTTTATTTATTTATTTGACAGAGAGAGAGATCACAAGTAGGCAGAGAGGCAGGCAGAGAGAGAGGGGGAAGCAGGCTCCCCGATGAGCAGAAAGCCCGACTCAGGGCTCGATCCCAGGACCCTGAGATCATGACCTGAGCCGAAGGCAGAGGCTTTAACCCACTGAGCCACCCAGGTGCCCGAAGAACTCAAATTAAATGAACAGGGCACCCTGAGAGCAGGGAAGAGGGTGCACAAAACAAATGGGAGAGGATGGCCAAACCCCCTGGGTCATAGGTTAGAAGCACCCCCTTCTGCCACAGGGAGCAGTCTGTCACTCTGGGCCTTGTGTCCCCACCTAAAACAAGACACCGGTTCTATACCCTAACCTTTCAATAAGCGTAAAATGAAATTAGGACTTCGCTTCCTGGGTTTCCACTTGAAAAGGTCAAGGCTAAATTAGTGGTCAGATGCCTCCAGAATATCTCCACTCTATCTTCCATCTTTTCAGGGGCATCAATGTTGAAGGGTCTTGAGGGCAGCAGCTTGGGGATGGAGGGCAGTGTTGAAACTGCCAGGGACAGAGAGAGAGAGAGAGAGTGAAGAAGGAGCTCAGGGAAGCATCTGGAGCGGGAAGGGGTGCGGAAGGTCCTGTCCGCACTTGCTACACACCAGGCACCCAGCCAGATGTTCCCATGCCGTCACATATTCCTAATTCCTCTTGCATGAGTCGTATCATTCAATCCAAAGGTGGGGAAACCCAGGCTGAGAGAGGTTGAGCAGTGGGTCCCTGGTCACGCAGAGAGCAACACCATCCTTCCAGAAGCAAAATAGAGAACAAAGTTTCCTTTACTCTTTGGCCAGGGATAACCTGACAGAGGTGGCTACATAGATCATAAGGCCACCATGGTATGCTCCAAAGTGAGTTTTGTCAGGAACTTCAAGGCCAGAAGAACTGTGGAGGAAAGGGGAACGGTGCAGGGGTTGGTGTCTGGGGACAGAACTGCCAGTCAAGGACACCTGTGCACAGTCCTGCTGTTGACAGGCACTGGAGGACTTACTCCGGGTCCGTGGAGAAGCACCGTGTATACAGCATCTGCCTGTGGCCCGTCTGGAGCTGCTATTCAGGGCTCCAGTCAAGCCCCCGACTTCGCTTCCCCTCACCTGCAAGATTCAGAGTCCCAGAACTGCCTTACGCTACAGGGCCATTGTAAAATTATAAATCATAATAATAGAAAGGTAAGCACCTGGGACTCTAATGTGCTATTTCACTATAAAACAATAAGAGCAAAGAAAATAAGAACAGCAGCCACAATGGGAGTTAAGCCCTCTGTTAAAACCCCCGTATCTGGCCGTAGCTATAGGATTCGGTGACAGGGAAAATGCCATGGACGGTGAGTTCTACCGCTTTACGGGGAACCCTTTGGTGGGCAAACCAACTCCCTGAACTCGTTCTGGTAACACTACGTGTTTCCTGAGCATATACTACGTGCCAGGTAGACGCTGTGCGAGGTGCTCCTAAGAACCCTGTAAGGTGCATAGCATGGGGCCATTACTCCTTTTACAATGAAAGAAACTTGTCCACAGAAGGGAAGGTCATAAGCCAGGACAGAGTGGAGCAGAAACGAAAACTGTAGTCAGCCCGGCCGGGAGTCTATGCTCCTATCAGCAATCCTGCCTCTTACTGGAGCTGGCTCAGCACCCCTGCCCCCCAACAACCATCTGCCCTCCTCCCTGCTCACCTGCTCGTCTACCTTAGTATGGAATGCACCCTTCGTCCCCATCCATTTCCCCTTTTGCAGGGGCACTGAGTTCTTCCCGGCTTTCTCAGGAGCTCTCCAGAAGGGAAAGATCATTGATTCACAGCAGAGTATGTGGGAGGAGACAAGAGAGAGAGAAATCCATATTCGGGGTTAACAACCCAGAGGACTGATTTTTATTCTCTTCATTTCAGCTGTGATTCTGGCTAATAACCGGACATGCTGAACATTATTAACTGTTAATAGTATCTTCCTTGCTTTTTCCAAGTGATCCTTGACCTTCAGGGGCTGGAAGCCTGGAAATTACATTTCCCAGACTCCTTTGTCAGGAGGGATCCCAGAGACTCTGGCAAGGAGAGGTCCTTTGCGGGAGGTTTCTGAGCTGGAAGAGAAGATCCAGTTCTCAAGTAGTAGCTTGTGGGCCTAAGTGTGGCCTTTAGCAGGCAATGGATGGGATTTTTACTCTGGCCCTTTGGGCGTCTTCCAGAAGGCATGGATACCTATAGTGGATTTCTTGTGATTTCCATATTTCCACTTTTTCTGGAACCCAGCAATACCCCCTTGACCTCTATTTCCCAGCCAGCAGGGGTTGTATAAGCCTCCACTTCCCTCTGTTAAATACATTCCTATTCAAAACACCTAAGGTGGCTCCTGTTTCACAAACTAACATTTGAAAATACATGAGATTTTCCCTACAATGTAGTAGGTAGACATCTCCCTGCCTTTCGAATTTAAATCCTGTTTAATTTCCAGCTCAGCTGCTGCCCATTCGCATGACTCTGGGAAAGCCAGTTAATTTTCTCATCTACAAAACAAGACAGACATTATTTGTTCTGCTCACTCCACGAGATGATCAGGAGAGTTACAGGGACTAAGAGATGAAAAGGATGCTCTTAATGTACAGATTTGTACACAGAAGAGAATTACTATTTTTGTCTTCCTTACAGAGTTTCTTTTTGAGAAAATGTATTCTCAACTTGTCCAGAAGAGAGACCAGCATGCTCCTGGCCCGCCCCACAATGGATTGTACCAAAATCATAGGCAATTACAGTCACCCCTAGAAATTTAGACCATTGCGCTACCCAGATTCAGGATTGCACCATAATGAACTGTGATTCATGGGTGGTCATTCAATTCTCCTAGTTTCCAAGCAATTCTGAGACCCTCTTGGTGGAGCCGAGTGCATGTTCCCATGGCTCATTCTAGGATGGTCTCTTGTAGAGAGTATGTCTAATGGTTTGTGTTTAATGGGGACAGAATTTTATTTGGGGAAGACGAGAAAGTTCTGGAGATGGACAGTGGTGACAGTTACACAACAATGTGAATGCACATAATGCCTCCAAATTGTCCACATAAACATGGCTAAAGTGGCAAATTATTACATGTATTTTGTCGCCTTAAGAAAGAAGTCCTCTAATGTGGTTGGATGCAGAAGGTATTATGCTAACTGAAATAAGTCAGGCACAGAAAAGCAAATAAAAAGGGGGTCCTCCAGGACATACTGATGGCCACTAACGTTTGAAAAGGTTTGCTATGCCATGTTATGCATATATTGTGTTATGATTTTATGGTTCTTAAGATTTCTAAACCCTAATTCCTATTAATGCCTGAAATGGCAATAAATTTATTCAGCTTTTTTTTTTTTAAGCGATCAGTCAAGACCACCTGAACTGATCATCTGTAACAAGAAAATATGTCTGCAGGGTGGGAGATGTACCATATACTTGGACAAAAGTACAGATGAGTCTAACTTCTCTGTAACTAGAAGTGCGTGTTAAATTCAGTTTTAATAATAATTTCAGTAATAATTGTGAGTTGGCCTTAATAATAATTTTAATAATATTTTTACTTGTACTTTAATAATTTCAATACTCATTCAATTTCAACATACGAAGAGCTACTTTTTTTTTTTTTAGGTCCTAAAAATGATGTACCAGAAAGGTTATAGGCTCCATAATAAATTAGTTCTTCAATAAAATGCAGCATTTTTGGAGGAAAAACCTTGGAAGCATAACCTCTCATGTAGCTGCTGCTTCCATTGCAATAAAAAAGAATTCAGGAATAAGGTTAGAGAGTGGACTTCCCTGTGAGACTCATCCATTGATTCATTTATAAGCAAATGATTGCACTAAGAAATGGAAGCAGGAATAACAAAAGGCCACAGATCCCAGGAATGTGGTTACATTCATTAAAAACAAGGGCTTAAGAATACACTCATTAGGATGCTTGGTAAGGAGAAAGGAGGTGACCATAACATCCCTTGTCACCCAGAGCTTTCTCTGATTATGTCCTAGTGAGTGCTTAGAGCAGGTCAGAAACTTGGAGCAGAGCTGCATGTATTTCTTTTTGAAAAAGACAAGCATTCCAAATTTGATGACCTTTTCTGTAATGACAAGTGGCTGTCGGGAGTGTACTACTTAGCAGATATTTTCTGGAAAAAAAAAATGCACACTTAATCTGCTTCTTCAAGGTAGAGGTGACACTTTAACAACACATAGGAGAACAATTGCCTCTCAAAAAAGACTCATGCTATAAAAAGAGCATTTGGAAAAATGGATGTTTGGCCATTTGGCAACAATGTTGCCATTGTTAGGTGATTTTGTTGCCAGAGATGATGTACTTCCCCATGAAGGTTTCCATATCTGTACGCTCAAAAAAACGTAAGAGAGAAAGAGAATGTTCTTCCAATCTGTTTTAAATATCCCCCCAAAGGGAAAGTTTCAGTGGAATTGTGAAACCATTTGTTAAAACCACGAAAGTGCAATATCTTTAATTTTTCAGAAAAACGGAACAATTTGTACGATATGGGACGATATCTAAGTAGGGTTGGATCTGAGCAGGGGTGAGGGGAAAAAAAATCACCTCCTGTGTTAGCCTTACTAAACCTCTACTAATGCAGCCAAAGAGAGCATCAGCTAATTAGGCTGCTACAACACACAGTTGATGGCAAAGTTCCTCTGGGTCTTTATTTCATTTCATCAGTTTTTTTTTTTTTTTTTTAACAAAGTAATTTGTGGTGGGCTCCTCTGTATAGTGTTAAAACCTCCTGTCAAGAAGTTGCATTTGTCTGCATTAGCCACAGGGATTTGGTATTGTTTTACGCAGTATTTTTTGAAGCTGGTGAAAGTCTCAAATGCAATCTAGTGACAGCCTGTGAGAAATGAAATCATCCTTATTTTAGAGCTTTCCCATAAAATTAGCAACTTTGCTATTTTTCTGTGGAGAGATTGATTTTTATATGTCTTAGAAAATAATTCAGAAAACATTTTAAAGGCTAGAGTTGCATCTGCAGCCTTCTTGTTTCTCACGAAGTAGATAAGATGATTTTTAATGGACAACATCTATTTGAAAAGAGACTGTAAAGCTCAGTCCGATTGCTCCTTCAATGAATTCTTACCTTTTATCTGTCCTGAATCAAATCCAGGCCCATCCTAGGAGCTCCAAGACCCTGCATGACAGGTTCCCAACTCCTCAGCATCCTGGATCCCCTCTCTTTTCACCCAATCACGAGCCACCCCGGCCGGCTGTCTATACTAGGAACACACTCGCTTGTCCTACCTCAAGGTCTATATCCTGGCACTTGCCTCAGATCTTAGCAAGGCTATCCCCTTTCTCATTCAGGGTAGTTAAAATGCTATCTGTCCCAGGCTTTTCCTCAGCCCCTCTCCCAGATACAGCCTCGTCTGGCCCCAACTCTTCCCATTACCTTGTTTTATGGTCTTTGGTCATAGCTTATTCATGTGTTTCTTTGCTGTAATATTAATCAAAGCTACACTATAATAAAACAAAACAAAACAAAAAAAGTAATAAAACAGGAGTGTGGACTTTGTGTGGTTTACCACTGTCCCCGCCAGCGCCACAATAGTGCCTGCTGCCCAGCAGCTGATCAATACATATTTGTTAGAAGAATAAGTGAGTGGATGTCTAAGCCACATTCCTCTTCCCGAAGTAGATTTCGGAGGTGCAAAGAACAGCAGGGGTGGGGGGTGGGAGGGCCACTGCTGAGAGGCTAGGAACTAGTGTCTATTGAGCATCCAACATGTGACATCCTCTCTACAATGCTTTAGAGTGGGGTGGGGTTGTCTCCCTCTCCCAGATGAGGAAGCAGAAGCTTAGCAAGTTAACACAGCTAACACTTTCACTACACAGTGGACCCCTGGCCAAGTTGCACCTTGCACTCCGTATGTCAGACTCAGGGTCTGTGTTCTCCCCCCAGGGTCCTCTGAAGAACACAGAGATGCGGTTCCTGGGGTCTGTCACCAATCTGCTAGGGTCCAAACTTTTAATTATCTTCTACTAATGAGACTGTTACCTCTCAATCTTTTAGGTTTATCTTCTAAATCTTCTACTAAAAAAAATCTACTCATCGGCTGTGTGACTGTAAACAAGGAAGGTAAACTGTTACATCGGGCCCAGGATAGTGCTTCCCCTGGGGATTATTGCGAGCATTAGATGAGATGATAGACGTTAAGTGCCTAGAACAGAGCTGGGATTGTTGGTGAATTATCAAGTGTCTCACTAGATGTCAGCTGTCGGCATTACGACCACTATCATCGTCATAAATTCTATCGCTTTAGAAGCGTTTCTTTCCCTTCTTCCATTCAGTAAATACTCCTTTAGCTCCTACTAGGTGCCTGATGTCACTCAAGGTGTCTGACATAAAGGGGGAAATAGAAGGCAATTTTCACTGAAGGTAGGATCTGCAAAGCTCCCTGGAATGTGGAAGAGGGTGTGTGTTTCCTTGCTTAAGGGATCACTGAAAGCTTTGCAGAGCTGCTGATCTTTGAGTCAAGCCTGAAGGATGGAATGCAGTTCTTCCAAATGGACAAGTGGAGGTAAAGGAAAGCATAACGCTTTAGAAGAAGGTTAAGGTTTTCTACGGAATAAGCAAACTAACTACAGTAAAGGAAAAGCAGCAAACACACACACACATCTCACATGCATGTGTGTGCAAGCATGTGCACACACACACAGATGCAGTTTGAAGGCTGAATGCAAAATGTGACTCAATTCAATCTTTCGATCACATTCCAGATCAAGTTTTATACAGGAAACATTTTTTCAGGAGAAAGAACACAGGCTGTGCTGTCAAACAGTCTGGAGTCAGAATAACCATTAAACTGCGTGACTTTGGGCAAAAGGATTTTCCTTGCTGGTGTTTAAGGCCTCTTACTTATTTAAAAAAAAAAAAAATGGAAAGGAGGTAACAGTTCTGACTTCATGGAGTTATTTTAAGAAATAAAATGACAGATGTAAAAACAGTTAATATAGGACTGGCAAATAGAAGATCGTCAGTAAATGTTTATTTCTTTCCAAATCTGGCTCCGTGCACGCTGACCACACTGTCAACACGGAGTGGGAACTGCCAAGTGATCTCATTGTTTTCACATTAACAAACCCATAGCGAACACAACCACTTAACTCAGTTACCAGCTTAAATGAAAGGCAGGTTTTTCCTTCCCCAAATGAAAGCCAAGAGAAGTTGGGGCCCCTGGCATAGTAGTTCGCCGCTGGCATTTTTCATTGAGGCATTTACGTAGTACCGACCAAGTGACAGATACCTCAGTGAGCACTTGATTTCTTTGTCCATTGAGTCCTGGCAAGATGCCTGAGGGTAGGAACTCTCTCCATTTTCCAGATGGGAGCTATTCAAGCTTCAAGAAATAACCTGATCAGAATTACGCTCTGGCAGATGATGACCCCAGGGCCGGCTCCCAGAGTTGTCTGACTCCAGCCTTATGTGTTCATCCCTGGGTGCCTCTTGTTAATATCTTTGGGCGGGAAAGTAACGTGTCCAGTCTGGGCTCAGCTACCAAGCCTAGAGGTAGGACTTACCAGAACTGTCCATGGTCCTGATGTTTTCCTTGGTTGAACATGAGCCTTGTTTTTGTGCATTTCTCTCCATCTGATCTGTCTACTCCTCTCAGCCTCTATCTCTCACCCTCTGTGTATGGAGGCATATGTCTATCATTCCCTAACCACATCCCCCCCCCCCCATCTCTTTCTCTACTCCAGGTGGAGAAACTGAGCATCACAATCTTGGAGTTTCCAAGCCTTACAGAGTGTTCTGTTGGGGCTGGGATCTGAGGCTCCATCCCCCTATCTTCCCATCTGTTGCCCTCCTCTGCCTTCTCCCGCTAGCGTTAGACACAGACCTTCCGCTTCCCTGCCTGCCAGTCTGACGCATGCTTCAGGCCCAGAACCACTTAGAAATAATTATTTTAAAAACAAATAAACTCTCCTTCCTGTGATCTTTACTCTCCTTGCATCCTCACCAAGCAGTGGCTATTTTTACTCACCTTAGCTCCTGGCAGGTCTCTTTGGAAAGTCACCATGACATTTCCTGCGGCCTGGCCTGGCATTCATCTAAAATATTTTTTCAAAAACATCCTGCTCTGGAGAAATGTCAACGTTTATGGTGCATCCACAGGGATGTATCAGCAGAGGAAAAGATCCACTTAAGAAGGTCCCAGCTTGACAAGGAGTGGATTTGAAGGCAGACTTACCCAGAAGTAGCAATGCACATGGGGCCATGCTGGGAAGGAGTGATGGTGAATACCAATATTTGTGGTGAGATCACCCGGTAAGTTTGGAGTCTGGGGAGAGAGGAGGACACACAGATTGACCACAAATAGGTGGGTCTCCAGGACAAAGCAGGGAGGGTGTCTAGGTCAGTGAAATCCAGCTGGTCTTGGATTTGAACAAGTCATTTTTTTTCTCCCTACCTCCATCTAAGGTCTCCTCTTAGATCTGGCATGGGTAAGAATTCAGGGACAAGTAGACACAGTCCCTTTCATGTTGGTGATGGAGAGGAAGCTTGGGAAGAGGAGCCTCAGGTTCTAGCCCTGGCTTTACCACTGAGTTATTGCTGATCTTTAACAACACACATTGTCTCCCTTGGTCTCTGATTTTGCATCTGTAAAATGAAGTGGGGCCCTAGATGGTCCTTTCTAGATCTTACATTCTTTGAGTCAAAGACCAAACCATGAAGATGGTTGCTCATCACAGTGCCAAACATTTGGGATTTAGGTTGTCATTTTCATCAATTAATTAATTCATTCATCCAACCATCTATCGAGCCATCTACCCTTGCTAAGAACTTTCTGTATGCCAAGAACTAAGCTAGGCACTATGAAACTGACTCAACCCAAGACTCATCAAAGAACATATTGTGAGGCAGTAAGGTAGCCAGCCTCCAACATGACCCCCAATAAGCCTTGCATTCTGGTATTATACCCTTGTGTAGACCCACCTCCCACTGTATCATGGTCAGTCTGTACGACCTGCAGAATATTACGGAAGTTAGGTGTGCCACTCCTGAGTGTATGTCATAAAAGACACTGTCTTCTCACCCCTTCCTTCCCTTGCTCTGGGGGAAGCTAGCTCTATATAGAAACTCACTCAGCCTATGGATGAGCTCCCGTGACGAGGAGCTGAGCTCTCTATGTAACAACCAGTGAAGAACTAAGGCCTTCCAACAACCACACGTTTGAGCTTAGACGTATATCCTCCCCCATTGAGCCTTCAGTTGACCACACTCCCAGCCTACAGTCTGTTTATAACTTCATGAGAGACCCTGAACCAGAACCACCCACCTGTGCTGCTCCCTGATTCTCAGCCTACAGATACTGTGGCTAACAAACGTTTGTTGTTGGAACATCTAAACTGTGAATAATTTGTAACAGCAATAGATAACTAATACAGAGAGAAAAATGAAAAGAGGGACCTGTGGAATTATTACACAAACATTCTGAACATTCCTAAACGTCAAAGATCTAAATAAGGACTAGTGTCCACTTTCAGAGAATATGCACTTGAAGTAAAAAATGCTATAAAGAGATAAAATCAACAAATCTGCCATGGGAATTTTAAGGAGGACAAGCTCACAGCCAGTTGGAGAGGGGCTGGGTGTGGGGAGTCTATGTCTCTTAGCTTGGGAATGTTTCATGAGTAAATGCCTTTAAACTGGATTCTGAAAGATTGATGAGATGATGGACCATAAATGGAAAGCTATATTAATTGCTAAAGTCACTAAAGTAAAAGCCAACCAATGGATAAATTTGGATACATTAGGAATGACTAGTAGTTTAATGTGTCGGTAAGTCTGGGAAGAAAAGGCCTTGAGGGGCGCCTGGGTGGCTCAGTGGGTTAAAGCCTCTGCCTTTGGCTCAGGTCATGATCCCAGGGTCCTGGGATCGAGCCCTGAGTGGGGCTCTCTGCTCATCAGGGAGCCTGCTTCCTCCTCTCTCTCTCTGTCTGCCTCTCTGCCTACTTGTGATCTCTGTCAAATAAATAAATAAAATCTTAAAAAAGAAAAGAAAAGAAAAGAAAAGAAAAGGCCTTGAGTGCCAGGCACAGACATGTGCCGTTCTTCTTTGAGCCACGTTCCTCAAGATTTCATCATCTCATTACCATATTTATTGTGTTGTATCTAAGTACCCCTGTTTATCATTATCATTATTATTACCATCTGTTTATTTTTAATTTAAATGGACTTGCTTTGTAAAATTAAAATTTTACATTTTTAAATTTCTTAACTAAAATTTGAATTTTCCCCCAAGAAATAATGTCCAAGAAACCATGGGTTTGATAGGCTATTTATATTTGTTTTAATAAACATAAAAGTGAATAATCACTGTTTAAAAATATGCTTTTCTGTGTGCTCCCTAAAATCCTAGAGTAGCCCAGCAGTAGTACACTACATTTTGGGAAATGCCTCAGAAAATGGTGTTAGCGGAGGGGGATGCCCTGACTCGAGGTGGGCTTAGGTGGAGTCAGCGAGTCTCCCAATGTCACCATCTCTGGTGTCCGTCACTCTCGAGGCTTCCCTCTCCCTCAGCATGCCTGACATCTAATCAGTTACCAAGTCCACTGATCTTGTCTCCCAAAGAACACTTTATTCCCCCCGTCCCCACTCCCTCTACAACCTCCCTGGCTCGGGTTCTTGCATTTGTCACACGCACTGTTATAGTAACTTCTTGACCTCTAGAACTCAAGCCTTTGCTATCCTCTATCTTATGACTATAACTTTGAACACAATGCTCCCTGGTTCAAATTCTCCCCCACCACCTTCAGAATAAAATCCCAAACTCCTTAGCCTTTACAAGGGGTACTTCATGCCTAAGACCCCTCACTGTCCAGCCTCATTTCTGGCCCTCATTCACCCAGAAACAACATATACACAGACACACTTCGGGCTCTAGGAATAGGGAAGGAGTTGTGCTTCCCTGAACAAAACTTTTGTCACATGGCACACTCCTGTGTCTTTGAACTGGCTATGATTTCTCCCTGAAATGTCCTCCCTTGCCAGTCTACTGAAACAAGCCTGCTCACCCTCTGGGAGACAGCTAAAGCTTTCCTGAATCTCTCATTGATACACAGGTATCCTTCCCCAGAGCTACAGTTTCCTGGGGTAAAAATCTCCATCACATCCCACAGTCAGAAATATCTCTTGATTCCCCACCTCTGATACTAGACTGGGAAGACAGAGTTGAGGGTGCTTATCTATTCTTCCTTCTTTGATACACAGCACACAGTAGCCACTCAATAATTCTTCTCAAATGAATGCATTGTTTTCAGGGGCACAGGGGCAGGCCTGTCGTTTGGCTAAGGGAGACGCTACATTCCAGCCCCCTCCTGCTGCTGCTTCGCACTGAGGCCATGTTTCTCCCCAACAGGAAGGATGAATGGACCCGGGGCCGTGGTGTGGGTGGCAGATGGCTGGGGCAGGCGTGATGAACCAGGAGAGATCCCCCCCAGGGCCGGAAGGTGAGGCTCTGGTCAACGCTTCCTGATGCCCGTCAAGTTCAATGTTTTTTGACAGACACAAGCCAATTAGCTGTCTGCTGCCAGCGTCTGGTTTGCTCAACATGGTTTGCCTTTTTGATTTGAAAACCTAATATTTTTCATGGATTTGATTTGGTTCCACTGGGGAGCTGAGATAAGCCATTCACTCTCAGCCACTGAGCCAGCTCTAATGGCCCTCATCTGCTTCACACCCAGCATTAAGCTGAGTTCCTAGGCTCTGTCTCCAGCTTGGATATAGGCAGACGCCTCCTGGGCTGTGACCACACCTGCACAGGTGGCTGGAACAATGTTGTTAGGGCCCAGAAGAAAGCAAAGGATATCAGTCTCCCCCACCAATTGACAAAGGTGGTCCTGAAAGCCTGGCGGGGGGGTGGTGTCTGTCCAGCTCCTTTTTTTTTTTTTTTTTTTTTTTAAAGATTTTATTTATTTATTTGACAGATCACAAGCAGGCAGAGAGGCAGGCAGGGAGGAAGGGAAGCAGGCTCCCTGCTGAGCAGAGAGCCCGGTGCAGGACTCGATCCCAGGACCCTGGGATCATGACCTGAGCCAAAGGCAGAGGCTTTAACCCATTGAGCCACCCAGGCATCCCTGTCCAGCTCCTTTTATGAACACCTAGCTTAACTCAACTTCGGTTTCCACCCAGTGTCCTCTGATTTGCTGTTAGGGCGGGATCCCAATCCATCTCGCTTTTCAAGGACGGAGGGCTCTCTTCCATTCATGTTTGCATCCCTGGTGGAAGCTTATAATAATAACCGCTTTTAACAATGTTTAAGCCTGTGTCCAGGCCTGGTATGGTGTTAAGCACTGTCAACGTCCCTTATTACAACTTAATCCCCATAACAGCCCTCTGAGGTTGATACAGTTATTACCTCCCTTTAATAGAAGCAGAAACTTAAGTCAAAAAAGATTAAAGAATTTATCATTGCCAACCTTCACATTCTAGCAGGAGACCATGCCAGGTCTGAACTCCAGTCAACCCGATACCACGTCCAGGGCTCCTGCCTGGCACGGCAGTCTGCGGCACTGAGCCATGCTCGGCGAGGCGTGGGTGAAGAAGGTGTGGATGCAGGCATTCTCTACCCCCAAGGCCCTCTGGGCTGCTGGGTGGGGCTACTGCGGGCCGGCTGACTTCCCAGGAGTCCCAGCTGCCTTCACCCCGACCCTCCTGAAGATCCTGCCCACTAGAATGAGTGCCCTGTTGCCAACATCTCTCTGCACCTCACTTGTGTCTGTGATTCCGGTTAGACTCAGCACGTTGACCCTCCTGGCCCACCTGGCTCCCGTCCCAGAAACCAGCTCCTGCAGCTGGAGAAGGACCCTCAGCCCTCGTCCGGCCTTCCTTACTGCTCTCTGCCAGTTTTTCTTCCACTTCGTAGTTTGGTTAAGATCAGAAGTCACCTTGGATCCACTGTTAGAGGACAATGATCTGGCTTGAAATGAGGAGGCATGGAGGCATCTCTGAAGGAGACATTTGACTCCGATGGGGAGTTTCTAATCAATTCCCAGATCAATATGCAGGTCTATTAATTGAAGGAGTCTCGTGGAAACTAGAAGGCTACTCTGTTTTTACAAATTACCTTTAAAAAATCAGGAGTAGGTTAGAAAGCTGATACTGACCAAGTGGCTGGTTTGGGGTTGTGTTAATGTGGGCATTGTCTACAGAAGGAGGCGGGTGTTGGCCCTTGGTTTAAGTTACATGGGGAAGACAGACAAGATTTCCCAAAAAGAGGGAAGAGAATTCAAGAATGCCAGAGGGATGGTACCAAAGCCAGGACCCTCTGGCGCTACCTTCTTGAATTTCAGACCTGAAAAGAAGTGGGGTTGTCACTCAGGGCCACTTGGCAAACAGCCAGGTTAGCAGAACCAACTCCACCAGCAAGCCCCGGTCTTTGGTAGCACCCCAGGGAGAGGAGCCACGACCTCACAGCGAGGCTGGAGCTCCCAATGATCCCGCGGCTCCCAATCCCGGAACATACTTCATGTGTCTCAATTGCACTGTCAAGGGGTCTAGCAAAATGAGGAAGTGGCTTGTTCAAGATTTGGGAACTGCTCCTAATATTTATTCACTGAAGCTCAAACCCGTGTTAGAGGTGATTAGGGTATGGCTGCCTCGCTGAGCCTTTTGTGGGACCAGGTTTCCCGAGGTCCACCAGACCCAACCCTCCCTGCCCCCTCCGCCTTTCCTTCAGGTGCCTTGGGGGAATCTTCCTACAGTTTGTGTCTGATTATTGTTCTCCCCTGCTGTCCATCCTCAGAGGCTACCCGTTATCTTCAGGGCTTGGGGATCTCATTCACTCACTCTCTCTCTCTTTTTAAAAGATTTTGTTTATTTGACAGAGATCACAAGTAGGCAGAGAGGCAGGCAGAGAGAGAGGAGGAAGGCAGAGGCTTAACCCACTGAGCCACCCAGCTGCCCCTGGGGATCTCGCTCTTGACAATATCTCTAGCCTCTTCACTCATCAGTTTCTCCCCAGCCCCACTGAAGTCAGTCACATGCTGGCAGCTCCCAAACAGCCAGGCTGGGCCAGCCCTCCAGGTCTTTGCTCACATTGTTCCCTCTGCCTGGAGTGCTGCCTGCCCCTGTCTGTGCATGACCCCCTAGGCAGTTTTCAGGGAGCAACCTGCATCCACCTGACTCCCTAAAGCCTTTCCTAACTTTCCTAACTCTTTCTCTGCCCCTCGCCCTACTCGGATACATTCCACAGAGATGGCTGACATCATTGTTAGTGCACTACTGTCCCTTTCATGACCATGGTGTTCAGCTCTGTATTGCTTGCTACATAGCATAGCAGTCAAGGGCTTGGGCTCTGGGGTCGAAGTCATGTCTCAGATCCTCCCTGCTGCGTGATCTCAGCAACCTTCCTATTTCCTCATCTGTCCAGTGGGGATGATGATCGTACCCTCCTCACTAGATTGCTGAAAGAATCAAATGTGAAAATTTAAGCCAAGCATTCTGCTGCCGCACTATGTGGCCCATGGTGGACACACAGTAAAGCTTAGCTATGACTAGTTTTTGTTGTCATCATTATTACCATCACTGGCATCCCCGAACTTGTATGGCACTAGCAGGTGCTACAGACAGTAAATACAAAATCAAGGACTGATGGAGAAAGTCCAATGTTACGGAGAGGGTGAGACCATTCCTTAAATTCGTATCTGCTAATAAATATTGGTTGAAGGAATGAGTGAGCAGGAGGGGATGAACTTTGACTCCAGATGGGAATGAAGTTGCAGAGTGAGCCCAGGGTGGGCAGAGGGTAGATGGGAGGGCGCCCACTTTCAGTGGCTAAGACTCAAGATGGCACTACCACATGATGGCAGGAATGAGGGGGCCGAGGGGGCCAGGGAGTTGAGGGGCACTTAGGTGACGAGGTGTCAGCCCCTTGGGTCAAGAAAGTAATTATTGGAGGATCAGAAATCTGTACTTTGGGAACCTTCATGCAACTCATGTTTTCTGTAATTGTTTCCTTTGTGCCCTCTTTTAGTCTCTAGCATGGTATGTTAGTTTTAGGAGTTTTTTTTTGGGGGGGGAAGGGGGGTTGTTTTTAATGCCAGCCTGTCTCACCTGTTCTAAGAAGAAACCAGGAAAATGATGGAACTGGAATATAGATAAGAGAATGCAGTGGAACGATGACAGTACAGTGTTTCGGAGTGAGACCTGCGGGAGAGTGATGCTGGCTGATTCTGTGACTGCTCTTGTCTTGGTTTCCTGCTCGGGAAAATGGGGATAAGGATAGTATCCACTGCAGAGGGCTGCTGGGAAGCTGGAATGAGATCATGTTTGTAGAGGGGCTCACGTGGACAGACAGGATAAGCAGAAGTTAAAGGCATAGGGGCAGTGCTGCATCCATAAGCAGGGGGCGTGAAGGGGGCAGAGGGGGGCAGAGTCTGAGAGCCCTAAGAGGCAGGTGAACTCTGGAACACTGAGAATCTGGAGCACCTGAGACTCTCCTTCTGCAGTGTAATCTATTCACCTAGAATGTTCTTTCTTCTATTCAAGTAAGCAAGGCTGTGATCTCGTGGGGACTTGATAACCATTTTCAAATATCTGATAAGCAGAGTGAGAGGGCATGGTACAAGACCAAGTCATCTTGTCCTTTGCAAGCCTCAGTGTCTCTGATCTAAGAATGCAGAAGAGCCTGGGAGGGTTCAAAGCAGAGCTGATCACACAGGTCTTGGGAAGAAGAGGCAGCAAGACAGAGGTTATGAGTGTGGGCTTGAGAGACAGGCTGGCTTTCATTTCTGGTTCTGCCACTTGTTAGCTGAGCACCCTTGGGAAAAACCTCTCTGAGCTTCAATGTTCTCATCTGAAAAGATGATAATGATGCCACAGAGGGGTTTTGTGAGAATAAAATGATAGAATGCATGGAAAGCCTTTACCTTTACCTGGTGCATGGAACATGATTAAGTAATTGATTAAATACATTTCAGTACAGTAATACTTATAAGTAATTATAATAAAAACATAACTTCACTTATAAGAATAACACAGTAGGGGCGCCTGGGTGGCTCAGTGGGTTAAGCCTCTCCCTTCAACTCAGGTCATTATCTCAGGGTCCT
Organism: Enhydra lutris kenyoni; assembly: GCF_002288905.1. Classification (NCBI taxonomy): domain Eukaryota; kingdom Metazoa; phylum Chordata; class Mammalia; order Carnivora; family Mustelidae; genus Enhydra; species Enhydra lutris. The sequence continues at coordinate 8,132,757 of NW_019154110.1, forward strand.
GAGATCGAGCCCTGCATCGGGCTTTCTGCTCATCGGAGAGCCTGCTTCCCGCCCTCTCTCTGCCTGCCTCTCTGCCTACTTGTGATCTCTCTCTCTGTCAAATAAATAAATAAAATCTTTAAAAAAAAAAAAGAATAACACAGTACATGAGATAACAATAATAATGTTTATGACTGTCATTGCTATTGGTGAAATAAAATAGCGTTCTCTGTCATGGTTCAAATTCAACTTGGAATTGGGGGATGGGGACACTGCCCCTCTAGTGCTCAGGGCTGCATGATGTTGGAATAGCATTCTGAGCCTCATATCTGGAGACCAATTAGAAGAATATCGTGCCCAACCTCTGACCAGGAGCCCTAAGAACCTGGAAGCTTCTTTCCCTGGTGGGCAGTGGAGAACATTAGTACAGACTTTGGAACTTCCTCTCCCCTTTGCTGAGTCTCTTCCTTGACCAGGCTTGTCTCTGACCTCACAGCAACAACAACACAGGTGATAATAGTAACGGCTGACATTTATCTTGCTTTTGCTTTCCGCGTGGTGACAATATTATGTGAAGCATTCTCCACACATCACCTAATTTCATCCTCAAACACCTTTGTAAAGTGTCTCCATTTTACAGATGGGCTCCAGGAGGTCAAATAACTTGCCCAAGGCCAAGGGCTCTATCATTACGGGAGTATCAGAGGCTCTTTCTCTTATAATAAAACAAGAGTAACAGGAGTGACCAGCCTCACTGGTCCCTATTGCTTCTCCCAGAGGCACCAGCACCAGAGCCCCTTAGAAACATCGGGCCTCAACCATGTTGCTCTTTTGGAAGGACTGGCTGGGGTGAAGTCTTCAGGAAGTCATCAAAGTGAACATTATACATTTCTTCCTGGGGTACATCAGGATAAGAGCCCATGGAGCTCAGGGACTTGCTGTGGCTCTCTTGGCCACTGGCAAGGTATTTTCCTAAGAAATAGAAGGCTCTTATGTGAGCAGCTCCCCACCGGGGAGGGGCTATCTGCCTCTCTAGGCAGCCCTGACATTTGGACATGACATGGATGCAGCCCTGGAGTGGACACCAGGCCATAGAAAAGTCAAGGACAGCGAAGGATTGGTTAGGAACAAATAACACATCATCGTTCCACTGTTAATCCCTGCTTAAGGCTTGGGCATCCCGAGCTCTGGGTCACAGAAAGCTCATTTCTGTTGGGTAGAAGGATTTCCAGAGTTGGGTTCACCAATGCCTCATGTGTTCAGACCTTGCATTTATGATGGACTTGTCGTGCCTGCCTATTGATAAGGCCAGCAAAGCCATCAAAAAGTAGGGCATGCATTCCTTCCTTCCTGTGTACAGGGATTGCACCCAGATGTGGCTATCTGTTGCAGCCATCCCTCCACCATTTACCAGCTTCTGAAGCTTCTCAGCCAATCCTCATCTAAGGTAGGAAAGGGTTAGTGGCGTTTCTACCCTGTCTTCAGGGCCTGGCTTGGTCTAGAAGCTAGTGTCCCTGAGATCCCATCTTGAGGGCCCACGACTACCTTTCATGTGAGGCCCCAAGAGCTAGGAGCTTTCAGAGGTTCTTCTGCCTTGTTCTTTGTTCTTTAATCTGTCCTAGGACCCAGCCCTTGCCCCAGGTTCTCTGGGCTCCTACCAGTTATTCCACAGACCTGGTGGTCACTGTTGCACTGCAGCTTGCATACTTGGACTCTTTCAACAAGCCCACAAGGGTCTGACTTCCAGTCCACTTGGATCTCAGAACAAAGCCTGCCCCTGGATTACCCCTTGCTGGGCCCCACATGCCCACCACTGCCTCTAGTTACCTGCGTGGGCTGCCCACAGGTCAATAGCACCATGGGGCTGTCTGCTATTGTGGGTCCTCCAAATTCCAGGGTAATTGATTCCATCTGCTAGATCATCCCCTCTCCCTTGGGGCTGACCAGTTCCTGATCCCATCCCCGACTAGCCTCCACTGTCTGGTTACAATGAACATGGCTACATCCATCCTATCCCAAGGCTTACCACCTTATCCCAAGACTTCACCTAAGGTATTAAGAACATGATATTCTTAATAAGCAACATTTTCAAAATGCTTTTACTACATTTCTGCGATATGCCAATTTATGCTGCACAATATTGAATTTCCAGAGAGGGGAACTCTTTTATCATCCTTGTGGTATTGGAGTTTTGGTTTAGTGGAGGAGGCAGTCAGTCAATAAACTGGCAAGCAAGGAAATAGAGGAATATACTTTGGCAAACAGTGATTCTCTTGGACAGAGAATTATGTGAAATTTCACACATTCCAAGTCACACATTTCTATAATATTAGAAATTTTACAAGCATGCAGTAAGCAGTGAAAGAAGTAAATATAAACAAACAAAAGAATGTTTGTCATCTAACTCTAAGACTATCCCCAAATCACTGTTTCTAAACCAAACCACTGAGTATATGGTGATGCTTTCAGGAAGAAAAGGAAGACCATAGTGGAGTTAGGTTGAATTATATTCAACTACTGTATTTATGGGGCAGTAATGATAATAATAATGTAGCTGAGATTTAGTGAGCGTTTGCTACATCTCTGACACTGTGCTAATTGCTTGAAATACATTGTTTCAATGAACACTCCAGGCATTATTATCCTCATTTCCAGGAACGGCAGGTGAGGTTGGAACGAGTCACTTGACCACTGACTCCCCAGCTGGAAGGCTGAGGAGCTGGGACTCTAACCAGGTCATTCTTCACTCAGGCAGGCAGGTCTATTTCCTTTAGAAATACTGTCTGCATTAGGGGGTGTTAGCACATCCCAGCAGCACTGCTGAAAGCCTAAAGTGGGAGGCAGCATTTAATCTTCTTCTCTGCAAGTGAATTGTTGAAGTATGTATTTTTAAACCTTCATGGATATGCTGAGAATCTTTAAGGAAGGCAGTTTAATAAACAGAGTGACGAAGAGGCAGGTGCATTTATTTTTAGCATCTCTCTGTACAGAGAAGGCACCAGAGGCAGAGAACGAGAAATTGTCCCACACATTAAGGGGGAGCTAAGAACTGAGAAGAGGGGAACCAGAAGCTCCCTGCTCTCCAGCCCTCACTTCCTGACAGGTCCCCATTAGAACAGAACCTCCTCTCCGTGATCTCACTGAAAGTACCACACAAAAGCACCCCCTAAGGAGTGCTACCACAGAACTTAGAAAACCACAGATATGTCCATTGTGGGGACACTGGATCAACAGATTGGAGACCACCCACACAAAGAAATACTATAGAGCCATTCCAACAACTGATACAATTCCCCTTGAATTGTCATGGGCTGACATCCACGAAGTATTATTTAGAGAAGGAAGCAAGTTGCAGAACAATATTGTATTATTTTGTTTTTATAAAAATAATGAGATGTATATGTGTGAATATATGCAAATACATTGTGTGCATATATGCATATTAATATATACCCAAAATGCTAGTATATGCAAAGAAACATGTGACGAGAAAGGCATGGAAAAGCTAACAGGAGCATGGGAAAATTTCATGGTTTAAGTTGTGCATTTCTGAAATGCTATAATGTTTCTATGGATAGCATTGCTTTGAAAAAGAAATGAACATTAAAAAGAAACAGAATGATCTTAGACTTACCTTGCTCCCTCCCACCCCGCCCCTGGCCAGCATGAGGAACCTTGTGGGGAAAAGGAGGGCTGCCTCCACTCCTCTCATTACCCTACCATGTGTCGGGCCATCTGGCTCCAGACCTCAGTACTAGGCCACCTCCTTGTCCTAGAAAGCTAACAGGACCCATCCTGGCTGATTCAGGAGCTAGTGACAAGCTTGGAAAAATAAGCATAGAAAGATGCCTGCCCCTCCTTTTTCCATCGCCATAAGGCTGCCCTGAATTCCTTCTCAGAGCCCAGATTTGCGGGAAACATCTCTGTAGCTGAGAAGATGTTAACTGAAGATTTCTTACTTATCCACTCTTCTCCTTTAGAGAGAGCAAATAGGTCTCAACGTTTATGCCTCGCTATACACACATACACACACATACCCTTACAAATACACACATGCACACACCAACACACTAAATGACCAAGACAAGTGGATCTATAATTGCTCAAGCACTATGCTCATGAAGCTACAGATGCATGGCCATAACAGACAGGCACACGCATGCACGTGTGCACATGTACACACACACACACACACACACACACACACAGCACAACTATCCAATTATCTTCAGCTTTGAAAGAGAGAAAAGAGACAGGTGTAGTTCCAGTCCCTCTAGCAGTCTGACCATGGACCCTTCTGAACTTGCAAACCAGTTTTCTCTACTCTTCTCCCCACTTCTCCTCTTCTCTCCACCTCCTTCTTCTTGCCCTCTTCCCCTTCTCCCCCTCCTATCTCTCCAGTTCTGCTGCTGTCCTTACTCAAGCCTCTTTTTTTTTTTTTTCCTAAACTTCCTCTTCGTCTTAGTGTTAGAGGTTAAATGATGCACAAATAGAAGCAGGAGCCGGACCACCAATTAGAAGCTGCCTGGGGCAGCAAGGAACAGATTTTTCCTTGATTGTTTGTTTCTACCCTGGGTCTGTCTGTTCCCCACTGCCCCTCCCATAGCAACAAGCTGGCATCCGGAGTGCCCTTTCTTAGCAAGCAGCTCAGACCTGAGTCTGAGTCTCCTGGCTCTGCTACATTCCTTTTATCCTCCCTGCAGCTGGTCCCCTCCAGCTTCTGTGGCCATCTCCAGAGCTCCCCCACCCCACATAACTTCCACATATGGGGGTTGGGGTTGGAGAAAGGAGGAAGAAGGGCTGGGAAGGAGCTCTTGGGGGGTCACAGAGGGACTAAGGACATTTTTCCCGGGGTGGGTGGGAAGATATTTTTTCACATCTTCCTTCACAAGTTCCAAGAAAAGGGGTTGGGGTTGATAAGGGATAGGTCCACGTCCCACCTGCTGGCTATGAAGAGCCTTTCCTTTGTCAGCATCACTAAGAAGCTATGATTGATAAGCATTGTCTGCAACAGAGCCAAGAATGTTGGATGGAGGTGTAGGACTACGTACATGCACTATTTGCACACATGCACACCTAGTTTGCACGATTGTCCTTTACGGAGACGGCTACCAGCTGGACACAGTGTTGGGACCTATGACCTGTGCCCTAAGTACCACAGTGAATAGGAAGCAGGTGTAACACATCCTGCCTGTGCCCCCACCCTCACGAGGCTGCTTACAGAGAACCACTGTGACTACCTGGGGGGTCTCCCTCCCCCCACTCCTGTGTAAGCACATTTTATCCCTTCATAGCACGAGCTACAAGTACCAAAGGTTTAATAGCCATGGAAATGCCATCAGCCAGGGATGGGTGGGAGGAGAGTGGGCATATCCCAGCTTCCCTGTCCCCCAGTTGCTGACAGTCTGAGGCACGTTTCCCAGAGTCCCAAGGCAGGACTGAGCTAGGGATGTCCCAGTGGCGACAGGCTTGATGCCACAGCCTTTACTGGTCACTCTCCTTCTCTGCCTCCTTTCAGCAAGCCATGAGAATGAAAGGAGGCCATAATCAGATTCTCAAGAGTGACAGGAAGGCGAGGAGAAGGTGTTCCAGGGGGACTCAGTGAGGAAACCCGACCCAGACTTTAAGGGGTGTGGAGGAAGAGCGTCTGGTGGAAGGGACATGGGGCTGAGCCAGTGATGAGCAGGGGTGAGGACGAAGGACTTGCAGTGGGACTCACTGTTCCCAGGGCTACCTCTGGCAGGGTCCGTCTGCTTCAGACAGAAGTGAGGCAGCCCTTGGGGAAGCGCTTGGTAAACTGGCCACGCCTCGTGTCACGTGAAAAATCACGAAAATGTGACCAGCCAAGCTCTGATTTCATCCCTTCTCCGGGGTCGGCCCTTAGTAAAATTGTGAAATCGGGCAGTGTATCTTCAAAGCCACATTTCTTTCTGGGCCCTTTTGCAGAACTTCGTGGTCACGTCACCTTGTGAAACTTTTACTCTCTTACCTCTTTTAAAACCTGCTCTAAGGAAAGACTCCGATGTTCAGCCTATACCCATCGGAGTGATTTTAAGTCAACAGATTCTCTTTCTGGTATCCCCGAGCAGCCTGCTTATTACCAATGGGGATACTCCCAGAGAAGAGCTGGCCTGTGTAGCCACCTGCGGATTAGGAGCGAGGATTGCCTAATGGGGACACGCAGCAAGTGCCAGGGCAGCCACGTTTCTTCCCAATGGGAGGCCCGTTTCATTTCCAATCCCCATCTGCAAGGGACTCTTCTCACCCAAAGGGGTGGCAGAAAATCTCGCCTTTGCCCCATGCAGAGGGAGGATAGGAACCGCAGGTTAAGAGAAAAGCCAAACAGAACAAAGCTCGCCCTTGTTTAACAAATAGAACCAGTAGCCTGCATTTGGCAGGGCTCATTGGAGGGAATAAAAGCCTCTCAAAAAAAAAAAAAAAAAAAATCAATGGATAATGATTATACTTAAAGTGCCCTTTGAGCAATTGCATTAGCAGAGATGGAGAATGCCTGTAAATAGTAACAAGGGCCCCAACAGAAGGAAATGACTATAACGGGACAAATATTACCCAGGTCTGAATCTGAGTACTCCTGAACTCCCCTCCCTACACACACCAGGAGGATTTTGCTTGCTGGGTCAGATCTGGGCCTTTTTTTCTTTCAGAAAATTTCAAATGAGGGCTGCAGTAAAAAGAATGCTAAGGCAGTCAGAGAGGTTTTTGATCTGCATAATAAAGATGTAAGGGAAAAAAAGAAGGGGCGGGGAGAAAAGCTGCCAGCCAGCAGGGCTGAGGATGGAGGGAGAGAGTTTGGGGGTAAAGAGTATCTAGGAAGAGATGATTTAGAAGAGCAATAAGGAATGAGGAGGGTTTTAAAAAGATTTCCCTCAAATTAAGAATGCATACCCAGCTTTTCCATTTTCATCCAAAGACAAGTCAAGAATGAAAACATTGTTTCATCACTGACTCCCTTTGAAATTGAAACCACCTAAGGACAAGAAGAAACCTGGATTACACAACCCATCCCACCCAGAGAGGGGGACCTGAGAGGGCGTGGGGTGCACTTAAGAATCAACAGAGCCCAAGAATGTAACTCAGACCACGGTGGGCACCAAGACTCTTCCAGGAAGGCACTTTTAAAAGTTCAAAATGGTAAGAAACTGCAAGGGCTGCTCTGGGCCCCCTGCCTGGCTTTTGGAGTTCTCTGTATCTATGCATGTCGTTAATTACATGTAAATTGCATTCAGTTTCCATCCCCAGTGCTGAGTCAGCCATGCCTCCTCCAACCGGCCCCACCTGGGGCTTCTCTACAGAGCCCTGGGGTTGCCCTCACCTGCCTAGGAGAGTCAGGTTTCCTTGGCTGAGAGCAGGAAGCTCATTGAAGGCAAACCCCTTACAGAATGGGACACCCAGGGAAGCATTGTTTCATTGGGGCTTGCTACATGTTACACTTGAATCCCTCCTTCAGAAAAATAAAAACTCTGTTTCTGGCTAAAGGAATAGTAGGCCATCCTATGGAAGAGGAGGCCCTCTTTAGGCTATGGAGTCAGCATCTGATGCTGAAATTATGCTGTGCAGGGTTGGACTGCCTATTTTCCCTGGTGGGAAGGATGATTCTGTCCCTTTCCTCTTTCCGTTAAGACTCCCTTGGGCCAAAAGAGTGACCTGTTGGATTCTTCACAGGATCTCCCTGCCTCCAGCCTCATTTCTAGCCCAGCATGTAGAGATTTCTGTTCCTCTGCCCAGCGCCTGCCGGTGCACAGGGCTCGGAGAGGAATTCTGAGCAGATTGAGAAAGTGGGGAAAACAAAAGAAATGCAAACTCCTCTCTACTGTCTTCGGAACAAGGCACACAGCGCGATGCCCCGTATGCAATGCTCAGTGTGTAACACAGGCTCTGTTGTTCTTGTACACACACGGGGGAACACTAATGCTCTCTGCCTACAGGACTCCCAACTGTTAGCACCAGAAGGGCATTAGGGATCTGACAGATGAGGAAACTGAATGGGGGGGGGGCAGTCAAGGATTTGCTCAAGGCTACACAACAGGCCATGGCTGACCCAGGACTTGAGCTAACATTCCAGCCTCTTTGTCTTTGATCAGATCAGATATGTACACAGAGAGTCGTGCAGGGCATTGCCACTTCCTCATCCTAGAAGCTCCTCTTTTTGCAGCTGAATGGAATCACTCCAGGATTTGGGAAGATGGAGGGCCACCCTTGAAGTGGCAAAAAGCTTGCCCTTTCCTGCTTGGGCCCAGGGAGCAGGACAGTGAGGGATTCCTGGTGACAGGAAAGTTAAAAGCTAGGCAGGAATGCCATTAGCATTAGTAGGTGGTACTTGCAGAAGGGGCTGGCAAGAGCTAGAGGGAGCCTCATTCTCCTTCTCTGGAGGATGGGTGTGTAACAGGCCCTATCACACGGGGTGAAGGAAGGATGGAGTGAGCCCTGAAAAGAGCCTACGCACCTGAGTACAGGGCCAATCAATGTAGCCATGGTGATTAGAGGGCACTGTGACCTTGGGTAGGGCGACAGGACCTACTGGGACTGCAGCTGGACCTTGGGCTTGTAAACTACTCCAAGCAGGAAGGTGATGGTGTTGTAACTCAGGCCCTTGGGCCAGCAGAAAGAATCTTAGAAACTCCAGCTGCTTGGCCAGTCTCCACCCAGTGAGACCTGGGACTTGGGGCCAAGCTCTACCAGGCTGGGACCAAAGGACCCTGGGATCGTCCCCATCCTATGATAGAGGGGACTCGGGAGCTGTCACTGGTCTGCACATGCAGCCAGGGGCCCCCGAGGATGCACTGCATGCCTGGAGAAGGCAGAGGTGGGGAAGCCAGGGACCAGCCTGACACCGGGAGAATCTGAAGTCAGTTCCGACACAACCTGTTCTTTGTGGTCTCCACAGTCTTATTGGCACGATCTCTGACCTTCTTGGATGATCTATAGATACTGGCTGAATGAATAGATCGGTCAATAGCATAGACCGAGGTCAAGTTTGACCTCAAGGTTCTACAGCCTTTACCCCCTCACTTTCTGTCTATCAAGCCTGCCTGTCAGAAGTCAGAATTTCTTTTGTTATACCCCGAGCTGGCCTTTGGGTTATCTTCCACAGCCTCCGGCTCTGAGCTTGTGAGTATGGCCTGGGAAACACCAATTCCCATTTGATTTTTTCCCAAACACCTCAATTAGTTACATGATGCTGTCTGGTCAGGATCTTAGCTCTGTATAACATGAACTAGAGAAAAGAACACCTCTGGGTCACATCCTTGAAATGCCACATGCCTTCATTAACACTTGGCCCTGGCACAGGGTGGGACACCTTTGAGCCTTGTTGGAATGCGACTTTCCAAGGGCTGGGTCACGGGGCACCTTGCAGCCAGAGCTTAGCCCAGACTGCCTGTGGCTGGGTACACTCATTGGTTGGCTATGCCAGGTACTCTTGGCAGTTCTGACCACTGGGTGGATGCCCCAGTCACCTTCCCCACCATCAAGGACAGAGGTTTTCAAACTCTCTTGGCCGTGACCCACAGTAGGAAATGCATTTTACCGAGTGACCCAGTGAGTCGATGAAGGCATGGTACACCCCATCCATCTCAGACAGACTTTTTCACATTTTAACCTCTCAGAAATTTGGATGAGTCTTATAAACTATAATACTTTGCCATTAATGGGAAACTTTTTTCTTTCTTTTTGAGTGGCACAGAAAATTTTGTGTCTTCCAATAGATGAGGACTTTGATTCACTGAAATATGACACATGGGGAACCAAAAAAAAAAAAATACTTCTTATCTTTACCACTTGAAGCCCTATGATATTTTCTATGTGCTATTCTATTTCTTTGCATTTCTTTTTAAGGCCTGTCACTATTACCCTTTTAGTCAACTCCAGGATCTCAGTCTGTAGTTTTCAACACACCACGGAGCCTGTTGTACATCATAGGTTTGTGTCTCTCCAAATTTGTATGTTGAAATCGCAACCCAATGTGATAATATTAGGAGGTGGGCCTTTTGTGGGGGGTGGACAGAGGAGCCTTCATGAATGAGATTAGTGTCCTTATAAAAGCGACCCCAGAGAGCTCTCTTACCCTCTTCACCATGTGAGGACACAATGGAAATTTGGCTGTCTATGAACCAGGAAGTGGGTCTCAGGGATGCCAAATCCTGGGGCACCTTGATCTTCCCAGCCCCCAGAACTGTGAGAAATAAATGTTTAAGCCACTCAGTCTGTGGTGTTCTGTTAGAGCCACCTAAGCTGGTGAAGACAGTAGCAGAGGAAGATGCTTGGGATCTCTGTAACTAAAGAGGGTCTTCAATAAAAGGGTGGACCTGAGATTTACAAGGGTTGAGCTATTGGGCCAGAGGAAGAAGTCATGATCAGGGATGTGGGGAAGAAAGATGACCAAGGGCTTTGAATCTGACAAACCTGGGTTTCTAGGCCAGCTCCCTTCCTTACTAACCATGACCCTGTGGATGCATTATTTTAACTATCAGTGTTTCAGTTTTCTCATCTGTAAAGCACTGGTCAGAGCTTCTCTCCTTCAAGAGTTGTTGTGAATATGAGAAATAAAGAGTTCAAGGCTTTGCCCCAAGGCCTGCAGGGAGCAGGGGCTCAATATATGGTGGCAATCAAGTGATTGGTCATGATGATGATAGGAATAACTATGAATGAATGAAAAGAAGTAGATCAATAAATACCAATTGTTATTACTAAAAGTAGTAAAAAGAGTTGTATCCAATGTGACATCAGCTGATGTAAAGACTTGGACAATTATCAATGAAACTGTAACCTATTTTATGCATTGAATTATACCCATCCTTGTAACTACAGTTAAAACCCTAATCCTTGTTTAGTTCAACACTCAGTGAATCCATGGAAGGCACCTATGTAAGAGCTATACGTGGGTCCCCACATGGGAGTGCCATTGCTGAGTTATCCTCTTGGGCAGGTTCTTTGGTTTTCATTTGCACCTCTTATCACAGTATAGACGTCCCAAACATTGGCTCAGTCAAACCTTTCCAACACGATCATATGAATCTTATATTCTATGTGTTAAAATGTGCCTCCAATAAATTGCTTTGTTAGCTCACTATGGTGATGCATTTTTTTCTGACATGTCCTTCCTCATTGGTTAGCTACTACAACCATTGATTATCGGAACCTGGTATTTTTACTTGATCATCCCTACATGGTTTCACTCCCTTTTATTCCCAACTGCTCTCCTCTTTCATCAGCGTCCTCTGTCAATCTTTGTCAGCCTAGATGTTCATTTTGGTTTCATCTCTATTTGATCTGCCTTCTGATGTTTCATTAGCATTTCTTCTATCGTGTCTCAGGATTATTTCCCGTGATCCAGCCATTATATCCTTCTTAAAACTTGTAGAACTTTGAAAAACTGAATGGATGCTCATGGAAGCATAACTCTTTTTGATTACATAAATTAACTCTTAGAAAGGCATTCAATGATTAAGAATACTTTAATGCACCGTATTAAGTTCAAAATGGGTGAGGTATGTTTAACATGACACGCTGAAGAAGCTCTAAGCTTAATTTCAAAAACATTAAGTAAGTAAATGCTCAGAGATGTGTACAATTCTCATAAACAGATACCTCCTGTCACCTACCGGCATCAACATTTGTAAATTAACAAGCATGGTTTTATAGAGCATACTGGGTGCTTCTATGTTCACTGGCTCAGTCGATATGTGGAACATATGTGGCCATGTTTAGCTAGATATATAGAAAATTAGGTAGGCAGGTAGGAAGAAAGGTGCATAGGAAAGTGGATAGGCATGTAGATAGATAGGAAAGTATGTAGGTAGAAAGGTGAGTATGTATGTCATAAGTAGTAAGCTAGATATATGGGAAGGGTGGTATGTAGATAAGTAGGAATATAGGAAATTAGAAAGATACATAGGATGAAAGATAGGCAAATAGGTACGTAAGAAGGTCGGGAGGTAGGAAAGTATGTAGGTAGGAAAGAAGGTAGGAAGAGAGAGAGACAGAGAGGGAGACAGACGATAGATAGATAGAAGATAGATAGATAGGTAGATGACAGATAGGTTTAAAAATTCCAAGATTGACAATAAAGATCACCATCGTTATTATTTTGTTTCACTTATCAGAAGTAGCTATGTTACATATTATTTTAATGAACTGCATGTGTTACAGGTATTTTACTTTGCAAAGAGCATTAAAGCAATCAAAAGCAAGGCTGTTAGACTGAGGTGGTTCAAACACCCATAGTCTACGTAAGCAAACCAAAACCTAAGCCAGAGCCGGTGTGCGCAAATACAAGAAAACGGAGCTTCAAGACAATCAATCACAAACGGCCACAAATAAGGCAATCCCTTAAGCTGCAGCTAATCAAATCATTTCCCTGCTTTGCTTCCCATCTTCTCTGTAAAAACCTTTCCCCAAACTTCTGTCTAGGAGCTCCTGTCTAGGTGAAATGCTCCTAACTGCTTTCAGTCTAGTGCTACTCTCTATGAATCGTTGTATGCTCAAAATAAATTCTTAGCAACGTTAATATGCCTGAGTTTATCTTTAAGCATCAGTCCTCATCATCTCCTGACTACTCAGTAATAGAGGCAGAGTGAATATTACCATTTGACAGAGGGGGAATGGAATCTCAGAGAGCCGAAGTGACTGCATCTGATGTAATGCCACAAATAAATGGAAAATCTGGAACTTGACCCTGGGGGTCCTAATTCAGTGCTCCTTCTACCATACCAGGTAGGCAGAGGTGACAAGAGGAATGGCTGGAAGCAGCAAAGGGAGTTCTGCTCTCCCCATCCCTTCTGTGCAGGACTTTGGTTCCATCTAGAATGCATACAACAGTCTAGAAGGAGTCACAGCCCTGGGCCCAAGCCTCTTTGGCCATCTCAGAAAGCAACATTAAAACAAAACAGCCTAAGCCACCATCTGTTCAGTGGTCAGCCTTGTAAAGCAGAAAATCTTGATTTGCAATTTCCTTGACCATCTCCTCTGAAGTCCTGAACCCTCTCTTTCTTGTGAGTAGGGACACTGAGCTAAGAGTTGGGATGTCCTGATGTTTAAATAGGATGTGTACTCCTTACCCAAGTATCTGACACCTGACATTTGAACTAAATATGCAACAGGCCAATTCCTGGAGAGTTCTGATACAGTTAACCCACAAGTGCTATTTGCTGGTCATCATTTTGTCACCACCTTCCACTGGGCATTGAGGCCACCTTATTCTAATCCCTGATTGTCAAGGTGCAACTCTGTCCTTGTTAGGAATAGGGCAGCCTTGCTCAATAGACTGAGTAATGTTGTTGTGTGTCTGGTGTATGCCCCGACTTCCCATTACATAATTGTGATTCTCACAACACACCTGTGAGGATATCATTATTCCCACTCAAAAGACAAGAAAACTGAAGCTTGATAAGGCTATGCAAACTCATCAGAGGTGAACAGTGAGTACATGGAAGACCTGGGATGTGAACCAATGCCTGCCCAAGGCCAAAGTCCACTTTATTTGCACTATAGAAGATTAGTGGCTCCTGAGTGCTTTGTCTTCAACCTTCTGCTCCCCAGGGCCCTAGACCCTAAATTTTAAAGAAACTTTATCTTCCAAGTCTGTTATTCTACCATGAACAAAGATGCCAACCTGCACGAGAAATTTTAGCAGCCATGGGGCAGAGTTCTCTGAAGGCTGATACAGATCAGGAACAGAGAGAAGATAAGAGGTATGTTTATTATAGATTATGGTTGGAAGACTTGGATAAGGAAAAGATTGCATTGTACTGAGCAATGACCTTATGCAGGGTAAGGAAGAAGCATGCTACCCATGGACCAGTTCCCTGGATGCTGGCATGGCAGCAAAGGTACACTTGGAATGGGCAAAGGAGGGGAGGAGGAGAAAGACATGAGAATACATCACCCTTAGCTTCCTCCTGCACCTGGATGATGTAAGAGAGTGGTAGGAATGGGTGCTTGTTGTTCCTGGGGCAACAGGTGCAGAGACACCATCAGAGGAAGAGGAGGACCTTGGACAGCTCCCCTTTCTGCTGCTGCATGAGACAGGCTTTGTCTAGACCCTGGTTTCCTTGAATTCCAGGTATTGGAAACAAACAAACAACCAAAAAAACAAACAAACAAACAAACAAACAAACACGTCTCTTCTACAATTTCAGGTCTCTTGAAAATAGGATTCCTTGGCAAGCTGAGATGGGACTCTTGGTGAGGGGACAGCCCTGGGATAGCAACTTCTGAGTGTGGAGCAGCCAGTGAGGGGTAGGGGCTCAGAGAAAGAGGCTGTGTGTTTCCTGCCCTGGAAGTGCTTGTATCAGCAACCAGCAAGAAATCAGCAGAGTGACAGAGCAAAGTAGGAAGGAAAGTGAGCAAACCCAGCAGGAGTTGTGCTGGAAGGGCTGATGGTGAGTGGAGCAGCAGACAGAGGCGGGAGAGGGGCAGCTTTCCTGCCAGGGACCCTGCTTGGAAATGGCCTTGAGGACTGAGCCCACAGCCCCTGAGCCAGTGCTTTGGCCAGGTCAAGGGCTGTCTTGAACAGTGTGGGAAGATAAAGTAGAAGAAAACCATGAAAGTACCCGCCTCAGGTGGCCACAAGCCCTTGCTACCTCTGTTTCCTAGTCTGCAATTTGGGGAGAGTAGTCTCTGCTTTAGAGTGATGTTAGGGCTATTAAGAGAGACTGTGCATGTTAAGGGCCAAGCCCACTGCTTGGCCTATGACTGGTCACTTCCTACATGCTCATTCAAATGGCAAGAAAATGGTTCATTGAGCCTCCTCTTGTATCCATTGCATGGTCATTAAAAGGGACCCTGGAGCCCTTCTTGGGTCAGTATAATGCCTCCACCCCACCCCAGAGTCAGGCAGAAGGCCCCCCAGGCATCACTCATGGACCCAGCTTCTTTTCTTTACAGCAGAAAGAAACCCGGGACCTGAAGATGAGGGGGTACACTAGCAGGGGTTGCAGCCCCAGGCCCTTGGCAGTGATGGGCTCTGCCCCATCATGTGGTTTTGTGTGCGTGAGTGTGGTGCACACTCAAGGTGAGCCACGTATTGCATGTGTGTTTATGCTCACATGTATTCTTCTCAGTATTCTAGAGCCTGGAGAATGATGGACAGAGGAGGAATGAAGTTAAAAACCAAAGATAATTGTCATTGATTGATTTATTTAATGGCCTGAAAATGCCCAATTAAAGCCATGTGCGTGGCTGGCTGCTGAGCTGGAGAGCTGAGTGATGTTCTGCAATTACCCAGGTGCCCTGTGTTTGGCCAAAGCTTGCTGTCATAGACTCCCTCCCGCCTTGATCCCCTCTGGCCACCTCCTATCTCGCTGGGAGGAGAGTTCTGGATTCCAGGCGCCGGAGAGGAAGATACCCCTTTTTTCCCCTACACAGACACATTTGTGGCCAGTCACCCAGTGGTGGCATCAAATTTCCATCTCGGCTTAGCATATGGGAACAGTCACCATCGTGAACCACGGGGTGCTGTACTTCCTAGCTGCCTCCCTTTCCTTTTTGGCTGTGAGTGAAGCTGAGATGACTGTAGTGTTACCAGGAGGAAAGTCCAGAGGAGCCTGGAGAGAGAGGCTCCATCTAGTGGCCGTCATGTGCAGTTCTGAGGGATGTGACTTGAGAACCAGACCCACCATGGCTTGTTTCCCAGATCTTCCAGCTGGGTGACACTTGGCGGCTCACTCCATCTCTGAGCAAAGGCAACACTATGATAAGATCCAACCATTTTGGGTTTACTCCACTACATCATTCTGGCCAGAGCCACCATCCTTCTCTGCCTGGGTTGGTGAAACATGACGACTTTGTTGTTCACTATAGTATCCCCGTCACCTCTAACAGTACCTGCTATATATAGGAGGCACTCAGTAAATATATATTGAATTAAGAAGCGAAGGGCAAATCAAGTGACTGCCTAAGGCTTCGAATCTGCAAAACCCTTATGTGAATGAGGGCTTTTCTCAGCCAGGGTTGTCTAGCGAACCACAGAGAATATTCTCCCATATGGGACAGCCTGCACTGCACAACTCCAGGAGTCCTATTTACATAGAACACAGTGGAAATGTGCCTCTGAGGCTGTTGCATGGGGGGCCAGCCAGACCTGCATGGAACGAAGGACTTTCAATCTTTGAAAAAACATGTGAGCATGTTCTTGATTCATTACACAACTCTTGTCTGTGTAGACTATTGAATACATATGTGCACTTTTAGGGGAAGGCGTGTTTTAACATATTTCATCTTTAGACAAGATGAAACTGTATTTTACTCTTTTGCAAACTCATTATTAGTAAGAACTCTTGGGAAAAAAATAGAAATAGAGGAAGCTTCCTCAACTTGATAAAGAGCATCTACAAAAATATCTAGAGTTCACATGATACTTAATGACAAGAGACTTGATACTTGAGACTTGATACTCACATGATACTTAATGACAAGAGCTGGAGGGCTTTTCCCCTAACACCTGGAACTAGGCAAGAATGTCCACTCTCGGAAGTTCTAGCCAGAGCAACAAAGCAAACAATGTAAATAAAAGGCATGTTGATCAGAAAGAAAGAAGTAAAATTATCCTATCTGCAGATGACATGATTATTTACATATAAAATCTCAAGAAATCTCTAAGAAAACCTACTGGAACTAATAGGTTCAGCAATGTTGCAGGATACAGGATCAATACACAAAAATTAACTATATTTCTATACACCAGCAATAAACCCTTGGACAATAAAATTAAAAATAAAATACCATTTACCGTTACTCAAAATACAAAATGTTTACAATCAAAATGTGTATACCACACATTTTTATTTACTTACGTTGAACATATGTATTAATCAAAGACCTAAATAAATGGAGAGACATAGCATGTTCATGGATTGGAAGATCCAACACGTCAATTCTCCAAATTGATACACAGGCTAATGTAACTCCTGTCAAAATCCCAACAAGATGTCTTTTCTGTAGGTATAGATGAGATTATCCTGAAATGTGAATAGAAGGGCAAAGGGACTAGAATAACTAAAGTAGTTTTGAAAAAGAATAAAGACATAAGGCTATGTGTACTCAATTTCAGGACTAATGATATAGCAAAAGAGATCAATCAAGACACTGCAATACCAGTGGAGGGATAGACACATAGATGAGTAGAACTGAATAGAGAACCAAGATAAAGACCCATATTAGAAAGCCCAATGCATTTTTGACAAAGTTGCAGAAGCAATTCCAGGGAGGAAACATAGATGGTTCAACTAATGGTACTGGGGCAAATAGATATCCCTAGGCATGAGTTCAGGTGAAGCAGATCCTAAACCTGGCACCTGATATAAAACTTAACTCAAAATAGGTCACAGGCTGAAATCTTAAAAAGGTCAAAGTATGAAAATTTTAGAAAAAAATAGGATACATCATTTGGGATTCAAGATTAGACAACGAGCTCCTAGACTTGGCATTAAAACTATGACCCATGGAAGGAAAGTTCATAAATTAGACTTTATCAATGTGGATGACTTTGGCTCTTTGAAAGCCTGTGTTAAGAGTGAAAATACAGGGGCACCTGGGTGGCTCAGTGGATTAAACCTCTGCCTTCGGCTCAGTTCATGATCTCAGGGTTCTGGGATCGAGCCCCACATCGGGCTCTCTGCTCAGCGGGGAGCCTGCTTCCCTCTCTCTCTCTGCCTGCCTCTCTGCCTACTTATGATCTCTCTCTGTCAAATAAATAAATTCTTTAAAAAAAAGAGTGAAAATACAAGCTACTGAGTGGGAAAAATATTTTCAAATTACAAAGAGGACAAAGAAGTAGTTTTTGGATTATGTAAAAAACACCCAAGACTCAATAGTGTGATGGGCACTAAGGAGGGCACATGATTGGATGAGCACTGGGTATTATATGCAACTAATGAGTCGATGAACACTACATCAAAAACTAATGATGTACTCTATGTTGACTAATGGAATTTAAATTAAAAAAAACTCAATAGTAAAAAAAAAAAAATCCAGTTAGAAAATGGACAAAAGACATAAAGAGACATCACTGAAGAAAATATACAAAAAATTGTAAATACACACATGAAAAGATGTCTAACATCATTACCCATTAAAAAATACAAATTAATTAAGATATCACTATATCTCGTTAGAAAGAATAAAATAAATGAGAGTGAGAACATGAAATGCTGGTGAGGAAGAGGAAAATTGAATTGTTCACACATTGCTGGTGGGAATGTAAAACGCCACAGACACACTGAAAAATGGGCAGTTTCTTTAAAAAACTAAACATTCAATTACCATACGACCCAGCAATTGTACTTCTGGGCATTTATCCCAGAGACATGAAGATTTATGTTGACATCAAAGCCTGCGCACAAATGTTTATAGAAGCTTTACTTGTCATAGCAATAACTATTTTTTGGTTGCTACAAAAGTCTTTGGATATGTCTTTGAATTGGCAAATGTCAAAACAGAGCATGGTCCGTACCTATCATGGAATACTACTTGGCAATAATAAAGGAACAAACTATTGGTATACAGACAACCTTGATGAATTGCCAGGGAATTACGCTGCATGGAAAAACCAGTCACAAAAGACTCTGCTGTATGATTCCATTTATACAACATTCTTGAAATGACGAAGTTACAGAAATGGAGAACAGGTTGTTGTTCCTGAGTGTTAAGGAGGGGTTGGGACTGAAGAGAACTGGGCAACCCAAGTATTTTTGTGGGGACGGAAATGTTCTGTATCTTGGCTGTATGAATATCAATATCTTGGTTGTGATATAGTATTATGGTTCTGCAAGATGTTCCCATTGAGTGAAATTGGGTAAGGGTACGTAGGATCTTTCTGTATTATTTCTTATGAACGCATTTATATCTAAAAGTATCTTGAAATTAAAAGTTTAATTTAAAAAGTCAAAACTATAGATGTGATAGTTTCATAGAAAACACACACACACACACACACACACACACCCCACTGCGTGCAAAATTAGCGAAGTCTTAATAAAGCCTATTATCTTAGTAAATGTATCTGTCTGGTTAAATATACTGTGCCAATGTCAGTTTCCTGGTTTGGATAATACCGTGTGTTATATAAAATGCTGGGGGAAGCTGGGTGAGTGATAGGTATATGGTTCCTCTCTGTATTAATTTTGCAACTTCTTGTGAGGCTATAATTATTTTGAAATAAAAAAAAAGTTTTTTTAAAAAGCACTGAGCACAAAAAAGGAAACCTTTTTTTTTAAAATAAGTATGGGGAACAAAATAAAATTCAAACACTTAATAGTTTTGTTAGAAAAGTTACAACTCTTTTGGATGGGCATCCATGAGCGGTCCTGCTGGGGCTAGCAACTTCAAGTTCAACCAACCAGGACTCACCAGGGCTGTGCTGGTATGACGCTTCCTCTCTGCCACCGCAGAGAGTTTACCTCACTCATCTCGGATCCCATACCAGGAGTGAGGTAAGCTCTTGGAGGTGTGGGTGCCAGGAGAGGTAGGGTTTGGCTATGCCTCCTCTGGAGTCCATGCTCACTCTTCTAGACTGTATGGCAAGACTGAGGAAGGCAGAGCCCTGTCTTCAAGGAGCCTTTGGTCCTCCGCTGAGGGTGGGAGGGAGAAATAAGACACATGCTCTCACTGTGGCCATGTCCCTGTGTGGACCAGCCAACCTGACCCAGTTCCTAGTTGCAGATAGCTTTTTCATACCAGTCAGACAGAGAAATGAAAAGGATGTGACAACAGGGCTCAAAATGGAGAATATAGTCCCCTCCTCTTAGACAAACTGTTCTGGAAAGTTTTGCTCTCTGAGGCTGACACATCTTCTGGGTGTGGTGTGGCCAGCATCCCAGAATGGGTGTGTGTGTGTGTGTGTGTGTGTGTGTGTGTGTGTGCATGCGTGCACATGCCTGTCTTAGGGGAGTGTTGCTGTAACAGAGGGTCTCATCTGCTTGCACATCTGTGAAATGGGGAGGCTGCCAGCATTACTGTTTCCTTACATCTTAATAGCATCCCAGAAAGAACCAGAAAATAGGGTATTGGAGTTGATATTTCAGTGCTGGGACAAAAGGGTCAGGACTCAGGGATGTGCATGGAGCGGAAGCGGCTCCCAGCCTTTCTGAAAATGCCCCGGGTGCACAGGAGCTTAATCTATAACAGGAGACTTGGACACTAGACTCTGTCTGGGATTCTGGTGGAATGACAGCAGGACACTTGAATGTCCTCTGAGCTTCATCAAACTCTAATGCAGGGGACTTTAGCTGTAGCCCCTGTACGTGGAGCAGCAGTGATGTGCCAGACATTTCCAAGCCCTTCATGGACATGGTCTCAGGTGCATCACTCATAACAACCCTATGTGGTAGGTCCTATCATGACCTCCAGATCAGACCTTACAGATGAGGAGACTGAGGAGTGGGGAGGCCAGGCATCTGGTGTCAAGCCACACATTAGGGAAGGAGATGGGCTTGGAATCTTCCCAGCTCTGGAGCTCAAGTTTTAACCACAATTTTAGGTCCCCTCCTTCCACTATTGGCCTTCCTGCTGACACATCCTGAGAAAGCCATGGCCAGTCACCCCTCAAGCCTATTGCTGACCTGTTTGTCATACATGTGGGGGAAACTTCTCCCATCTCAGGGAAGCAGCCACACTGACAGCGAGAGGAGTACACATTCAGGAAGTAAGCCTGTGCTGATCTGTTCCCCAAGTTCCCCAACACTCATCAACAGCAATGCCAGGGACTAATCTAAGCCATCAGAGACCAGAAGGACCAAAAGCCAGGGGTTGGGACACATCTGGCAGGCCCAGCCTGATAAAGCTGAAAGAAGACAGAAGTTGGTATCAATTGACTAGGAATCCAGTTCCAATTCTTCCATTTCCTGGCCCTATGAGCTTGGCAGGCTTTCGCCTCTTTGTGCTTTGACAGCATCTCCTGCAAAGGGAATGATCTCTCTCTCTCTCATTATCAAGGGTGCTATGAGGGTAAAGCCATGGACACTCAGACCTCATGCCTATTCCAGTGGATGGAACCACTGCTATTATTCCCAGGGTAGAGGAAGCCAGAAGGTTAGGTAGCACAGGAGAGCTAGCTGGCCTTCTTCTCTGCTCGGTCTTCATTAGCAGTGGGGCTGCCTGGAGAGCTCTCCTTCAATCAGTGAGGCTTCCCCAACTGTGGTATTTATTTATTTATTTATTTATTTAACTTTTTAAAGATTTATTTATTTATTTATTTGACAGACAGAGATCACAAGTAGGCAGAGAGGCAGGCAGAGAGAGAGAGAGAGGAAGAAGCAGGCTCCCTGCTGAGACTGATGCAGGGCTCAATCCCAGGACCCCGGGATCATGACCTGAGCTGAAGGCAGAGGCTTTAACCCACTGAGCCACCCAGGCGCCCCCTAACCGTGGCATTTAGAATAGTATCACCCACCCTAGCACCTGTCCCCATCTCCCTTCTTCTCTTCACAGCACTGACTACCATTTGACTTACGGGTTCTTGGAGATGGTTACATAAAATAATCGGCCATACACCTAAAATATTAGAAGTTCGGCACACGTTGTTTCCTGGGGTAGAGGGAACCCTGTCTGCATGTAATTATAGAGATGTTCAGCTGGTGCAGTCTTCTGGAATGGGTATTTTGATCCCAGCTTTACCAAACAGAAGCTAGGTCCATTACAGCATGCAAGCTTGGCTTCAGACCGGCAATAATCTCCCTGTTCCAGGTATTTGGTAATACTCTTTTATTAGTTTCTAGAATTCAAGCTTCCCAGAAGTTTAAGGAGACCATGGATTGCTTTGGCCACTTTCCCAGTCTTCTAAATAGAAGCAATATGTTTAACTTCAGAACATGTGGCACAGAAGGAAAAAAACATGGGCTCTCGAACTGTCCAGAGCTAAGGTCAGGACCCACCTCTAACTCTCACTACCTGTAAACATTACTATTCTTAACAAGAGTACCAACAGTGGACTGTGGAGTTCTTGATGCATGCAGGCATGGTACAGGACAATCTTTGTGCATCATTTTATTTGTTCCTTGAAACAGCCCAGAAGAACAAAGCATTAAGCTTCTTGTAGTAGATGAAGATGTTGAAGCTTAGAGACGAAAAGAGCTGGAAATGGATTTCTGGTCTACCCGAATCCATACACTCATTCTTTCTACTCTACTTAAGACTCTTGGAGCCTCGTTTCTCACATAGAAAATGGACCCACTCATGTCTGTCTTACAGAGTTATCATTGGGTTGGGATAAAATATTGTCTGGGAAGGATGGGGGACTTTATAGGGGTTTCATTCCTGCCATCTCTTTCCCTTCCCCACATGCCCCAAAATAACAACAGGAGCAGGGGAGAGCTTGTTATGGCTTCTGGTGGAGGGTACAGAGGTCAAGAGAAGACTACGCATTTACATAAACAGATAGGAAGCCAGCTTTATTTCCTAAAAATTGAGCCACTGTTTCTCCCCAAATCATGCTTGATCTGATAAAAGGAATGGCCAGGAAGCCTTTGTAGCTCTGTCGTGGGGTTCCTGGCTCTGAGCCTCAATCAATAACCTGTTCCTGACCTGGAAGAAATAAAATTGTGATGAATGACACCCTCTCCCTCTCTGCAGTAGTCACCGTAGTCCAGCAATCGGATATCAGAACTGGCAGGTAGGGGAAGAAATTATTTATAGAAGCCATGGTTTATAATGTCTTTGTATCTTTTGGAATTCTAAAGCCAAGATGCTTGGTATAATCACCTGGCTTTGGTTTGAGGCCCAGAGCTCTCAGATTAGAATTGCTCCCAAGTTCACGGAAGATAAGTTTACACCAAATGAAGCAGCCTTTAGAAAAATTAGGGAAAGTGGTAAAACAGGCGACTGAAAGGTCTTCAGGATGCTCCGCCATCCATAGGGTGAGTCAAAAAGAAGACTGCTAACCCAAGTCCCCCTGGGCAGTGTCTTGCCTGGATCCTCCCCTCTCTATCAATTCTCCACTGCATCCCACACCCTGGGGCAGTTTCTAGCCCTTTCGAATAATTTTCTAGCTCCATACTGATTCCATTCCTAGTACAGTATTGAGCAAAACACCAGATAGACCTGGCACCGAAGGAAAAAGCCATTCTGCTCTACAAACCAAATTTGGCCCCACTTGTAAAGTTGGAATAACTTTGTCTCAGACCATTACCATGAGAGCTAGGTAGGTATAGGCAAAGCATTTGGCACGATATTCGGCATGTGGTCCTCGCTTCCTATTCCCCCTCTAATTTTTCCTCCAGTTTCCCAATCCTGTGCCAGCAATCCCAGAAATCTGCTCTGGTTCTGATGCATCTGCCTTCCTAAATGCTGGAGAGTGGGTCTGCCCCCTGGATTCCTTCTAGCTTCCATGCAAATAACCCATGCGGCTCTTCTACCCACCACAGCTCCATGAACTGACACCTCAATTTCTAATTTGCTCTTGTGCTTTCCCATTCCTGCTTGTCTACCTTGAGTTAATGAGTCCATATGAGCACTCCGGAATCAGTATCCAGGTTTGCTCAATGGCATGACTTTTCCAGGAAGACCTGCCCAAGACTTCTCTTATCTGGTCCATCCCACCCAAATCTAGGTGTGACTCTGCAAGATTATACCTCAATTTCAGGTATGATTATTGCTATGAGGATTGATTCTATCTCCCCTGTCCAATAAAATAGGTCAATAATTAATCATCATGCGTATGAATTGGGTGTTGAATGGTCTATTCAGTCCTTGTATAGAAAAAAAATCTCGGTGTGTTCTGCATGTTGTCTATAATGAAGAGAGATAATTTTTCTTTTTTGTTTTAAATTTCTCACATTGGAGTGGAAATTAAATTCAGTGGTCCTGATTCCTGGTTCAAACTGAGTTAGTACCTTTGTTGTTGTTTTCTTTGTGGGGGGAGAGAGTGTTATAATTTCTACCTTTTGTTGTTTGTTTTTAGAAACAGCGTGGTGTGGTGGAAATAGAAAGGGCCCTTGGGAAGTTTGTAACATTTGCCCTAGCAATTCCTGTCACTGGATTCTTTCCTGGGAACTGAAAATCAAAGGGAAGGGGGTCAGGAGAAGAAAGACTCTACGTTCAGAGATGCTCATCATCATATCAAATTATAGCCCAAAAAAGTGACTTAAATGTTCAACAATGAAATAATAGTTAAGTAAATAATATATGATCTCTTAAAAAAATAATCAGATTGACATCAGATTTCTTGTTAGTGATAGGAATGTTGTGTTAATATACATAAGACCACAGGTTCAATTTTCACAGTAAATCATTAGCTTCTTGGTGTTCCACTATGTCTAGGTATGTCCTTGCTGCCAAGACTGAGAGTGACTTAGGATCAATCCATACCAGTTTCTGGAACAGAAGAATTCAAGTCCTGTACCCACAGAGCCTCCCAGGCAAGGCTGGTCTGTGTCCTATACTTCTTGTCTGTCTCCAGACCTGTGTGGTTTTCTCTGGTCTGAATCTTTCCATATGTTGCTCTGGCTGCCTGCAAGATTCTCTCTGTTCCTCCTTCAGGTCTTACTTGAGAAGTCACCTCCTCCAGGAAGCCTTCTTGAACCTCCAACTCTGGGTTTGTGTTCCCCCTCTGTGCTTCCATATCACTCATGCTCCCTTATTAAGGATCTTATCACACCGAGTTTTAATCATTTACTGACTTGTCTCCCTAACAAACCTGTTTTCCACAGGGCGAAAGTCCACGGATGGTTTCTCTTACCAGAAACTCTGAATGTGGCTAAAATCAAGAGTGTGTGCAGAGTCAGGAGTCACCTGAGGGTGTTGTTGGAAGAGAGGGTTGTGCAGGGATGGGAAAACCAGAGAAGGGAGTGTCATGATAGTTCACCCAAACAGGGGCTGGGAACCTGAAGCAGACATTGGGAGCAAGATGACTGAGTCAGAACAATGAGAACAGTTAAGATGGGCAGAGTAGCTAAGAAGGAGGAGTTTGGGATGAACATTGGAGACAAGGGACATGATATTGGATGTAATAAGAAATATATTGTTTGTTCTTCATTCTCAGATTCTGGCCAGAGCTCCAAAACCTTTGTAATTTCCTAGTCTTATAAAGGTGCCGGGAGCATCTTTTGTTCTCATGTTTGGTCTCTGATCCTAATTCCTGACACAAATCTCCTAAATTCCTTGGAGTTTCCTGGGATGTGTGTCTTTTATTCTAATGAGGGGATTCTAGGTGACCTCTTGGATGGTTTCAGAATGGGGACTGGTTGCCAGAAGGATGGCACCATAATTAAAAGCTTGGAACTTTCAGCCCCTATCCTCCAGGCAGGGGAGAGAGACTAGAGACTCCGTTCATGATCAATCACACCTACATGATGATGCTTCCATGAAAAACCCTACCGTGCAGTATTTAGAGATTTCCCAGGTTGGTGAACATGTTGGAGTGCTGGGAGAGTGGTGCTCTTGGAGAGGGAATAGAAGCACCACATCCTTTCCTCATCTCTTTCATTTGGCTATTCTAGAGCTGTACCCTTTTTTACAATAAATGGGTAATAGTGAGTAAAGGGCTCTCTTGAGTCCTGTGAGCCATTCTAGCAAATCATTAAACATAGGGATGGGGTTGAGGGAACCACCCATTAAGAGTCGGTAGGTCAGAATTATGACCTATGATCGCCACCTGGAGTAGGAGCAGTCCTATGGCACCGAGCCTTTAACGTGTGGAACCTGATACCAACTCCAGGTAGGATACCCAGTTGTGTCAGAGAATTGGTTGGTATGGGAGAAAAACCCCCACAAGGTCAGTGTCAGAGCGTTGATGTTCATAGAGAGGAGAGCGTGGTTTCTTTTTACGGGTGTTTCCTTTGGTGACGTGTGTGATCTCCAGCATGCTGGGAACCCAAATGGGCCCCCCAATATAGGCATGTGCTTCTCTAGCACTACTGATGACACCCTGATGTGGCAGGTCCTTGACCATCTCCTTAACCACACTTATAGGTAAGCCCTGCTGCTCCATAAAGGAGACGGACAGAACGCCCCATCCAGGACCCCCACCCATCCAGGGATTCTGTGCTGGGAAGTGCAGTGCATAGACTTGCCAGGCTGTGGGTCACTATGTCTTCCTGGCTGGATGGCAAACAAAATCCCCACTGTGTCTCTCCCCTGGCCTGACCCCACCAAGGCAATGGAGCCGTTACTTCGGAACGGTGGCCATGAGGTAGCTGGGACAGGCAACCCATGTGCCCGCTCCTCCAAGCTGAGGAGAAGCCAAGTGCCCAGAATAAGAGAAGAGAAAGAATTCAGCAGGATGCAGGGCAGAGCATTCAGGGTCCTGAGCCAGCCTCTTCCTCCCACTTCTGTCTTGTGATGGGAATGAATAATCACCCCAATTACAAAGCAACCTAAAGAAGGCAAAACCACTTAACTAAATGAGGTGCTTGGGGAGTGGAAGAAGGGAGCAGTCTGCAAAGATTTTGGCAGAAGGTTCTGGGCCAGCTCCCCGGAAAGCTCATATTAAACAAGCAACATGGCTTTCAAGAGCTCTTAAGTTGGTGGCCTCAGATACCTTCGGCAGTTTCTAGAAAACGTCTGCAGCATAATCGTCATCTCCGGGATGTTTAGAGAAGCCAGTGCTGCATTAAACTTAGCTGGAATCCAACAGCGAACTAATAAAGGGCACGATGAGCATGTGGGGAGGCGCACCCCAGCTAATCAGAACCCTCGGGAAGCATGGTGCGTGGCTGTCTTCTTCTAACAACTCCTTGGGGATATAATTAGCTCATGCCTCTGGGGAGACTTACCCCCATGCCTACTACATTAAACCAGTCTGGAGAAGTAAGAGCCTGAAAACTAATGTGTCAGGAGGCCTGGAGCTGAAGCCTGCACAGCCCTCACCTAACCCCACTAGTCCCATGCAGAAACACTGCTCAAAGCCCGGGCTTCCATCTGGGCTCTGTCCAATTGGCTGTTCTTTGGAAGTGGTGTGAGCTTCACACATAGCAGGAGGCAAGACAGCAGGGTCTGTTTTTAAAACAAAGAGAGACAGAGAGGCCCACACTTGCCAAAAGTCCAGACAGGCAAAGCAAAGGACAGGAGCCTAAATTCCCTTCGGCCAATGGGGCAAGTTCCTGCAGTCCTCCTTCATGAGGTATGGGGTGTGGCTTAAAGGAGCCTGTCAGATACTCATTGACTTAAGGCAGTTGTGCTCTGGAATAGGAGACCAGGCACAATGGTGGAGGGACCTAGTGTGGATGCCAGAGAGAGTGTGACTGGCCACTTGCTGGTGTGGCTGTATCCCATCTTAATGTTCTATGGTTCCTCAGGGCATTTCATTGCAATAAGGTTGCTCTACCAGACTCTTGAGACCTCCCACCACCAAGCCCCTCTTCTCCAAGTCCTTCTTAGTATTCTTGAACATCAGCCTCTCACGGTACCATAGGCTGCAGGACTCTCTCAAGCCCACAAGCCTACCCTTGAGGCACAAAGCCTGCTCCACCTTAAACTGAACCTCTGGCTTCTTAACTTTGATCTCAGCCTCTGTTCTTTTTTTTTAATTTTATTTAAATTCCATTTAAATAAACACATAGTGTATTATTAGTTTAAGGGGTAGAATTTAGTGATGCATTAGTGGCATAGAACACCCAGTGCTCATCCCATCACGTGCTTTCCTTAAAGCCCATCACCCAGTGACCCCATACTTCCCACCTTCCTCCCCTCCAGCAACCCTATTTGTTTCCTAGAGTTTAGAATCTCTTACGGTTTGCCTCCCTCTCTGTTTTTATCTTATTTTATTTTTCCTTCCCTTCCCTTATGTTCATCTGTTCTGTGTCATATGTGGAATTCAAGAAACAAAACAGATCTCAGCCTCTGTTCTGAACACGTTACCAGGCTGCCCTTTACTACCTGGCCTCCTTGAGGTTTACCAGCTGGACCCTCTGCAAGCTATATGGTGACCCCGTCTGACTTAACTCCACACATGGATCCAAGCTAAACTGCCATCCGTTCCTTGGCCCATGTTGTTCTCTGATGAAACCACACCTTCCTTTCCTTTATCCTCTCACTCAGCTGGTGTTAACCCTCATTTAGCACCAGCTTCCAAGAGCAAGCACTTGAGTTCATGTCTAGCAAGCTACTGCCCTGATTGTAGGAATCTGAACCTCAGGAAATTGTTCCTACACTTCTGAGCATTAACTTTTTCAAAAAGCAGATTCTCTGTGAGATGTTCCTGCAGCATGGCAGGTGGAAGGAGCAGGAGACGAGCAGTTAGGGACCTGGATCCAAGCTTGATTGTCTCGCTCAGACCTGCCTGATGGCCCAGCTCCCAGGGCTGCTACTTTTGTAGAATAAATTTGAACAGAACATCCTGAAGCTGTGTAGCCAAATGCATCCATCTTCCCCTGTAAGTCGAACGGCATGGCCTCAGGGAAGATAATGAATAACTCTGGGCCTCACTTTCCGTATCTGCTTTATAGCTTAGTGTCCCTCCTCTGGGACCTCAAGCTTAGATGAGGGGCTCTTCAGAGAACATTGAGAAATGTTATCTGAGCTTTGCTTTATGCTGCCAACCATGGAGAAGCAGACAATTATTTGGGGAAATATTTTTGAGGACTGGGAGGTCAAAACTTGTTTAAGGCTAGTCATGCTATTTCATTCAGTTTTACTACAGAGACGGGTCCTGGAATTGTTCTGAGTTGGAAGTCACGGTCTCTCTTTTCTGCCCATTACACTGGTGGGAACTCTGGTGGAAAGTCAAGTGCTGGGCAGAAATAAATCCAGTGCAGGACCTAGCTTGGCACCTCTTCCTGTCCTGGGACCCACAGGACCCTACAAAGATAAGACTTCACTGTCCCCTCTCCTCCCAAACATCTCAGGACTTTCAGCTCACTCTTCCCATCTTGGAAGTCCTCCCCTCTACTCAGCCCCACATTTCTTTTCCCTGCAAGGCTATTGGAAGAGAGGTCATCCTTGCTCAGTTCTTCTCTGGGGAATGAGGCCATCCTTGCTCAATTCTCTGGGTAAGAACACTCCCTAATATGCATGATGTCCCTACAGAGCCAAGGAGCTTTTGTATGTGGTATATCACTCAATCCTCACCAGAACACTTCGCTAGGACTTAGCAAGGTAGATACCATCACTCTTCCTACCTTAAAGATAAAGAAACAGAGGGTCAGAGAGGCTAAGCAACTTGTCTGGAACCACACGGAAGGAGACAGCAGAGCCTCAGTTTCCTTCCCTGTGAGATGGAGATGTCTATGGTTCCTGTCCCAGAGCATTGCTGGGATGGTTGAAAGAACAGATGTATTCAGAATTCACAGCAGGGCCTGGTGAAGAGGAAGCTCTATTCAAATGTCTCCGACTTTACTACTATCGGTTTTTCCATCCTTCCATCCCTCCTTCCCTCCCTCCTTCTCATACTCTTTTCCCCTTTCCTTCCTACCTTCCTTTCTCTTTTCTACCTGGATCTTAAGGATCCTTCCAAGAAGCATTTAAATGACTTGACCAAGGTCATATACCAGCAAGTGGGTTACAAAAATATGAGAGTGGGACGTTCCAAAAGCTCAAAGATTTTTAAAGGGTTTATATTTACGCTGGGTGAGCAGTGAAATGTAAATGGGTGAAGACATGCCGACTGTAGTGTCTTCGCTAACACTCCCTAGATGATGTCATGCAACAGGTCTACACCGGTGGGTGAGTGCACACACAGGTGCGTATGCACGCACACACACACACTGCTGGGGAACCTGGTGTGCGTTGGAAACATTGGTCATTTCTATTCACTATCTCATTTAACCTCCATAACAGCCCTGCAAGGTGAATGTATTGTCTGCATTTGGCAAATGACCACATCGAGGCTTTGAGAGGTTAAGCAAAATTTCCAGGCTCACATGACAGGTCACTAAAGGATCCCAAGTTCAAACCCGGGTCCGTCTGCTCCCCAAGCCCTTGTTCTTTGGCCTCTACAATGCCGCCTCCCCCAAACACAACCATCCCAGGGTAAATATTCATTTCTCTAGGATGAGTTTTGTGAATGGCTTCTGGTGGATCCTGAGATGGGTACCCAGAGGAAAGCAGCCTCTTTTGCTGGTTGAACGAACGTAACTGAGATTGATGCCGTAGTTTTGATCCTTATCCCTTCCTCCAGCCTTCGCAGGATGTGCTCGCATGGAGAAGTGTGTTTGTAGAGTCTTCTTTTTAGATCTTAAGTGTAAGGTGGCATTAATTAAGTACAGGTTATAAGACAATTTATATTTCACTTGAAAGTCTTCTCTGCGCCCGGAGGTTCTGGACAGAGCTGAGTTGAGCTGTACCACGTGGCAGAGGAACTAATGTATAATTTAACACTGCAGTGGGGGCACGGGGATACAGACTGTCATTTTAAAATGAGGGAAAGACCTGCCAGTAGACAGTGTGTTTGAGTTTTTATAGGCAGCTCTGATTGTTGTCAATGGATCCCTAGCCTTTCCCTGCACACCTCACTACTCTCTGTCATTATGAATCTCTCTTGGTCTCTGAGATGTCCTCAGCTGAATATCAATGGGCTCAGATCAGACCCTCCCCCCACCCAACACACACAGAGTCCCTAGAGCCCTTACCACCAACCACCCCAAAACTCTCCTCACCCAGAGACCCAGTGAGCAATCCATTCTAACCATCACTGTTCCCGACCTCTCAGATTCTTCTCATCCCCGGGTATCTTTCCAACACCTCATCTGAAAGGCATCCTAAGAGTCGAAGATATGTCAGGGTTTTCTCTTGTACCACTGCCCCCCCTTGATTTCTGTGTACCACCACACCAGCCTCTGTGCAGGTCCCCTGATGGATTCCGCTTCCTCTCACCTCAGGGCCTTTGCAAATGTCGTTTCTTCTATCTGGACATCTCTTCTCCAATTCTTCATCTGGGAAACTATGTTTTGTCTCTGGAGCTCAGCTCAATTGGTATTCTGCAGGGAGAGGTACCTGGTCACCTAGACAAAGTCAAGGTCCCTGTCTCAGCTGCCTGGAATTTTCTTCATTGCACATATCATGGTCGATACATAAACATTCATCTGCGTGATTCTTTGGTTTGCGTGGCTATGCCCCTCCTTGCAGATGGGTAGTTTCCAAAGTAGAACATATAAGGCGATCCAGTGAGTGTTGAGATGATAAAAATGTGAACTGAGCTTTACTCATATTTTCTATACACATTGACACTGGTGCCCTAAGTCAGCCCAGGGTCAGGTGGTCACCTGCACCTGTGGTCCACGAGGCCCCCCAGGAAGGGTTGGGGGAGGGAGAGGATCCAAGCAGCGGAGTTGGCCGTGCTGAGCCCCACTTCTTTCACCTGAAGACATGCTATGATGGGTCATGTGTGTGTGCTCGGCTAAGAGAACTTTTACCATATATTATTCTGTTTTAACTAAACCAACCCTTACAAAGCAGACAAGTGGCTTCAGAAGGTTCCTCTGAAGAAACCATGGGCTGAAATGATGCTAACAAACAGTGGAGGTTGCTATGGTCCTCTTGGGGCCAGCTTCCCATCAGCCTGATTTCTAGGCATAAAAACAACTTTGATCTAGTTGGGACTGAAAAAAAAAAGAAGTCAGCCAAAAATGTTGTCACGGCCAAGTGACTATCTGAGAATATGTGGGTGCATCTAGTATCATTCACGATGCTTTGTTAATTAAAATGTTAAATGAATAATGTTTATTTTCTGTACTCCTCGATATTTTAAAGTTTCTATTTTTGGGCATGTTTCATTATTTTCACAAACTATTGGAATAAGGGTTGTCTTAGTTGGGGCTGTTAGAACAATACCATAGACTAGGCACCTTAAACAGCAAACATGTCCTTCTCACCGTCCTGGGGGCTGGGAAGTCCAGGGTCAAGGTGCTGGCAGATTTGTGCCTGGTGGGATCTGCTTCCTGCCTGGCAAACGGCCACATTCATGCAATGCCTTCCTATAGCCAAGACAGAGACCGTCTGCCTGTGTCTCTATGTATAAGGGCACTAATCCCGTCATGAGGGGCTCCACCGTCATGACCTTATCATCTCTCAAAGGTGTCACCTTCTAATAGCATCACAGTAAGGATTAGGACTTCAATATATTAATTTTGGGAGCACGCAAGCATTCATTCCATGGCAGTGGTCCATGCTTAGCATTTATTTAATATATTATATCTTAAATACCTTTACATATATGGGTGAGAGGTGCTCAAAGTTATGTGGTATAGGGGCATCAGATTCAAATTCTGTAGGCAGTGGTACTACACTGTAAAGACATGGAGAGCAAAGACCATGACTCTTATCCCTTGGCTACAGAGGAAGTGGGCATGAGTGGCATGGCCATATTGAATGAATGAGGGACAGGCTGTCATTGCCCAAGTGTTTAGGGTCAGGATATAGGTTCTTCCAGTCCTTTAAGGAAACCCAAAGTTCAAATGCAAAGCCCCTATCCCTCTTGACTCAGACACGGCAGTCAAGAGACCACCAGTGTTGCTTGAGCATGCCCTCAGAATCCTTCTTTGCCCTCTCTGCCAAAACCCTTATCCAAGTGTATTTTCCAGACAGGTTCAGTGGTCATTCGCCAGGAGGAATTCTGGTGCATCATTTTTTCTCCATCTAATCACACAGGAAATGCAGGAGGCAGGATTCAATATTCAAGATCTCAAAGGGATATGGGGGGGGGGCATCCCTGTGGCTTTGAGTTCAGACAGACCTCAGCACAAATCCAGCTTTCTTTCCCCAAGTGACCCTGGGGAAGTTACTGAATATTTCTGAAGCTGAGTTTTCCCACATGGACCATAGAGATGATGTGTAACTTTCTGGGTTATTACGACAATCAAATGATAAAACTTGTATGGCATTCCCAAGATAGTGAGTGGCTCGACAAATGGCCCCATCCCCACCCTGTCCCATTCCTGTCACCATGCTCTACCCAGCTCTGAAGATATCTACCTCCTGCAGAACATTCCTGAAGTCAACCAGTCACATATCCCTGGTCACTGGATCCTCCTATGATTCACAACAGGCCCGACCACCCACCTGTGCCCAACCCAATGGGTCTGACAGCTCCCTCAGCTCAAGGGGCACTGAGATTCCATTATGACAAGCCCTTCCAGCTCAGGTCATACTCCTTTCCGACTACACCCCTTAGCAATGCCCACAGTCAGGTCCTCCCCAGCTACCTCTGGCCCCATCTCCATTCTAGCCATCTTCAAACACCTGTGGCTTTCACAAAACCTGTGCCTCCTTCTGCCGGAAACAACCTTTCCGCCATACCTTCGGCCAGCTCCATGACTTTCATTCACCTAACTGAATTCTCTTTCTAGAGACTGTTCAGGCTTCACCACCTCAACAAAATCTTCTCCCGGTCTTCAGCCTGGGTTAGGGGCTTCTTCCCTGTTCATTCCAGAAAGTCATTATTTCTGGGCTCTCCTCAGCCCAGCTGAGCTTCAGCCTTGTTTTCCATGTCTCCAGTACCCAACATGGCGATAGATGTCTAATGGCTATTTCTTAAATGACAGAACCATCTTGTCGTTTGCTCATTTTCCCCCTCATATAATCAAACCGTATTTTTTTTTTTCCAGTTTGACCATAAGCTCCCAGAGGGAGCTTTATGTCTTTACTACTGGGGCTAACACATTGCTTTATACGCAGGAGGCGTTCAATAACTACTTCTTGTTTGTTGGTCGATTGATGGATTGATAGAGGATTGATAGAGGACTGGTTTCCTGAAAACCAATACAATGGCTATCAGAAAAGGAAAAGTGAGGGATAAGATTAAGAATTGGACTAGTTGAGGTGATTCTGAGTGTGTGGGTGGTAGAGGGTATTATGGGGTTAAGGGTCATAGCAAAGCTGACATCAACCAAAACTCAGATTTCTTGGGTATCTACCCCATAGGCAAACTACTATGAGAGCCAAGAGAACCAAAGGCCCCAAAAGGAGACTCAGTCCCCTGGCCAACATGACCACCACATTTCTAGAGCCACTAGAGGAATCATCTGGAAGACTAAAGGTGTCTGGACAGCATCTTCTGGGTCAGGAAGGTGGCCAGAGGACTCTTATCCTTCCCAGCCCATCTCCTCTGCCCACCTCATCTTTCCTTAGTTGCTCTCACCCCCTGCCTAGGACTGGAACACCTGTTCAGAAAGTCCATGCAGAGCAGAAAAGCCCTGTCTCCATTCTGACCTGAATGGACTGCTCTCCCCAGTGTGGTTGAAGAGGGTTACGCAAGGTCTCCTGCCCCACAATAGCTTCCCAACTTGTGCACTATGGGTAGAGTTACCAGATAAAATACAAGATACCTAGTTCAATTTGAACTTCATAAAAACAAATAATTTTTAAACTTTAATTAATCAATTTGAGAAGAAGAGAGTGACAGAGGGAGGAGCAGAGAGGGGGGAGAGAGAGAATCTTAAGTAGGCTCCATGCCAAGCTCCGGACCCAATGCAGGGCTCGATCTCATGACCTTGAAATCATGACCTGAGCTGAAATCAAGAGTCAGATGCTTAATTGACCGAACCACCCAGGTGCCCCCCAAAATAATAATTTGCAGTATAAATCTATCCCATGCAATATTTGGGGTACAGGTGTACTAAAGAATTAATTGCTGTTTATCTGAGCTTCAGTTTTACCTGAGTATCCTGGATTCTATTTGCTAAATCTGTTAACTCCAGCTGTGGCCCAAACAGGTTATTTAGAGGACCTAGACAGTCGGTGAAATAAACAGGGTGGGATGGCGTATCTACAGACACAATGAGATAAGGATATTCCCTGAATCTCAACCAAAAGCCACCAATCCGAATGCAAAGCAAGGTGCTCGTGTGCTCCCCTGGTATCTTGGAAATTCTACCAAACCCTGGTCAGAGAGATGTCCAGACAAAGGCGTTGTTGGCATGAGTTCTAGAAAGTGCTCTGTTTGGTGCTTCCAGCACTATGGGAGGGGACAGTGGAGGGCAGAGTGAGCCAACCCTCTGCTTACTATTAAGCAAGAAGAAATATCCTCACCTCATAACAGAAATGGATAGAACACAGGCTGTATCAAACTCATGCATCTTTTTTTCCTTTCTGCCTTCTTTTCTTCCTTTCTTTCCCTAATAGTCTCTCTTTTCTTCCTTTCTTTCCCTAATAGTCTCTCCTTTCTTCCTTCTTTTTCTTATTCAATTTTGCATTGAGTAGATAATGGCAGTAGAATTGGCCACGTTCAGAGTAGTTAAGAGTATACGTTTTGAAACCAGACTGCTTGGGGTTTACCTCTGGCTCTGTTGCTTATTACCTGTGTTACTTAAACCTTTCTGAAAATCTGTAGTAGTTCTTGATCACGACAGTCACAAATTTCCATGAATTCCATAGCTTAACACAACACACACTTATTCTCTCCCAGTTCAGTAGGTTAGAAGTCTGATATGGTCTCCCTGGGCTGAAATCCACATGCCAGCGGGGCTCCTTCTGGGAGAGCTGGCTCCATTCCCTTTCCTTCTCTGGCTTCTCCAGGCTGCCCACATTCCTTGGATCTTGATCCCTCCCTCCACCTTCAAAGTCAGCAGTAAGGGCAAAGTCTTTCTCATGCTGCTTTCTGCCTGCTTCTCTGTTGCTAGAAATCACACGTCTCCAATGTTAAGGACTCCTATAAGTAGATGATATCCACTTGCATAATTCAGGAACCTCTCCCCACCTCAAAGTCCTTGACCTTAATCCCATCTGCAAAATCCCTTTTGCCATATAAGGTAACACATTCACAGGGTTCAAAGGTTACATCATAGACATCTTTGGGAGGCCAAGCACAGCCTCAGTTTCCTTATGCATTCAATGCGAATAATCCACTGCCTAGGGCAATTGTGAGGGTTAGATGAGCCCATACATGTGACGTATTCAGAACACAGTCTGGTATTCAGCAATGCCCATCACGATCAGCTTGGTTGAGCCAGGACTGTGCTCGGCACAGAAATGGATACAAAGGTAAATTCCTCACACCCTTCAGACCCTGATGGTCTAGAGGACAGCTTCCTGGCCACACTGAAGTTTTCTTCCCTAAATCTGTGCTCACCAGGCAGGTTTCTGAACCGTATCTGGTGCTTGGAACAGAAACCACCAGAAGGAGGGAGCCTGGGCAATGGGAACCAGCATCCACTACTCTGAAGAAATGGCAATGGTAGGATCTGGGTTTTTCGATCTGTTTCTTTTGCATCTGGTTGTGGAAGTCTGTCTCCCACATGGTCATTCCTGGGTAAGTGACCAAAGTTCCCACCCATGAGCTTGGAAAAAAGGATGCCTGCTCAAAGTTTCAGCCACCCCAGAAATCTCCCCAGATGCCTCATATCACTTAACTGAAATAAATCACCATCTCTTGCAACATGCAAAGATGATAAATAAAAGGGGTAACATATGGCCACAGTGATACCTACTTGTGCTCATTCCACATAAACAAAGGGGAAATTAGAGAACCCCAAAAGTACATACTCACACGTGCATATACGGGTATATGAACTGTGTGTGTGTGTGTGTGTGTGTGTGCGCGCGCGCGCATCTACATGGAGAGATAGATAGATGACAGACAGATAGATGGACAGACGGACGGACAGACATGGAAGGGACCTCCTCACTTCCTCCACCTTCAGTATAATCATAATTCATCCCAACCACTTTTATAACCCACTAAGCATCTCCCAGGTTTCTCTGGCTACACCACTAATTGGCTTTTGTTAAGCTCTCTGTACCCAGTCCAGAGAGTAACATGAAGTAACATGGCCACTTATGCCATTAAAAGATATTGACCTGGGAGAAGCTTAAGAGAAGAAGGAGGTGGTCTGAGAAAGAGAGAGGCTCAGAGGGCAGGGAGAGGTGGAGGTGGGCTACCCTGAAGGGTCCTTCCCCCGGTGACAGAGAGGGGATGGGGGGAGTAAATTCCATGAGAACCGGACACCCATGCAATGCCAGGAGCATTGTACAAAGAACGGCTGGACGTGGGGGACAAGGACACTAAACCTGGCCCCAGCCACAGAGCCCAAACTTGACCAAAGCAGAGATTGGTAGCTTTAGGCCGTGAACGGATTAGCCATAACCAGTATGGAGTGAAGACCAAGGCCTGGGAGATGTCCCAGGGCGACTGAATGAGCCTGCCCCTCCAGCCATGCTAAGGGTTGTCTAACAGAGATGCTTTTCAAGCCTGAACTAGTTATATTGCATGTGAATGTGAACCAAGACTAAGAACCTTTTAACTAAGGAATCAAAGAAGCAAAAGTAAGAGTTGCAAACAAGTACAGAATATGGCCATTTTTCTCACTGCTGAGGAGGCTCCTGGAACATGGGCACCTGCTGCAGGAAGGACCACTCTGAACCCATGCCTGCCGGCTCCTTTGACCAAGCAACGGATTCCTGGGGCTGTTTGTGGACTGGTGTCCCAGCCACCCAACTTGGTCCCTCTAACCCACCCATCCCATCCTTCTGAAACATGAAGCTGAGCCTGCCCCTCTCCCTCTTAAAACCTCCCCCACATTTCCATCCATCACCCCTACAGGGGTGCTTCTCCTCCTGGGTAGACACGGTCCCGAGGGGCATGGCAGGAAAGACCCCCAGGTAAACACGGGGCATCTTTCTAGGGTTCCAGCACTTTTATATTTATATCGGATTACAGTTCAGAGTAGAACACACATCTAGAATAGCCTTTCCACGTAACATATGAGACACCCTCAAAATGCCAGCCCTGGAAAAAGCTTCTTTGGGCTTTGTCCCCAGATCCCTCAGGTTCCTCTTTCCTTTAGGTCTGCTTTTAAGACATGGAAAGGTTTAAGAACCTACGGGACAAAAATCCAAATTCCGCAATGGTGGCTTGTCTCTTGACCGTAGCTCTAGCTCCTTCATCACTTACCCCAAGGACATACCAGCTCTTTATAATATAAACTCGGAAACTTCCTGTTGCATGCCAGGTGAGCTCATACCCTAAGCCTTCCTTGACCTCCTTTCTCAATCTCAACTTGGCACGTGGCCCTCACTGCTCCTCCCCACCAAACATAGACCCGCACACAGGTGCCATTTATCACCTGGTGGGTAAAATCCAAAAAGTAACAACCGCGATAGCGAAGACTAACACATATCGGGTGTGTCCTGGGTGCTAGGGTCCGTTCTCAGCCTTCATCTGCATTAACTCTGCACCCCCTCAGGACCACATTCCACTGGCGGGGAAGTGGTCCAAGACTAGATATGGAAGAAATGAAAGCATTTCCCTACAGCGGAGAGCCAGAATGGGATGGAGTATGGGAAAGTTGAGGACAAAGGATGGAGAGGGGGATCGTTCTGATGGACTACTTGGGCAACATGTGGGAAGGTCCTGGGTCACCAAAACACAAGCACCCACTTTCTCAGACGGTGAGAGCGTGTACCTGGGCACAGTCAGAGCTCTTGGGAAGCTTACCATTGATGAGTATATCTCTGTGAGTCAACCATGCTGCTGGGGGGAGGAAACTCCAGATTAGACCTTAGTGCCTCCCTGCTCCAGGTCCCGAGCTATGGGATGCTCCATGTTTTGCTTTTATTAGGAGCCTGATAGATGGAACCACCACTCTATCCCTCTCTCCTCATTCCTTAAAGCTAATGAAAGAGAAGTCAGGCTTGGGACCTTGAACCTTATTTATTGACTAATTCCAATCTCTTTCTGTGATCATTCCCGTGTTGCTCCCACTTTAAATCAATTGAAATTGCACTCTTGTTGCAAATTGGAACCACTTCACTTCACTTTTTCTTCCCCTATTCATTTGGAGGTTTGAAAAGTCAAGACAAAAATTTCCCAGAATGAAAAGAAGGATGTGGAACTTGTTGCTCACAAATGAAAAATAAACCTCCTGGTTCTTAACCCTTGGCAGTCGTTTTTCAAATACCTTGTCCCAAAGGACCAGTTTTGCACACTCCATTAAGGCTGGCTGCCACTGGGACAATTACGGACAGACAGCTTTTCGCATCTGAGCAGCTTCTTGAATTCAAAACAACTGTGCAGGAAGGGAAGGGGTATGTGTCTGTCCTATCACAGCCTCGTAAAAGAGGTTTTGTCTACTCCACTCCCCGCTCCGCCACATCATGCCCACCTTTCCCACCAAGTACGAGAGCCAAATTAAAAATTGGATTTCACCTGTGTTGCGATTGGTATTTTCTACTCTCAGCTTTTTCCTTTTTTGAGTCGTCAGTTTAATGCAGTGCATTACCTAAACTCTTCCTGGGAGGCTGTGCAAGGTCTGAACCCAGAACCTTCGATGGGGATCCTCCCGTCCTGCTAGGCACAGAGTTCGCTGCCTTGGAGTAGGGTGCAGTGGACCCTGATTTTTTTGGTTCCTTAGTGATTTTTCCAATTTTCAGGTGTCCTAAGACATAGCATTTACTCTAAACACACCACTCCTGCCAGTGTTGTTTTCCTAGGGACGCTGCATCTTTTCATACAAGTTTTCAAGTTCTCCTTATAGGGCCTGAGAGTTGGAGCTGGTGGCATTTAGGATTACTAAGGGGAGTCTTCAGTTGAGCGCTGAGATGAGACATCTACAGAAACTACTGGAATATAGAGCAGAGTCTCCGGGGACAAGTATTGAACCAACTTGGATCTCATTCTCTTTGCCTATAAAATGGAAATGGCAGTGATGTCAATATCATGGTCTCGTGAAAGGACTCAATAAAATAAAACACACCCATAGCCAGGGCTCTCTGTAAATGTTAGCTGATGGCGGGAACCGTGACAATGACGTCAAGTCTGGCACCGGAGACCCAGAAAAGAGAAGTCATTTGATTTGGGAGGAATGGGGGAACGGCTCGCAGGGGAAACAGCATTTGAACAAAGGCCTGTAGGGTTTCAGAGGCTCAGTGTCAGGTGTGGAGGGGAAGAAGGCTGGAGGGATGATGAGAATTCCAAGGTGGTAGATGACGAATGGAGGGAGATGAAGTGAAGGGCACTGGGGACGATGAAGAAGGTCGTTCATCCATTCACTTTAACTGAGATATAAAGGAAATAAGACGGGCAGAGGAGAAGACAGGGCTGGCATCCAAGAGGAACCCAAGCCCCAGTGGAAAGGGCCTGGGCTTTCTCTCTGGGACACAGGGCACCACAGAAGGCACAGATCTCTCATGAAGGACATACGGTCTTACCTAACAGCTTCTCTTATGGAGCAGTGCTGTCTGCATGAAAGTCGTATAACATCAGGGCTGAAAGGCATCTGAAGACCATCTGATGTAATCCCCTTTTGTAAAGATGAGAAACTGGGGCTCAAAGAGGAGGAATGCCATTCAAGCAAAGGCTCCAGGACCGCATGTCACGGGGGTGGGGGTGGGGATGGGGGGTGGCGAGAAGAAGAAGGTTCCTACATTGGGCTTCACGCCCAATGTATCCCTTTTGTTTCAAGCTTCAACATTGCCTACCCGGTCTGCTGCACCCACAGCGATCGCAAGCCCTCCCCTAGGAAGCCAATACTACTCTCTTCATTGCATAAGTATGGGAACTGAGGCTCAAAAAGATCAAGGGACTTGGCCAGCTTTGAGCCAACCTGCAAATTAAGAAGGCCCTGGTGGGCTTCATCTTCAAGGGATTAAATCCTATGCATATTTCAGGAGCCAACTGAGTGTGTCCCTGAACCAAGCTCCCTCTCAGAATCACTTGTGGATCTTTGTGAAGAGGCGGAACGAGTCAGCTCCGTCCTTGGACCTGGGAATCCTGTGGGTCTGGGCTGAGGTCTGTGCATCTGTGTTTTCAATAAGCTATTTATTTCAAAGGCTCAGCCTTCCAAGAACGTGCCCTCCGGGTCTCCCACCAGCAGGAAGCCCCCTCGTGTTTCCCCACAGCGGATGGCAGCTACTTGGCAGTGTTTGCCCTCTCTGTCTCGGGAGAGCACATCTGAGTCATCTTTGGAACTCACTCCCACCCTCCTAGCACCTAGGGCAGTATTTTTTTTATGTAACAGACACTAG
This sequence comes from Enhydra lutris kenyoni, assembly GCF_002288905.1. NCBI lineage: Eukaryota > Metazoa > Chordata > Mammalia > Carnivora > Mustelidae > Enhydra > Enhydra lutris. The sequence continues at coordinate 8,173,578 of NW_019154110.1, forward strand.
ATGAATCCATGATGCATTAAAATGATTGAGTGAATGAATGAACTATTGCATGAATCAATAAATAATGGTAATAGTAATAGCCACTATTTTTTATTGCTTGCTCTGTGCCAGGAACTGCTAAATATATGTGCTAATGTCCTTTAAACCTGTAGCCCTAGGAGGCAAATACTACTCTATTCATTGTGTAAGTACGGGAACTAAGGCTCAGAAAGATCAAGGGACTTGTCCAACTTTGACAAACCTGTAAATTAAGAATTAATTTTTTTTAAAGATTTTATTTATTTATTTGACAGAGAGAGACAGCAAGAGAGGGAACACAAGCAGGGAGAGTGGGAGAGGGAGAAGCAGGCTTCCTGCTGAGCAGGGAGACCAATGCGGGGCTCGATCTTAGGGCCCTGGGATCATGACCTGAGCTGAAGGCAGACACTTAACAACTGAGCCACCCAGGCGTCCCAAGAAATAATTTTTTTTTTTTAAAAATGTGGTGGATGGATGGGTAATGCCTTACACAGGACTCAGGCTTCCCCTAGCGAGCCTGGAAAAAGAGCAAGATTGCTCTCTTCTGCCCTCTGCTGACCCAATGCGGTATAACAGAAAGTGCAGAAGCAAATCTGGCTTCCTTGCAAGGGTCTGAGCCTCTTAATCCTCTTCTCATCGGATTGGTCATACTCTTTCCACCTGAGCTCTTCTTCTGGCCCAACATCTCTCTCCGCAGGCCAGCTCTGGGCACCTGATAATCCCAAGGTGCATCCCTGTCCTTGAGCTTAGTAGGAATCTTGGGGCTGGTTCCACCTGAGTTTGTCCTAAAAAAGCATGAGTTCAGAGTTTGGCCATCCCTTAAAGACCTTCCTATCTAGGGCTCTTGACTGGGGTCCATGGATGAGACTCAGGGCATCTCAGTTTCACTTGTTTCGGTTTATATTTATTCTCTGGGGATGGGAAAGAGTTTTCATTAAGATCTCCAAGTTATGAGCCATGGTGTTGGTAGAAGTTTAATCCCAACACACACACACACACACACACACACACACACACACTTTGTAGAGGTAAAGACATCATAGCTCAGAAGGAGGAAAGAATTGGCCCAAAGAGGTTCAGCGGGACATTGCTACAGCTCCTGACACCCAGCCCACAGCGAACCATGGCACCACACACTCTCTCAAGCCTATCTACCTCTCCTTTTCGAAAATAAGCCAGTTTTCAATCAGAATGATCCTGTCTCTGAGTGTATGCTTCCCAGAGGCTGCATGAAGGACGTGGCTTTGTCTAGAGAGCTCTGTGTTAACACATGGAGGCAGCTGCCTCCAGCTGGTCCCACAGAGCCGGTAAGAACTGACTGCCCACATCTAAGAAAGCACGGGGCCCGTGAGCACCCCCAGGGGCTGCTCTGAAACCCGCCCCCCCATGATTCATGTAGTCACCTTGGGAGATGTTTGAGACAAACAAGAATCTCGCCATTTCACAGATGGGGAAACTGAGCCTCTGAGAGATTAGGTCAATTACTCTGAGTCTCAAGGCTAGACAGAGGTAGAGCTGGCCAGCCTCTCAGCTCCACGCTTTTTGTCGACAACCAAGCTGGCCCTAGGTTTAGTGTGACCGTGTTTGAGCAAGGATGTATGTTCAAAGATCAGACATATATTACCTCTGCAATCAGTCTTCCCAGAAATAGCTCGAACAAGGTAATTCAGAAGCAAACCTCATGTACTTCAGTTGTAGGTGAGTTTGGATTATCTCCCGTGTCCAGCTGGAATAGGAAATCTCCTTCCTGCAGAGATTTCAGGTCCCACACTAACCAGGACCCCTTGCCCACTGCCCCAGTATTTCTCCCAGCTATCCCTGGCCCTTTTCTTTCCCAACAGGTGATCAAACTGAACATGCAAATCCACTTTTGAAAGGAAAGGAGGAGAAGGAAGTACAATTAATTACCTACCTTTGGCATCCCAAGGACCGACCACGACCATTGTCTCGTTTTGTCATTAATTAATGCTTTCATGCATTCATTCACCACAGATTTCCTGATGGCCTACTCCCCGCAACCACCATCGCCCCGGGGCCCTTGTGGTTCTTTTGAGCTGCCAATCCTAGAACCCAACTCCAGCCACAGAGATGGGTCCAGGGACAAGTATGGTCCCAGGAGATCAGGGGCCTTCTTGAGATCGAATTCATGGACACCCTCTGCACTGGGATGGGACAAGCCTGGAGCTATGCATAGATGGGGGTGCCCTCCCAGACCAGCAGAAGGCAAGGATGGGGCCAACAGAGAGGCTAAGATGAGACAGTGGAGAGGTAATACAGAGAAGCACGTCACAAAGTCCTGATACCAGGGGGCCCCAGGATGTCCTGGGGAGCTGAGCATTTTCAGCTGGGTTTCTGTCACTTACAATCACCCAACCTGACCCCAAACGAGGAAATATGTGGCCCTCCTTGTCGCCCCTGGCTCCCTCATGAGGCAGCCTATTGCCATCCAAATCCAATCTGTCCCCAGGGTGTCTGGCTCTGGCCCCTTGCCTCTGGGACCGCTGCTGTGCCCCGTCCAGGTCCCCATCTACCCTCAGTCCAGCTGTTGGCACGATTTCCCTCCAAGCAGCTCTCTCTATCTGAACCTCCCCTTTTCTACCAGACCAAGCTGTCTCAACACACACAGGTCAGCCAGGCCCTCCCCAAAGCATTTCAAGACTTTCCCACCATTATCCAATGATGCCCGGGCTCCTTGGAACAAGAGGTGGGGCCTTGAGTGGCTGGAGGACGGGACTGCCTCAGCCTCGGGCTGCCACTCACGCCGTTCTCACTTCCCCAAACCCTTGACCTTCTCCTCCTCATCTGGGCAGCTCTTGCCACGCTCCCAGCTTCAGTTGGCCTCTGCCCTCTAGAAAATCATCCGTGTGCACCATTCTAAAGGCCCCACAGCCCTCGGTGCTGCTCTAGCATCCTGTGTGTGTGCCTGTCTCTGTCCTCTGCCCCCATTAGACCATCTGACCCCTGAGGGCAGGCGGCAGGATCCCTGAGGACACCCTAGCACTCTCCCCCTAGCTGAAACACCCTAGAGCCCCAGCAAATGACTTAACGTACATTAACCTTCTGACCTTTACTTTCTCGTCTATAAAAAAGTGGAGCTTATGCAAGGTGACCTCTGCAGAACGCGATGATTCCATAAATAGAAAAGCAGATCGATACTTGATCGCTTGGGGACAATTTCTGTCACTGGATTCTTTTAAGTAAGCTGCCGCTAGAAGGGGTAAGCTGCTTTTTCTTGCCTCCTAGTTACTCCATACTCAAGAGATCTGTGTATGGCCTCTAGAAATCACATTAGAGGGATCAATTTTTAAAAAATACAATAACAGAATAATTCTCATTTCCAGCCCGGATGGCCCGAAAACATTAATCCCTTGCATTTTCTCTTGGCTGAATGCCAGAGCCAAATTAGTTTTATGAATTTAGCATGATTGCAAGTTATCAGATAACCCCACGTTCTGCGGAGCCAGTGCAAACCTTTAATGTTTAATCAAGGAGTGGAATTAGGAGGCAAGTCTGCCTTGCCTGGGATATTTAAAAAAAAAAAAAAAAGAAATAGGAAATGCCCATAAGTCTTCTAACCAGAGCTAACTTCCAGCTTTTCCAGCCTGCCAAGGTTGCTCTCCACTGATGTAACTTTGGAGACTAGTGTTCCTCGGACTAAGGTGACGGAGTCTTCGTCTTAAGAGCGGAGGGAGGGATGGAGTAAACCGTACAGCCAGTAGGGTTCAGCATCATCCCAGAGCTCCCTTCCCCTGCAAGGGATATGATAGCTGGTGGATGAGTTTTCTAGGGCTGCAGTAGCCGAGCTGAGTGGCTCAAGCAAGAGAAATGGACTGTCCCACAGTTCTGGAGGCCGGGCGTCTGAGACCAAGTTGCGGGCAACGCCTTACTCCTTCTGATGGCCCAGGGAAGGGTCTGATCCAGGACCTTCTCCCAGATTTTGGTAGATCCGTGGTTTGTGACAACCTAACACCACTCTTTCCATGACATTCTCCCCGTCTGGGTGCCTCTGTGTCCAAATGTCCCCTTTTTAGAAGGATACCAGTCAGATTGGACTGCCCCCCCCCCAATCTTGGATGACCTCATAACGAACGGCATCTCCAAAGATCCTGTTCCAAGTAAGGTTACAGTTTGAGGTCTTGGGGGTCAGGAGTTTCCTGTATGAGTCTGGAGGGTGGGGAGAGATAATGCAACCCATAACCCACAACCCACTCATTCCTGACGGCAGAATGTCTGAACACTCAGCCATCTGCAGGTACACTTGGCTTCTAGTTCTTTCCATGCATCTAGTTTATTGTTTTTAGGGTTTCCGTTAATCATTTTCTATTTTTTTTTTGAATATTTTATTTATTTGAGACAGAGACAGAAAGAGAAAGAGAGGGAATAAACAGTATGCAGGGCAGGCAGAGGGAGAGGGAGGGAAGCAGGCTCCCTGCTGAGCAGGGAGCCCAATGTGGGGCTCGATCCCAGGACCCTGGCACCATGACCTGAGCTGAAGGCAGATGCTTAACCCACTGAGCCACCCAGGCGCCCCTCTGTTAATCACTTTCTATACCCTTTCTGCCGGTAGCCTTCTAAAGGTTACCATGACAGGTTCTAGGCTACATTAACCTAATCTACAAATAATACAGCTTGGCATCTTCAAAAGTCAAATGCTGGCCTGACTCTCCAGAACAAAAGGCAGAGATGTCAGAGAAGCCGGTGGCTGCGAAGGATTTCGGGAGTCCAGCTCTGCCCCTCTGGGAACTCGTCTCTCGAGGGCCTCACACAAGAGTCGGCTGGTCAAGTGCAAGGAGAAACGACTTTTCGAATGTGTTCAAGTATCAGAGCCACTAGAGAGGATGGTTCCTCTTTACAGAACACCATGAAATATTGATATGTGAAGCTAAACTGAATATAATAAACATATAATTGCCTGCTAAATTGATCATTATCTTCTCGAGGTTCTGGTTTTGACAGGAAGCAGCAGGCCCCCATGGTTTCAGGGGAAATTTTTTTCCCCCTTAAAATTGAGGAAATTATGTTCATGTCATTTTTTTAAAATTATTGTTGAAAAGATGTCCATGATCAGATTTTAGAGGAGGAACAAATTGGTCCAAGTCGGGAACGTCAGCGTCTCGTGGGAACAGAGTGACATCCTGTACCGAGCTGGGAAAGATATCACGACAGGATCCCGTGCTCAAGCCAGGCCATGAGTGAAGTCTACGGCATACGACAAATACCAGGGGTGATGTGTGTCCAAGCAGGGATGGCAGCCAGACCCTAGATTTTCTGCCCCCCTCCCCTTCCTCTTTGGCCTCAGCACCAACACACGTTCGGGAGACAATGAAGTCTACCAGTCTGACCTTGGACTTGTCCTCATTTTCCTCTTCCTCCTGAGGTCACATCCTTCTCTGAGGGGTGAGGCATGGCACATACCTATAGATGTGGGGTCTGTCCCTTTCCCCACGACAGTAGAGGACACCTGCCACTGTCTAGGTAGGCAGAAACCAAACCTTCACCCCTTGATTGGTTCCAAGCGAGCTGCCAGTCTACCACAACCCCCTCCCACGCTGTGCATGAAAATGAATGGCTTCCCTCCCCCAGCCCACTCCAGCCATCCCGTCCCTCCATCCATCACTGGCTGCCTGCCGGTGGCCTTCGCCAGAATCTTCAGCCTTCCCCATTGCATGCTCCAGAGACCCCCTCCAAAGCGCGTCTCCTGCCTGAGCTCTAAATTACCCTGACAGCTTGTCCTTGATAAGGAACAGCTGAAGATCACATTTCCCATCAGGGGTTGACTAGCTGTGAAATGCACAGTCCAAGACCCCAAAGTGTTGGCTGTCTCCTGGAACACAAGGAAGGAGCCTAACCAACCAGATGGTGCTTACTTGAAGTCTAAGAGAAAGGGGCTTCCAGGCTTGGTCCTTTTACCCTTTTGAGGAGAGTTTATCAGTCCCCTGGTTTTTGCTGTGCCCTTCCTGGTCATCTGTTCCATAGCCGGTCCTCTCAGCATTCCAGATCGCAGAGTTCCTGGGTGATGTGGCCCCATTTGTCAGATGAGTAGACTGAGGCCTGGAGATAGCACTCAAGCATGATTCTCAACAGCTGTAAAAGGACCACAGTGCCTGTATGATGCCCATGTCTCTCCCCTGACTAGGTCAGATAATGACCAGGCGGTTTAGGAGGTCTCGTGTTGGCATGCCTGTCCTCAAGTGAATGGCTAGGGGCTCTCCATCAGGGCAGCTGGCACATTGAGAGCCCTGGGACTTCCTCACACATGATGTTCTGATAGTCTTCCACTTGAGGCTGGGTCAAGGCTGTTTTCCCACATGGGTACCTTCCCAATCTGGTTCCCACCTCAGAACGAGGAGCAGGTCCAAGTTGTGGGCTCCAGTGGAAGAGCTGGGCTGGGCTGAGCAGGAGAGGGGTGCTGAAGTCTGCTGGCTGCAGGAGAAGGATTCCACGATGGTGCTTTCAGAGCTGAAGGAGTGGACAAAGGTGAAACCAGGTCGGGGAATCAAGGTCGACAAGGCAGGGACAGGTAGGAGAAAGACAAGAGCATTCAAGAGAGACCAGGTGCCTCTGAGCTGAAGATCAGAAGTCAGGGGGACAAAAGCAGGGTAGGAAGGTGCAGGCCCTTGGAGTAGCATGTGCCTGGTATAGTCAGAACAGAGGTTATCTCTTACACTGGCTCTGAACGTATTGGTGCTGCCTGGCCCTCTGGCTTGAGAAGGACCCTTGGGTCACCCTGGGGCTAGAGGGGTGGGGCTCAAGAGAACTATGACCAACTAGTTATGTCTGCCATGGGCACCATGTTGGGGAAGGGCCACACCCATTGGGTATCAACCATCCCTGGCCAAGAAGAAAAGTTTACATTCATGATTCCCAACCAGTTCAGTTGGACAAGTATTTATGGAGCTTCTCCATGGGCTACATGTGAAGGTCAGTCCTCGGAATACAGAAATGAGCAAAGCACTCCCCTAGTCTTTGATGAGCTCCTGTGGCAGCGTGGGAGGCTGGCACATAAAGGAAGTATTTCACAAAGCCAGCTAGAGACACGGGGGCCCTACTCTAGATTAGGCCTGGGGAGCCAGAGCCTCAGGTCATAACTGGATAGGGGTTGGGGGAGCAGGACTAGGGTCATGCCAGTGGAGTTGGATCAGGAAAGGGCAAGGGCTTGGAAAGGAAGCCCAATTGCAGTCTAGCTGACACATGAATGGCTGAGGAGAACTTATGCAGGCTTTGGGGTCACATAGACCCAAGTTTAAATCTTGGTTCTCCTACTTACTGTGTGTCCTTGGACGAGTTGCTTAACCTCTCTGGGCCTCACTTTTCTCACACAGCAAGGATAGGAGGAGTGCCTTCTTCTTAGGATTATTGTGAAAACTGAATGGGATGGTGTTTAAAATATCGAGTACTATCCCATGGAATATAGTAGGTGCCTAATCTGAGTTCTTTCTTCACCTTCTCTAGCTTTACTGTCCATAAACAGGTGGGTCAGTGCCAGGGAATTTCACAGCAGAGACCTAGGGTGTTAGAGTTTGGAGGGATAGGTTCTGATGGGAACTGGGTCATTCCCCCAAGACAGAGGTGGGCCGTAGCCATAAGGAGAAGCAAAACGAGAGAAGGGACAGGCATGGCCAGCCACCATGGGGTACTACCCATGACAACGTTTCTCATGCATCCAGATAGATCCTTCCAACTCCTGACTCCTGTTTGTCTCAGTCTTATTCCCTGGGAAGGTCAAACCCTTCCCTCCCCCTGCCATAATGGACCTGTACCCTTGGTATTGTGAGAGGGGAGAAGACAGGGTCTCTTAGAGAAAGCTCTCCTTCCTCATGTGGCCCGGGCCACTCAGGTCGCTTCGCACTGTGCTTTTCCCCTTCAACATGGCTGTGGGTGGCAGGTACCAAAAGAAGAAGCCAGATAGCTTATGGGCCATTTCCTCTGCAGCTGAACAATAACAGAGGATAATTATCCATCGAATGTAGTTTACTGCATTTGGTCGCAGGTCCTGTGCCCAGGTATGGTCGCAGTCTGAGCCTCCCTAATGACCTGGAGAGCCCAGCAAGGATGCGATTATTCTGTTTATTGAGAATTAAAATAAATCTGGTCAGAGGAGAAGCCATCCGCTATTTGGCTTTTCCCAAAAGCAATTACCTGTAATTTTGCTGCTTCAGAAAAGAGGATCACTACTATTTGAGGACCAAAACCATTACAGCAACCTGAGAAGGCCCAAAGGAGACTAATCATGACATTTTTTTTCTCAGAGCCCCATCAACCTCACTTCCTTTTGACCTGGGCTCAGTTTAGAGCCCATGCAGCCCCTCCCAGGTGCAGGGAGAGGGGACAGTGTGTGTGTTGGCAGAGACGTCGGTGTTAATTGGAAAATTCTGCAAACCACCTTTATCAAAGGCAAGGTGGGCCGCAGGCCTATTAGTTCAGATGGTTTCACCGTGTCCAATGGAGATGTGTTCTGGCCCTGGCGACTTCTTACTCTTTTTGTGCATGGGTATGTGTTTAAATGAAAGATGCTTGCAAAATAGGGCCGCTCTTGGAGCACACTGTGGGTTGGGATCAATTGCAAGGTGCCTTGCAAGTTAGTTTTTACTACTAATGGTAAAAACACTAATGTTTGTAAACAGTTTACTTCAAAAATAGATCCCAATGGAATGAAAATCATCCATGATTTTCATGGATATGAGTACACCCACTCACCTCTGAGATACTGAATTAAGTGGCAGATTAAGGTTGGCCTGAGAGCCACATCCTAGAAATGGCACGGAAGCCACAGCCTGTCCCATTCATGCCCCATGCTCTGGCAAGAAGCAACAGCTCCTGGATGATACTCTATAGCAACTCACAGGACAACGAAGTTGTTCGATTGGATAACTTTGAATAGATGTCTTGTTTTCTTCGTCTTCCCACCCCACCACCAAAGGCTACTGTGTCCAAATCTAAGTACACTTATGTGACAGTATTCCACATATGGACATATGAATCATTAATCACCTCTGTCCCCGCCCCCCCCCAAATTGCTATGGGGCCATTACCTCCAGTTCTTAGCTAGAGAAATGGGGCTCTGGAAGTCCCTTTGAATGGCGTGGACTTTCCCAGGTATCTCCATGGGAAACACAGGGGCACCACAATGGTTGGAAGGGCAGCAGCTGACCCGAGGGTGTTGAGGATGCTGTGGTTGTGGGCACCCAATGGACACAGCTGTCCCCATACTATAAAAGCGGTGTGGGCTTTATAAAGGGGTTGAAACATCTGCCTGCCTTCACTCATCCTTGAGACAAGTCTGATCTCACATCCAAGTAAAGTGTACGGCGAGATCTCTGGAAGCAAATAGAAGTTGCTTCTCCTTTAGTACCTGGAAAGGAAGGTGTCTGGGAACCTCTGCTTGAAAAGAAACCCAAATGAATGTGAGATCTGCATCTTCATTTCCTTGTGTTTACTCCAGATTCCTGGGCACCAGCTGGCTTTAAAGTATGGGGAAGGGAACTGACAGCTATGGAATGAACCAAGCCCAGAACTCCATACATTTCCAGCAACTCTAAGATACAGTTTTATGACAGTGGACACTGTCTGTTTCCTACCCAGTATCCTCTCCTCTCTTCCTCCTCCTCAGTGGAGCTCACATGACTTGGGGAAAACTGAGCAACAGCCAGCTGCAAGAGTAAAATGTCACTGCTATAGGGCGCCTGGGTGGCTCAGTGGGTTAAGCCTCTGCCTTCGGCTCAGGTCATGGTCTCAGGGTCCTGGGATCGAGCCCCGCATTGGGCTCTCTGCTCGGCCGGTAGCCTGCTTCCTCCTCTCTCTCTCTCTGCCTGCCTCTCTGCTTACTTGTGATCTCTCTCTCTCTGTCAAATAAATAAATAAAAATCTTAAAAAAAATGTTACTGCTATAAACCAATGATAGCGTCCCTCTCCCTTTTCTCCTGCTGGGCTCAGAAGCCCAGCTTATCCAATCAGTGCATGACAATCTCCCCATGAATGCTATTGGTCCAGAGTGGGCACGTGACTTCAACTGGCCCAATCAGATTAATGGGACCGTCATGGATCTCATGGTTATTCCCACAAGATGTAAACCAGACAGCACTCAACCTTCTGTCTCTACTGGTGTCCTCCTTCTGACCACCTGAAGAGCTGGTCAGGACAACACTGACGTCGTGAATCGTGGGGACACAACACAGTCAGCCCCTGCTCTACCACAGGACGGCCCACCACAAGAATACATTCTTTATCGTAAAGCCAGTTTGACAGTGGATTCCGCTATTTCCAATCCATTGCATCCTAAACACATATGATTGGTGTCATTCCTTTTCTTGACGCAGAATATGAACCATACCTCCTTGAGTGGTTTCAGGATTAACAGTTCTTGAGTCAGGGGCACCTGGGTGGCTCAATGGGTTAAAGCCCCTGCCTTCGGCTCAGGTCATGATCCCAGGGTCCTGGGATGAAGCCCCGCATCGGGCTCTCTGCTCAGCACGGATCCTGCTTCCTCCTCTCTCTCTGCCTGCCTCACTGCCTACTTGTAATCTCTGTCTGTCAAATAAATAAAATCTTAACAAACAAACAAACAAACAACAACAACAAAAAATAGTCCTTGAGTCAAGTGACCCTCCCTGGTCCAACCAAGGTACTTTTCAAGGATGAGAGGGAGGTGAGGGAAGGAAATGTAATGGTTCAGAACAAGGCTGGTTGACCAAGACCTGGGAATTGTCCCTTTCTTATGGTATTTTCCACCCAGGGCCCAGTTCCATGGTTGACACATTCTTTTTATTATTTTTTTCACAGTAGGCTCCATGCCCAACACGGGGCTCGAACTCACAATCCTGAGACCAAGAGTCGCATGCTCTACTGACTGAGCCAGCGAGGGGCCCCTCTCCTGAAACACTCTTCATAAGTGGTGACCTAGTGGATGAATGGAAGAATGTGTGCGCCCATGTTGGGCCAATGGGAGCCTCTTTGTCTCTGTAACTGGGTCTGTAATCCTGTCTTGTCCCACCCTCCATCTTCTCAGCAGTATGCTAGCTGGAGATCTCCCCCACATAGGTGCAAAAGGGAAAAGAACCCTAGCAGCCCTTTAAATGTCAGATATGAATAAATCAATCTCTCTGCTATGGTCCCAAAGTGCAGCATCTGAGGGGAGAAGTGGGAGCCCTGCTGTAACAGATCGTATTTCTGATATGGCCTCCACACCCAGCTGGGGCCCAGCTTGTACCAGCTCCTGGCCTAGTCCCTGAGAAGCACTATTGAATTGTACTTAGAAAACAATGCTGACCCAGTGACCTAATAAAGTAGAAAATGGGGGCGCCTGGGTAGCTCAGTAGTCAAGCGTCTGCCTTTGGCTCAGGTCATGATCCCAGGGTCCTGGGATCCAGCACCGCATTGGGCTCCCTGCTCAGTGGGGAAGCCTGTTTCTCCCTCTCCCACTCCCACTGCTTGTGCTCCCTCTCTCACTGTCTCTCCCTCCCTTAAATAAATAAAATCTTTAAAAAAAAAAAAAAAGTTGCCCCAGCAATTTTCTAGGTCTCTACCCTAGAGAAACTCCTGCTCATGTCTAGCAAGTGGCTTGTATAAGGGCACTCACTCCCATATTTGTAAGAGAGAAAGACGGAAGGAAAAGAAACTCTAGGCCAGTCATACGGTGGAAGAAAATGAATGAACTAGCCCCCTATTTCAGCAGGGATGGTCTCAACACTGGATGGACAAAGTAAGTGGCAGGATAATAGATGCATTTTATAAGCATTTAAGTGAAATTCTGAAATGTGAAAAGGAAATTAATATATTTGTGTGTATGTGTGTGTGCATGTGTAGTAGAAATACATGTTAAAAAGCATTGACTGGAAAGAATGACATTAAATTAATAATCCTAATTGCTCTAGTGGCGATGGAGCTTATAGGAATGAAGTGGGGGTCTACGGCCATACCACCCTGAATGCGCCTGATCTCGTCTGATCTCGGAAGCTAAGCAGGGTCGGGCCTGGTTAGTACTTGGATGGGAGGAATGAAGTGAGGGACATTTGTCTTCATCTGTAAGGTTATATTTAGTGTCTGTGTGTGTGTGTGTGTGTATGTAAAATTTAGTGAAGCAAAAATAAGCAAAACTTTTCATCTGCTTAGCTGTCCGGTGAAAACATTATTTTCAGTCAGCCTCAGGAAATAGGTCCTTCTGTATCGTTTAGCTTGCCAGACTTTGGAGAGCTCAACTCATTAGGAACTAAAGCTTCTCAAAAATGTGGAAATTCTTTACATTATTTCATGACTTTTAAGAAAACAACCTTTTCAAAGTAATACATGCATACATTTTTCAAAAATTAAAAAAAAAACACAACCCCCACCAAAACTAAAAGTCTTATAATAAATATACACCAGCACCCTGCCCATTCTTCCCCTGGCCAACCCCTCAGCTACACTACTCCCATAGCAACCTCCCTCATATTTTTCTTCTTGCCTGGAGAGAAGGATATTTAATTCACCCCTACCACACCCTTTGCTCCTCCCCCATTCTTCCAACATCATCTTATTTCAGTGTTCTATTAAATCAAGTCAACATTTACCTTATTACAGCTATACAAACACTGTTCACTGTTAATCGGAGAATTTTATTGTGGTTCATTTCCTTTCTCACACAATTTTTGATTTTCTTGGATTAATCACTGCCTTTTTCAAAAAGCTTTGTTTTCTCTATAGGAGTATGATTTGATCTCAATACTTCTCCGCTTCCTTAAGTTCATTTTTCAGATTATAACCTATTGTCTATCAATTAGTAGTAGGAATAGCGATAGCAGGATTTAAACTAGTGACCACATTTCTGGAACATTCTATGTTCTTATTCATGGCAAGGTGCAGTTCACATCCTAGCATTTTCTTGAGAACTCCGTTTTTACCACCCCTGTCTTTTGAGTTTCCCCTTCCTTGCATTCCATGCCTTCCTCATTTTCAGATCACCCCCTCCACTACATGGAGGGGGTGATCTGTCTAAGATCTCTTTCTCTCTAAGAAAGGATGCACCTGAATGACATAAGCCCTTATAAATCTGAAAATGACTGCTGTTTACCTGTGTACCTGATCAACGGTTTGCTTTGTCAAAGCTTCTAGGTTGCAAAGCATCTTCCTTATGTAAATATGAAGGCATGAACACATTGGAGTCTTAGCTTCTAATATCATTAGTCAATGGTTTTAATGTCTGGCTCTTTGTGGGTTACCTCCCCTGCCCACCCCTTCCCCTGCTTTCAAGGTCAAAGTGAAGGGTATAGTTTTGAGGTTTGCTTTAAAATTAATAACTCCACAAGGATAATTTTAAAAAGCAGTTGTCAGAGGGAGTGGAATTAAAGTCACTGATGTCATAGCGTGGAGCTATCATTTTGATGTCCAGTTTCCAAAGAGGTCAGTCTGCTTTGGTTCTAATACACATTACTTTTGATAAAATCACAACATATCAGGGACAGTGAGGAGCCTGAAACTCCAGACGGAGTGCCTGGGGCTCAGATGGAGAGGCAGGAGCACCCTGAGAAGTGAGGCATAAGGACTTCTCATGCTGCCACAGAATGGACTTCCTGTCTGTCTCTTGCCTTCCTGCTCAATATTTAAATTCCGCACAAAAAATGAGGACCTATAGCTCAGGGGTTAGAGCACTGGTCTTATGAATTCTGCACAAAGTACCTTGGCCAGGTCCTGGGTTATACTCTTTATGGTCTCACCTGACTGTAGCCAATAAATAAATAACTAAACAGCTAACTAACTCACCATGGAAATAACTGTCTTCTACAGGATACAAACATGAAAAAGTCATTTTTTGTTCACAGTCCTGAGACTAATTCACTCTTACACAAGGGAGAGGAAGTAGGTCTGGGTCTGACTCCCAAGCAATAGGCTGACTTCTAGACGGTGTTAGTCCCAGGGTCTCTCCTGGTTAGAAACTACTTCAATGTAGAGTTTGAACACCTAGACACAGTATAGATTCCCTCTTGGTCAGGGACAGCCGTCATGATGAGATAGTCTTTGTAGCACTACCCTGGATAATACATTTTTAACCAACTTGATCATGCGAGATTGTCAGAGTGAGGCATTTGCAAGACACTTAATTGGCTAGAAAGCCTTTCGATTAAGATGGCAATCAGCCATCTTCCATCAATGTTCCCTTGCTAGGAATAGTCCAGCCTCCCTCCCACATCAATCTGTGTTAGTCTAAGGATCATAATAAGATGCGTGCATTTCACTGCCAATACTCCTAATCCAGTGGCCAATTTGTCTAAGTGACAGCTGGAGATCTGCAGATGGTGCAAGATGGCGGGGTTCAGCTCAGCTGGGCCAGCTGGACGGGGTGTTCCCATTGGCGTGGTAAATAACAGGGCTCATTCTGGAAGGCAGCAGCCTCTCCCTTTCTCCCTTTCGTTCCACTCCAATGTAGCATCATGGGAGGTGTTCTGGTTTAGGGATCTGGAAGATGCGAGTTTGTCTCGGCTCTGAAATATACTAGCTTTGGTACCTCAGGCAACTACCTTCGTTTTCTCATCTGTAACACAGTGATGTTGATCTTTACCGACTGTTATGAGGATCAAGTAAATTCGTGCTGGTAAAGCACTGAGCATATGTTGAGCATATGTCTGCCATAGCTAGTTCCATGCACCTCCACGGAGGAGATGGCATGGCACTGGCTGAACCGTGAGACACACAGAGAAACAAAGTTCCAAGGCAGAAGGAGTCTTCTTGTGAAGGAAGAGAGGATAAAATTCTGCATCTCTTAATTCCCAACCGGGATAGTCCACTGGAACTGGAGATCAAGGTGACCGACCCATCAGGGGAGCAGACAGAGGAGTCCCTTCAACTTCTGTAAAAGCCAACCTACACCAAACCTCTGTAACTTTGTCCAAAAGAGAGGGCCCCTGTCCTGACAGAGGAATTCAGGAGATCCCTGTGAGTACGTGACCTACACAACAGTTAGGGAATCCTGAAGATCCAGGAGAGTTGGGGATCTCCTACTCTCCCTGCTTCCCAAACTTTAGGACTTTCTAAACGATGGAGAAGTGAGGGGCAGAGGTTCATATACTGGAGAATAGGATAGTACTCTGGACACCAGGGCTCAGGAGACCTGGGGTCTAGTTCTGCCTCAGCTGCCTTAGGAATTACTACTTTCATCCCTCTGGTCCTCTCTGAATTCCCTAAACTCTTTCATGTTGGGGTTGGACCCTGTGGTCTCTAAGGTCCCTTTCAACCGCGGTAATCGAATTTGGAGTATCATCACATGGTCTATCTTAGCATCTGAGAAAAACAGGAAAAAAGCCAGAAGACAAGAAGCAGATATGCTGTATGTGTGAGAGCAAAGGATTCCCTAGATTGGGTTTAAAACTACTCTTTGTTGTTTTGAAACCCCACAAAACCTCTCTCTAGCCCCCTGAGCTCTTGGCTTCTGGTAGCTGCATGTTTTAAACACACATATGTCTTCCAGGGAACAACATAAATGTCAGTGTCACTTAATTGGAGACTTGCCTGGTGTTTGTATTTGAAATGAAAGACTTGGAACTAGTTGGTCTCAAATGTAGATCAGCCAAAGCATGAAATCTTTCTCCCTGCCTCTTTTTTTTTCCCCTTACATATTAACATTTCACATGAGTAATATATGTTCATTATTCAAGAGCACTTATAGAGATACATGATGTAGAATTGGAAGTCTGCCGTGACCATCCATTGATAGACACAATTTTTTAAAAATGGTACATATTCTTTTACTTATGTATTTATGTATGTGTGTGTATATATTTATCCATCATATAAATGTACAAAAAAGATTTTTTAAATGCTTGTGGTATGCTAAATGATGCCCTCCCCCCAATATATATCCCTGTCCTAATCTCCAAAACCTGTGGACATCATGTTTTATGGGGGGAAAAAAAAGGTCTTTGCAGAATGTGATTAAGTTACGGATCTTGAGGTAAAGAGATGATCCTGGGTTATCCAGGTAAGACCTAAATACAGTCACATGTATCTTATAAGAGAGAAGCAGAGGGGGATTTTACACACAGAGAAAAGACCATGTGGAGTTGGAGCAGAGACATATCTGGAGATGCTGGCTATGGAGATTGGAGTGATAAGCCCATAAACCAAGGAATGTCAGCAGCTACTAGAAGCTGGAAAAGACAGGGACCAGATTCGCCCCCAGAGCCTCTGAAAAGAGCACAGCCCTGCTGACATCTTGGTTTGGCCCAGGAAGCCCATATCAAAATTCTGGCCTCTAGAACTGTGGGAAAATAAATAAATTTCAGTTGTTTTAAGCCATCCAGTTTATGCTAATGTTATCCAGCAGCCATAGCAAATGAATACAACGTTCAAGCCTTAAAATGGAAAGCATCAGGGGCGTCTGGTGGCTCAGTGTGTTAAGCCTCTGCTTTTAGCTCAGGTCATGATCCCAGGGTCCTGGGATTGAGCCTCGCATCGGGCTGTCTGCTCAGCAGGGAGCCTGCTTCCCCCTCTCTCTCTGTCTGCCTCTCTGCCTACTTGTGATCTCTCTGTTAAATAAATAAATAAAATCTTTAAAAAAAAAAAAAAAGAAAGAAAGCATCAGTCTTCCACCTCAACCCTCCCTAATCCCAAGGTTTGCACCCCCAGCAGAGACAAATATTTTAAATTTTATAACGGTTTCTTCTGGAAATTTTCCCCATATTTTTAACCAGGAAGTATGCATATATTTTATATGTTGTCTGATGTTGATTTTATATTTTTTAAAAGGATTTAAAACCCATATGCCTCCTAAGCACATATATACACACACACTTCTCTTCATCATGCTGTCAACTTCCAAAATAGTTATATCACAATAATTATTAGCTTTTGGCTAAATCTATAGTCTACTATCACATTGACATAAATTGTTTTCATAGCTGTATCATGTGATGTACTATATTTGCATTTTGTTTTTCTGGAGTTAATGATTGCCGCATGTTTTTATTTGCCCCTCTGTGTGTATCACCACAACTGCATCTCCAAGCTCTCCGACAGAAATTTGAAAAAAAAAAAAAAAATCTCTCTCAATTACATTCTAACACATGAGATAATCTAACTTTTATACCCTGGCCCCGCCTTAGAAACGCCTTTCCTAGATTTCCCCATCTTCCGAATCCAGCCGGATTTGGTTCCTTTCTACATCTGTAGCTCTGCTGTTCTCCTTGAAATGCTTGTCTTTCTTTGGGGGAAGAGTCTTGGCTTCCTGGATCCTCTGTCTCTTTCTTCATTGTGCCTCATCAAAACAAAGAGTTAATTCCAGTAGCTTCTGGAGAAAGGGTATGTGCCATGAGTATTACTGCATATCTTTATCTTGACTACGTGCAGAATCTAGAACAATCTTTTTCTCTGAGTTTTAAAGGCATTTCTCCATTGTCTTCTAGCTTCTGATACCGCTGTTGATAATTTTAATGCAAATCTGAACTCTGTTATTATGAATGTGATCTTGTTTTTCTCTCTGAAAGTTTTTAGGAGTTTTATTTTACCCTCCTTACTTTGAAATTTTATAATGAGTTCATTCATTACGCCGAGCATAAAATAAGCCCTTTAAATTTAGAAGCCAATAGCCTTCAATTACGAAAGATTTTCTCTTACTAGTTCCTGGATAGCCTTTTCTGGTCCAAATTCTTCATTTTCTGGAAATTTTCTAAGACTGAATTTTCTGGATTAATTTTTTTTAAAGATTTTATTTATTTGACACACAGAGAGATCACCATTAGGCAGAGAGGCAGGCAGAGAGAGAGGGGGAAGCAGGCTCCCTGCTGAGCAGAGAGCCCATTCCGGGGCTGGATCCCAGGACACTGGGATCATGACCTGAGCCAAAGGCAGAGGCTTAACCCACTGAGCCACCCAGGCACCCCTGGATTAATTTTTTTAAGGTGCTTATCTGATCCCTACTTTTTCCCATCACTTCGCCTTTTTATTCTACTGCATGGATTTTTTTCCCCCAAATATTCAGCCATTCTATCAAACTTCATATTTTGTTTCTCATAATTTTAATTTCCAATGAATTTTCTTTATTATTTTAAAAGATATTTTTAAAAGCATCAATATTTTTTCTTATCTCTCTGAGGATATAAATCAGAGGCCTCCTCAATAGTTTCCTCCTATCTGCTTTCTGCCTTGTTTCTGTTTTCCTCAGATTCCTTTATTCTGTTTGTCTATTTTTATCTAGAGGCTTTACTAAAATTTTCCAGGATCTGGTGTGCTTCCACATTTAAAAGTGAAGAAAAGATCAGTTTTGTGGGAATGGGTTGTGCTATCCAGTGGCAGGCTGAATTAGGCTGCTTCTGCAGGCATCAAGGAATTTTGCTAAGGGAAACCTCAACTGTGAGTAACTGTAAGACTTTTCTCCCCTGCGGGTCATCTTGTCTACTCTGCAAGCTTCTGTTATAAGGACTAGAGGTTTTCTCTTCCCCAATTCCCAGTTTTCTGTGCAACAATCTGCGCCTCCCACTCTGTCCAATCTGTGCATGGTATTCTTGAGCTCTGATTTCCTCTCGTACACCACTTCTTCAAAGAGAAAACTTCAGTCTCCCGCTGGGTGGGGGAGGAAGAGTTGCATGGTGGCCTAGGGTAGCAGGGGAATCTAGGGGGACTGAGTGCTTCGATCATTCTTTTACTTTTCAGCCCCAACCCTACCTTCACTTTTAAAGATACCTATTCCCTTAATGTCCAGAGGGTTCTAGAAGAGAAATCAGTGGGCTCCTTGATTACCCATTCAAGAATCTTGCAGGCATTTTATTTCAGCTTTCTCGGCTGTGCAAAGTTAAATTTTACTTATCCATCTGTTTTCTAGCATTCAAAGTTGTCTTAACGTTTCTGTTTTCTTTTTTCCTTTCCCAGTCTTTGTCTTCATGAGAACATGCCTCTTTTTTTACACTCATGTTAGTAGGGTCTTGGATTAGAGCAGAAAGAAGTGCCTGAGTTCTACCATTCACATTTTATAACAACCTCTCTTCTCCTTTCCTCTTCTAACTTTAAAGCCAAGATCTCCTTGTTTGAATTGGTGGCCCCAAAACTTCCTTCCAATTGCAGGTGGTTGTCTATTACTTCTATTCCCTATTGGATGTGGAGCAGAGAGAGCCCCATCTGTCATGCCGTACCACTCTTACCACCATTTTGCACCAAACATCCCCTCCTTTAAACCTCGTTTTAAATATCCTATCTTGGAACAACATCTGTGGCTAAGGCACCTCACCTGATTGCTCTAGTCCTTTAAGTAGAATTTGAACCCCATTCATTTGCTAGGTGCTCCCACAAACACATCTCTTTTGATCTTGACAATAATTCCTATGATAAGTATTATTTTTACCTTTCCATAGATAAATAAACCAAGGTTGAAAAAGCTGATAGATGATACATACAGGCAAGAGCACATAACTAGTAAATGTTAGAGCTGCAATTCAAACCCAAATCAGTTTTACATCAATGTCATGCTCTTTCTATCACACCTTGGGATCTAATGGACGAGTATCTTTGCCTCCACACCCCGTATTTACTACTCTGATGTCTCCTACTTGTGACTGTGTCAGAGAATGTACACCATCACCATCATTTGTCTACACTGATGACCCTTAGTTGTAGCAATGGTCTAAACATTACCACCCACCCCCAGCATCTGCATTGGGGGAAAGTCCTTGATATTCTGGAGAGGCAGAATAAATTCAAGCCACTTATTTTGTGCCCTTGAACAAACCAGTTAACCTGCTATCTCTTTCTTTATCTATTTGATGGTGATCTATTTGGGCATTTCTAGTTATACGAGTGCTCGGTACTTGATGGGACAACCCATTCTACCACTTCAGTATTCACATCCTCCTCTTTTTTTTTGCATTGACCTTGTTATCTTTGTCCCATTTCCCTAACATCTGTCTCCACATATGCCATGAATTAATTATTTCTGCCTCTAAGTTCCCTAGACTGTTAGAACAGAAAGGAGAGGAGCTTTCACTCAACCTCGTGGGTCCGCATACATCTTGATTTCTGACTTTCTATGCCACTGTCTGCCCTTCTCTGGCCATATTATGCAAACGTCACCAACAAGTCATGGGGCAAGAGAAAGATACAACTTCCCAGGCTGTTTCCACAATATGCAGGATACCCACAAAGGGCAAAAAAGCCACTTATCCATTCATCCATCTTGTCACTCTCTTATTCAACAAACAGTTAATACACATCCCTGTGTGCCAAGCTTTCCACGAGGTCCTGGGCATACAAAGAAGAATAAGACATAAGCCAATCTCTGCTGCAAGTGTTCACCAGAGAGCAAAGAAAAGAGATTCGGAAATCAACCATCACTGTGTAAGTTAAAACCGATAAATGTCTGCCTGGGTTTTGCATCAGAGGAGCACTTCAATGAGGCCTGCAATCTGATGAGGTCATGGGAGACTTCCCAGAGGAGGTGACGCCCGAGTTTCGTAAGATGAGCCCCGGGAATGCTCACTTGCTTCTACTTTTTTCCTAGGCCTTCTGGTTATTTTATAAGGAATGATTCAATGTAAGTGCTGAAGAGACCTTTAAAGGTTACAAAAGCTAACTTCCGATTTTACAAATAGGAAAACTGAGGCAGAGGAAATCTTACAGCGTATCCAGCCACGTTGGTAGGAATGCCTGAGGAAATTCTACCGCTCTGTTCAGACCAGGTCACCTTTCCCCTTTTCTCCATACCTCCCTCAGTGCAACACTGGCTAGAGAAGCGAGGTGCCAGGAAGGGACGTTTGGGGAAGTTTCTGAGCCTGTCTGGAACAGCCTGTAAAGACACAACCCCTTGCCTCCCTTCAGGAAAGTTCCACTGACGCACACAGCCTCCGACCATGGCTCCTCACACTCTTAGTTTCGAGCGGTTGCCTCCTCTGCAGGTGACAGGAATGTGTACATAATGTGGAGGATGGATGTTTTCATGCTTCCGTAGCTTCTCCAAGTCACCGTCCCCAGTGGGCGACAGACAGGGAACCAGGAGACTTCGTGGTCTTTGTTCCCAAGCACCTGCTGTGATCTTCTCTTTGTAGCTGTCAGTTACCTGTCACTGCATAACCCACCACCCCAAGACTCGGAGGCTTAAAGAAACAAACTCACTGTGGGGTCACCTCACGGTTTCTGTGGGTGAAGAATCCAGGCACCATTCAGGGGTCTTCTGCCTTTGGGCCTCATAGGCTGCCACTCGGGTGTTCGCTGGGGCTGTCGTCACCTCAGGGCTCCCCTTGGGGGAGCTCCACTTCCAAGGTCACTTATGTGGCTGTGGCAAGATTCCGCCTTTCCATGGCGGGAAACCTTCCTCGGTTTCTTGTCACTGGGGCCTCCCCATAAAGTGGCTCATGACATGGCAACTGGCTTTATCAGACAGGACAAGTGAGAGCAAGCTAGATGGAATAAGAAGACTTTTGTGACCTCATTTTGGAAATGATACCCTGTCACGCCAGCTATATTTGTTAGGAGTGGGTCCCTAGGCCCAACCCACATAAGAGGGAAAGGCATGGGGCGCCCAGGTGGCTCAGTCCATTGAGCATCAGACTCTTGGTTTCCACTTGGGTTGTGATCTCAGGGTCACGGGATCGAGCCCCATATCAGGCTCTGTGCTCAGCAGGGAACCTGCTGGAGATTCTCTCTCTCCCTCTCCCTCTGCCCCTCCCATTCCTGCTCTTTCTCTTTCGCTCTCAAATAATTTTTAAAAAATTAAAAAAAAAAAAAGAGGGGAAGGCATTGCACAAGGGTATGAGCCCCAGAGGGCTGGTAATTGGGGCATCTGGGAAGGCTGCTCTATTCGTTTCCTAGGGCTTCTGCCATACAAACAGCGTGGCCTAAAGCAACAGAAGTTTATTCTTGCACAGTTCTGGAGACCAGAAGTCCAAACTCAAGGTGTTGGCAAGACCCTGAAGGCTCTAGGGAGGACCCTTCTTTGCTTCATCCAGCTTCTGCTGGCATCGTTGATCCTTGGCTCCCTGGCTTGCCCCTGCATCGGTCCGAGCTCTCTTGCATCACCCTTGGGTGTGGTGTGCTCCCTGTACATTACTGTCTACTTTCCTTTCTTTCTTTTTTTGCGGGGAGGGGCGAGTTATATTCCAGGCAGGGATAGTACTTATTAAATACTGAATTTCAAAAAGCTTAACACAGACGGAAGAATCTGACATAATGCAAACGAATATACGTGATTTCACAGAAATAATATGAATGATACTAAAAGGAAATAATTTTTGCCCTACATGGCAATAAAGAGGCCCAAGTGAAAGTTGAATTGGCTGCTTCCAGAAGAGTGGAAGTTGCGCTCACACATCTGTGACCTTGTGTCCAAATTTCCCTCTCCTTATTGGAGTCCCCTCTCCCTAACTTGATTACATTTGGAAAGACCCTTTTTCCAAATAAGACCACATTCTCAGGTTCCAGGTAGATATGAATTTTTTTGGGGGGGTGGACACAATTGAACACACACAGCTGTCTATTAGAGCACAAATTTTGCTCCTTCCACTTCCCCAACGATGGCCTCACTTCATACTCCTTTTTCCGCCTCTTATTGTTATATTGTCCCACTGCACAGGCTACCGCTGTTCAAGAATGACAGTGCATTCACCGCCTGGTGCTGCTGCCTCTTAGAGGATCAGTCCAGCTCTAGGATCATCCTAACCTGAGGCTGATCCACAGATTTTTAATAGTAAAACAGTCAATACATCTGTCCCCTGTAATCCCCTGGGATCTGGGCACTATTTCTGCTGAGAACCAGACTTTGAGGGATTTGGTCACCCAGGTAAAGACATCAAAACAAATTGACCATGTCTTCGTGATCTTAAAGTCAATTATCTCCAATCCCTTCCTCTTACAGTAAACCCAAGCCTGTGACACATTCCCTTCCAAGAATGTGTCACTAAAGCGGTAGTTCTCATTGGGGTCCACGTCTTCTCGGCAAGTGGAAGTGTAAAAAAATTCCTGGGTGGGTGACATGTTGTTTGAACGTGGTTCCTTTTTTTTTTTTTTTTTTTTTTAAAGATTTTATTTATTTATTTGACAGAGAAAGAGAGATCACAAGTAGGCAGAGAGGCAGGCAGAGAGAGGAGGAAGCAGGCTCACTGCTGAGCAGAGAGCCTGATGCGGGGCTCGATCCCAGGACCCTGAGATCATGACCTGAGCCGAAGGCAGAGGCTTAACCCACTGAGCCACCCAGGCGCCCCTGAACATGGTTCTTATATTGACTCCTTTACCCCTACTCCTGACAAGGAGATATTTGGCCATATTTAATCAAACAAAAAATGAACATGTTCACTAAGACACCAATTCATGACAATTCCACTCCTATGTATATACTTAATAAAACCAATTCACCCCGGAGAAACTTACGTATAAACACATAATGAAGCATGTAAAAGGATATTCACTGCAGCATTGTGGGTAATGGCAAAAATTTGGAAGCAACACAAATGTCCTTCCGCAAGGGATAGGATAAACAAATGGCAGTGTATTCCTAAAACAGAATATTATACAGCAATTAAACCAACTAGATCTATGGCAATGTATATAAATAGATCTTGAAAACAATACCAAGTGAAATAGAAAAGGCAAAATGTAAAACATTACATACTGAATGGTGCCATTTTTGTTAAATAAAAACACACCAAACACTACTACATTATGTTTATGCGTGTATGCATGTGCAGTAGAAGTTTAAATACAATGAACAGGAAGGAAATCAACCAAATTCATGGATCTTGATGGCTTGAGGCATGGAGGGCAGAGATTGGGAGGAATAAGGAGGACTTTCACTTGATCTGCACTCTCCTATTTCTTTGATCTGTATATTTTTAGAAACCTGATATAAAACAACCAAATGTTGTTGCTTCACTGATATTCATTATCAACATTCGTGATTTTTTTCCTGACTTCTTCCTTTTTTAAATAAATAAATGATAAAGATAAGGCCCTGATTTGCAAAGACTAAGTCTCCATGGGAATGTGGGCTCTGAGAACTGTGCGGGCCACAACCACCACGGCCATGGGTATGACTGGGATGTCCCAGCCATTTGGACCAGTGCAAAGAGCATGAGCAAAGCTGAGCAGAGGAACATCAGGTCCTGGTTACAACTAAGCTATGGAACCATCCAGACTGTCACAGGTAGGTCTCTCACTAAATTTCTGCTCGGGCATTAGGACTGCAGACAATCCTTGGAACTGGAACAAGAAGGAAGGAATGATTTTGACATGCTATCTTTTTCATTCTGCTTTACATGAAGCCTGTCTGTATTTGAGTCACTGTTCCTGGATTTCTGTGGAGGGCCACCGTGTCCTTTCATCTCTTCCATCTCTCACAGGAACCAGTTCCCGTGTATATCACTTCTTTGCCACTGAAACAGCCACGTCCAAGACAAGACCATGTCCCTATGCATGTCCCCATGCATCAAAACAAGAAGAACCCAACCAAGTTGTCAAAATGACAAAGACGTCATCTAGATGTCTGGAAGGGCTGACTGGAAGGGCTGAGAACTGGCTGGAAGGGCTGAGAACTCAGCGTGTCCTGACGGAACTCATCAACTTCTCTCCAGGCCCTGGTCTTCCACTCCATTTCTCTACCACCTTTAACAGAACCACCATCTGCAGAATCGGGATTAACACCTCCTTCTCCATCGACACTATCAGTCAACTGATCATGAAGACCAGCCCAGTTTCCCTTCTGAACGCCCATTAAAACCATCTGTTTGTCTCCATTCCTTTTGCCACTGTCCCAGTCCAGGCCCTGATCACTTGCTCAGACTCTAGTAACAGCCTTCCAACTCATGCTTCCTGACACTCCCTTGCTTTCAATCTATTATCTACTTAGTGACTGAGCAAGGTTCACAAACAAATCTGTTCAAGTCCCTCCACTCCTGAAAACCTTCCGTGGCTTCTCTGGCCCTTTAAGATAAAGACTCAACTCTTCACTGACTCATGACGCCTCCCACGATAGCCCAACCACCTCCCCACCTCTATCCCTACGTTCCAGCCACAGTGTACTTTGTAGGCTCCTTTTGAGGGACCTAAGATACAAAGAACATCTCCTTAAGCCCCCTTCACTATGATCCTTCGCTATGATGCCAGGCACTGAGAACTGGGTTCTCGCCATTCTCAAACTCATGCTTTAGGGATTCCGCTCTGAACCTGGAACATATTTATCATCCTCAATGCCCTATCTTCAAGGTCCAGCTCAAATGCCACCTTCTGAAGATGCCTTTTATGGTTCTATCTCCTTCCCCCAAGATGCACACTCAGAATTATTCTCTGTCTTCCATGTCTAAATGTCATTTCCCAGATTCCCTGTCTTCAGGCCATCTGTCTGTCCTTCCCCCCTGGGACTGAACGCAGGGACAAATGTCAGTGGCCTAACAAGGACTTTTAATATAGTAGGTGCTCAATAAAGATGTGTTCAACTGAACTGATTAGCATCACCAGCCTGGGAACAGTTCTAGGGTGTGAAGGAATAAACGCATTAAAGATGCCGGGCATTCCAACTTTTCTAAAGAAGCTCTGTGGCTCACCTTTTAATTCCTCTAAACTTAAAAACTTCTGCCAGCCATTTCCCGTGAATCATTTGGACAGATGCACTAATAACGATGATTTAAGGGGAGACTTTGATGTCAGTGCCTCATTCACACTTCAAAAAATGTGTATTCAGAGGCACACAAAAAGGGTGTAATTACCATTTCAGGAAAATATGTTAATTTGATGCAATGCATTACTGCTCTGACAGCTCTCAGATCTTGCACCAAATGGTTGCAAAATGGATATTAATGGGAAAAAAAATACACTTTTCTTCCCGCTCGAAATATAGGTAAGGAGCAAAGGCAAAAAGAGTGGGAGCCTGCTGTTCGGCGGGGCAAGGCTGGGATGGGGGAGGCTTTTAGCACGCTCTGGTTGACAAGTGTGCAGTTGCTGCTAACGTTTCTGGCATGGGGGACCTCTCTGGGAAGCCTCCCATCACCAGGAGTACTGACAGTCCTAATAAAGGCGGGAGCAATATGGAAGCAGCCGGTGATGCTGGCTCTCTGCCCCAGGAAGGCCCAGCTGCCCTGTTGAGGCTGGCACTGAGGTGCCCTGCCCAGATTCCTGGGGCCTCCAAGGCCACCCGCTCCTTCCCATCCAGAGGCCTCTTCGTGGGCTTGTGAGATGCTGCGTCCAACCCCCACTCCGAAGAGCTGCTCCCTGTCCACGGCTCAGAAGACCCCATGGACAAGTCCTCTCTGAGCGAGAGCATGTGTGATCTCTCCAACTGTCCCAGCTGCTTCCTCCCTAGAATGCAGGTAGCTTCTCCTCCCCTGCAGGGATGCTGTGAGAACTGAATAGGGAAATGGCTCTAGTGCTCGGTTTGGTGAAAATGCTTAATAAACATAGTTAGGGTTATTAATACATTACCATCTTATTATCCTTGAGGGTAAGCGGGTTAAAAATAACAATCCAAAGGACTGATAAAGTGACCCTGGTCTCAGGAAACGACCCAGAGACTTAGTGAAGCTCTCAGTTTCTACCATCTCAGGAGGGCTTCTATTCGTGGAAAGAGCATTTTGTGTACACACATCTCTGGGTCCCGAGGCCCAGAGTGGAAGGGGCATGGAGGACCCAGCAGGCGGGATGACTCTCCCTCCTGCCAGGTGTCTAGGTGATCGGGGAGTGTGAGAAGATGATTTTGGGGGACCTAACTTCTCGCCACTGCCTACTCCATCCGGGCTGCTATGACAGAATACCAGAGACTGTGGCTTGCGAACAATGGAAGTGTACTTCCCACAGTTCTGGAGCCTGGGAATTCAAGGATCAAGGAGCCAGCAGGTTGCATGTCTGGTCAGAACCTACTGCCTGGCTCCCAATAGTCTTCTTCTCGCTGTTCTTCACATGATGGAAGGGGCAAGGGAGCTCTCTGGGGTCTCTTTTATCAGGTCACCAAGACTGACTTAATCACCACCCAAAGGCCCACCTCTTACTCATCATATTGAGGATTAAGTTTCAATGTATGAATTTTGGGGAGACACGGTCTTTACGGGACCTGTCTCAACAAATTCAGGATGGGTACAAAATCCTATTCTACCTCCCACATGGTACATAAATGAGGGGTGGGGGCAGAGTGACTTTGATTCAATGAGCTGGAAGTGAGCTAGCTCCCACCATCCCTCTATGCCCCGGCTGGCAGCCCTGTGGTGGGGGCGGACGGTGCTGAGTCCACCTTTGAGATCTCCCTGAAAATGATGGGACGGACCCTATGTGTGCAGTGTTGTCGGGATGGAAATCAGACCCTCATATTTTCAGGGTCACAGACTGGCCCCTATGCCTTTAGTTCACAACAGAAGTATTTGGGACAATGGATTTCCTTCTACAGGGAAGTGGGTGTGCAGGAGGGCAAGTGGGGAGCACAGGGGAGACTGTTCAGGCAGACCAGAACCCAGAAGGTTTGAGGGGGATCTCATGAAGCTGTGTTCCGCAGAAAGTTCTGGCAACTGATTCCACTGCCCCGAGCCCCCACCCAGCAGTGAGGCCTCTGCTAGCGCACATCAGAAGACGGGGCCCCTTCTCAAGATGCTTACTTTGCATCTGTCAGGAATTTGTCATAATATGCTGATTTTCCTAGAACAAGAAGTTTTACTTCCATCTGCTAGAAAACTAAGCTACACTGTTGCAATAGACAAGTCTAAGATGGCAGCTGTGGGAAGGGTGACAGTTCAAGCATGGTGTCCACATACAACACATGGACCACGGTGTGGCATGAAGCTGTCCAGTCAATGCTGGAAGCTGGATTTCATTTGAGGTTGTATGAGGGGGCCAAGTCCAGCCTTGAATTGGGATTTGTTCTCCAAATAAGCTCGGGACTGTGGCGGGGTGGGGCATTTTCCAGCCCCTTGTCCTTCCCAGATCAAACTTTAAACTCACCTCCTAAGAAGCTGGGCTGTAGACTCAAGAGGAAAGCCATTCACCCCGTTAGGCCAGGGATGATTTTTAGAAATGGAATACTTGTCCAGCCCAGTTTATGTTTTTGTTTCAAGAATCTAAATAAGTAAGTGGGAGGTCTCTAGGAGCAGAAGAATTAAGAAGACGGCAGGCTTTGTGTTGTCTTTGATGCCAATAAACATGGTTATAACATGAGAATCGGTTTCTACGTTTCTCTCCACTTTACAAAATGCTTTAATAGTCACCATATCATTGTATCCACAGAATACTTCTTCGTAAAAGGCACAGTAGGTATGACCCTTATTTTGCAAATGAAGAAACCACAGTGCAAAGTTTTGTGTGACTCACCCAGGGACATCCATTTCCTTGGGGATTCATGCACACCATTTGATTTACTGTATCAAGTGTTTAGTCTTAGTAATGTGAGGAACGGGACATACCGTGAGTATTCAAGAGTAGCCTACTGAATGAAAAAATGAAGACACATGAATAAATGGACAGAAATTGTTAGGTTATAGCATTGGTGAAGTGAACTAATGGGCCAGGATGACCTGGTATGGGATAGCTTGGGGTCACTGGGCTTTAGTAGGAAGCCAACAGAGACAAACAAAGAAACAATGCCTATGATTCCAGCTCTAACCCACATGGAGAGGTACAAGATTATAGAGTAGAGCACATTGGGACCCTGTCTGTAACTTGGCATCCTGTCGAGAGAGCGTGTGTTTTAGTCAAAGTCTGGCCAGCTAGCTGCAAGATGTTGGACTATATTTTATCTCTCTGGGTCTTAGTTGACCCAATTGTTATATGAGGCAAGTACTATCTAATTTAGTAATTACAACAAACACTAGGCATATTGCCCTGGAATACAATGAAAGCATACCAAATATTCAGTGCTCTTCCTCTTTTCCTTAGAACATGGCTATAGGCATTTTTCTGCCCAGCCATATCTGAATAGAAGACAGTGTTGGTCCCATGCAACATCGTGAGAGAAGTTTAACAAATTAGCTGCCCAACCATTGCTTACAAGGGCCATCTTCATCTTTATTTCCTGAATTCATTTATTCATTCATTCATTCACTCATGAGTTTATTCATTCATTCATTCCCATGCTTTTGTTCGTTGTGGTGGACATCATTGGTGTTCGCTGGGATTTTCAGTTCTCCTCTCTCTACCGGCTCACACCCTTTGAGGTTAGGTCTGGCCATGTGCCTGGCTTTGGACATTGAAATGTGAGCATAAGTGATATGTGTGACTTCTGGATGAAGTACATTCATGGTCAGTGTGCTCTGTTCTCCATGTTTTCATCCCTCACCACAGCAAACCTCAGAACGAGTGTTTGAGAAGGTGGCATCGTAAAATGGTGGCTTCTCTGTCAACCTGGGTTTCTGAACAACTATACTGAACAGAATTCCCCCTCTGACCCACATTAGACATACAGCATGGGTGAGAAATCAACCTTTGGACATTTTAAATACCACGATTTGGGGGTTATTTGTTCCTATGCCATACCTGTACTTATTCTTACTAATTTCAGTGTTTCAGTTAATGACTTTCCTTAAAGTATCTAATGAGTGCTGGGCACTCTTTAGGGGCTCGAGGCTCATAGGGAGTCAAACCAGTTAATAAATGTATACATAAGGTTGTAAATGCTAAGAGGAAAAATAAGATGGGGTAAGAGATCTGGGGAAAGCTATTCTGGAGGCAGTGGCTAGAGAAAGCTCTCTGAGAAGATAGCATTTGAATGGAGACCCAGACACAGTAAGGGAGTGAACCATCCAGACACCTGGATTTTGTGGGGGATGAGCAACCTGGAGGGAGGGGAGAGCAGCCATTAAGGCACAGAGGTCAGGTTCTTTTTGGCATGTGTCAAGACCAGCCATAAGGCCATAGGAAGGAAGAGAGGAAGTGTGAAAAGGCCAAGGAAAGTAAATGAGAGGACAAGACACGAGGTCACATCAGAAGACATGACTGAGAAGGTAAAATAGCAAAACCACAGCCGGGAAGGAAACATGGGTGTTGCATATCTCACACAGGACTCATGTCTGCAGTGCACAAAGAAATCATATAAATCTGTAAGAAAAAGACAAACAGCCAAATTTTTTAAAATGGGCAAAAGATTTGAACAGGTAGCTTATGAAAGAAGGTACACAAATTGCCAATAAGCCAATGGAAAGGTGTTCAACCTCTGAACTCCACCGGGAAGTGAAATTTTGAAGCAAAATTAGATACTCCTATAGACTCCAAAAAAATTCCAAGTATTTGCAAAAATAAGAAGCCAATGAAATTCTCATCCTTCCCTGGCAAGAGTGTAAGACCATGTTGGAGTGGTGCTAGTGACTAACTAGCGGTCGTAATAAAGGTAAGCCTATGCCTATCCTATTTACCAGGAATTCCATTCCTAGGTATGTATTGGGGGAAAGGAAGACAAGAGAGGCATATGGACCAAAGCTGAACACAAGACAAATGTCCATCAAGGTTCTGGTTCAGTGAGACAATGGAAAACCCTTACAACATAAAAGAACACAGTATTGACCCAAGAATGTGGCCACATCTCAACAATTGTCCTGAATGAAAGAATCTAGACACAAAATGGCCCATCCCTGACAATTCCATGTAAGTGAAGTTTAAGAACAGGCATAATGAAGCCACGGTGAATAAAGTCAGACTGGAGGTTATGGGTGGGGGAGGGGTTGGTGAGTATTAACTACTCCCCCAACACATACTCCCATTGCCTTAAGTAAAGCGCACCCTCCTTCCCCTTTGCTTTCTTACAAAAGGAAAACTCAAATCTTAGGGTCGCCTTGAATCAGTCTCAGCCATCATTACCTTCACCAGCATTTCTCGGACTGAAGGAGCCGGCTGCCGGGTCCGGAATATGCTGCCGTGCCCACAATGGCAAGCAGGCACCCCACGCTTGTCACAACACCCTTTCTGGATCTTTGCTCTGCCCCGGTGTCAGCCAAATGACAGAACATGGGGTCACCCTGCTGCTTGCCCTAAGCTTTGAGCTGTGGTTGATACAGCTCTGCTCCCCACACCCTCGCACGTGGGGGCAGGGGCGCAGGTGGGCCAGCTGTCAGGACAAATAGCCTCCATGCCCTGTGTTGAATAAACGCGTCATTAGTGAGCCAGGGACGGGATGTGGAGGAAAGGGAAAATGTCACTTTGGTAAAAGCCTCAATTAAGAGGAAGAAAAGCCATAGTGACAACATTAAATATTCAGGTTTCGGGCCCATTAGGAGGTTTTCTGCAGGGCAAGGACTCAGGCAGAGCTGTCCATGCGTGGGGGAAGAAGGAGGGGCAGCTCGGAAAGGTGGGGGGAAATCAAGGCATTAGAATCAGCATGGCTTGATTTTCAGTCCCAGCTCTGCCACTTGCTAGCCCTGTGGTCTTCAGAAGTAAATTCACTTCTCTAAGCCTCCATTTCTACATGTATAAATAGACTCGGGAATAGGGTAGGATCATTGTCAAGATCAGATAATACGCAAGTGGAGACTTCATGATTCCCAGCTATAGTAAACTGAACACCAGCATCGTTTTCCTCTCTCCGCACCCCGTCCTTCAGTGCTGTTAGGTAACATAAGATTCCTCAGCATACAGGTGCAATTGCATCACATCAATACGAAGAAAGCAGTTTTTTGTTTGTTTTTACTATTACTGCCTTAACCCGGGACCCTAGAGACATCATCCCGCTCCAAGACACAACGCTATATAGTACAAGCTTTTGCTCTGTGCCTGTGATGACCCCAGGCAGCCACATGAGGGCAGCACCTCACCAGTGTGACAGCCCCCGCGTCTGGGAGGGGAGCCTGTTCTTTCCAGGACAAGGTACCCTCCCTTGGAGCCCCCAAACCCGGGGCCCCGTTCCACGCACTGAACCACACCCCATAGCTGGCGTAACCCCCTTCCACACTGAACATGGCCGTAAAGCTCTGCGATGTGCGGAACTGATAGTAGAAGTGTTGGCTGTGCCCCCTTCTGGGATTTCCACTTACATTCTGTGCTCTTAATGACCTTGCGCCTCTACCAGTGACATCAGCCAACCTTTCTGGAGAGACCACATAAAAAGGCCCTGAACTGATGGAGAGAGGCAGACCCAGCTGTCCTAGCTAGCCTCCCCAGCTGAGCCTCTAGACGTCTCCAGCCACATTTGCCTTCTGCCCGCATTTCAAGAGATACCCAATTGAGGCCAGCATCGGGAGCGTCCTGCTGTGTCCACACACCTCCCAGGACCATGGGAGAGAAGAACATGCTGGGTGTTTTAAGCCACTGGGTTGGTTGGGATGGAGTGACCATCACATGGAGAGTCCAGCAGCTTTGGACAAACAAGCAGTTGGTCTCGTCTTGCATCCTGAGTTGACCAGAGGCTCTGTGGTCCATGAGGGAAGGGGCAAAAAGCCCCTCCTTCATCCGGCAGCTGCACAAAACAGCTTCCGGGCCTCAGCCTGCATCCCTCCCTCAAGTGGGGTGTGGCAAGAACACAGGGCTGGGCTGCCCCAGCTGGAACACTGGCGGATTTCCACCCTTCCCTTCACATTTCTTCTTTTCCTCAAGTTCTCATCTCAAAGACCTTGCTTCTCTCTGCCTCAGCTGAAAAAACTCTCAGACAATTTAATGCCTGCAGTCTGGACCACCTGCTCCCAAGGCGGCCGCAGGCTAACCTCAAGCCAGGACGGCCGACTTTGTAATGATTAAATGAGAGACATCCAAGTGTGAAGTCGTTCGTGAGTTGTTACAATTATTTGGAAAGATGGGCCTCCTTTTGATTTGATTGTAGATGGCCAACCACTACCTTGGGGCAGGAAGGAGGCTGGAGAATCCCTCCCCTTCCTGCCGCCTCCCCACCCCCAACTGTGGCTCTGGGGCCATCCTCAAATGCACCAATAATTTTTGGTAGAATAAGTAAATAAAAAAATTCATCATGCTTGCCTGCTTGCCGCTACTCATTGGAAAATTAGCATAAATGTTTTGATGGATGAAATGTAAGTTTATTAAAAGAGCCCCTGAATGTCCGAGGAGCTTTTTGTCACTATACATTCTCTTGAACAAATGTTCAATGAACGTTGTTCACTGTTTGAACAATGAATACCAAAGTCAACTACAGAAGTGGGTCTGCAAGAGATTCTGCGTTCATAAACAAGTCTCCGACTCCAGAGGAGTGGGGACCCCAGATCTGGTCTCTGATTTGATCTATGAAGATGAAATGGCTCACAAGATGGATCTGGCCACAAAGGATCCTGTCTCTGCTTTCGGGACACTAAAATGGGTCTTTAAAATCTCATCCGAAAGACAATAGTCCTGAGCTGAAATGGGCATATATTAATTTAAAACTTAAATTTGAAATTGAAGAATGCTTCATGTATAGAGACTTCCTGCCAGGACTTTCTCATCCTGCGAGAGGAACACATCTTCACAGGAAGCTGCATTTCAGTGCTCCGGGTCTGTCATCCTCTGTCCGTGTTCGTCCATATGGCAACACATATTTACTGAGCAACTACGTTTCTTAGGCACCTTTGGATTTCAAGTCTTTGCTCTCCAAGATCTTAAAGAAAATTAAAACGCGATGAGATATGCATTATGATAGAGGTAGGCAGACACCACCGAAATCCCCTCTACCCATTCTGTCCAGCCACTGTCCCCTTCTGCATGCTTTGCTCCAGCTGGCTCATACCTGTCCCCACCTTCAGAGGTCGATCCTGGGCTCCCAGAGCCACTTAGCCCTCTACAAAGAGCAGAAGCCCAGGAAAGTTAGGTGCCCTCCAGGGGCCAAAGCCAATGTCTGGAGGGTGTTTAAGGTAAATAATACAGCAGCTTGGGCTGATGCTGGCACGTCACCTAAAACTGTCCTCCAGTTTGTCTTTTTTCCCTTCCCTGTCCTGCTCTTTTAAGGGTTAACCTCTGTGACTCGATTTAACAGCAGATGGGGAAAGTGCCACTTTAGGGACCGAAGCTCATTCTTAGAATGGCATGTGCCATTGGGACAATATCATTTCCTCCCTCAAAGTTATTTATCTGCCTGACCTTTCCTTTGAGACCTTATCACAGAAAGAAATGGGTTTTCTCTCAGAGTATCTATAATTTAAACTCTGCCCCCCAGGCTGCGAGGGGTCTGTCTCACAGAGCACGGGGTCTGCCTGGAGGACAGTCGGCTGAGGATGGCTGGCGCCCAGGGACCATCCCCAGAGTGAATCAGAGGAATGGGTTAGAGCTGGGAGGGCAAAGGAAGAAACAGGAGTGAGGCAGACCAGGCAGAGCCATAAGGTCTGTGGCCCTCCCCGCAACCCCAGGGTCAGAATCTTCAGCCGTGCAGGTGGGGAGGGACACTGTGGGGCTGGACGCTGTGGGGCCATCAGAGCTGTTCAAGGGGACTGAATATGAAATTCCTGCCAGTGGGGTACAACCCTCACCCTGGAACTCTCCAGTCTTCACTTCACAGTGTCCCAGCCCCACTCCCAACAAGATAGACAAATTCGAGATCATTTGTCCAACTCCACAGAAATAGGAAACAATCCAATGGTGGCTCATCAGACGTATGTGCCAGCAAGTTGTTAGGAGGCGGCCATGAGCTAACATTCTCCAAGGACCTACAATAAATGCCTGGAACCCTGGGAGGGTTTGCCATGGTAACAATCCTTTACACTTCGGTATTATTAGTACAGTTTTCCCAGGCAAGGACACTGATGCTCTGAGCTCCAGAAAGTCGACCCAAATGATGCATCAGGTTCTGTTTCAGAAACACCGCTTCAACACTCGGTGAGTGCTTACCAGAAAACGGTAACACGGGCACTTAAACAGAGAGCCCATGGTCTTTCCACACCTCACTGCCTCATGCTAGAAAGAAATATGGGATATTTTATTTTGCTTATTATACGAAGGGGTGCACGGTGATCTCAGGTTATCCAACAAAGACTCCAATACAGGTCCAGTGGGGACACGCTTTATGAGTTCAAAGAATGACTTCTAATTAGCACGAGCACAGTTTACCTGTGAATGAATGACTTGTAAAATGTGTGGGGAAAAAAAAATCCTCCCTACCTCCTTTGATAGGCTAAATATTTCTTTTGAAACTGCATTTCGCCTATTAATTTGCTTAATGAACTCCTGCCTTTGATTCCGTGTGAAGAGAGAGGTAAATCAGACCTGGCACTGCTCCAGGGACCACAGAGCTCAAATGCAGGCAAAGACAGTGAGGGCTCGTTAATGAGGACTAATTGTGGGAGGATGAGGCTGAATGCGTGAAAAAGTCAGAACCGAGAATCCGCTTCACCGCTTTGTCGTTTTTGCTATCATTGAAACCCAGCTCACAGAACTCATTCGTCCGTGTGTTTTTCACTCAAAAGTCCTTAGGTTTCAGGAAAAGATGAGAATGATCTAAAATTAGCTTTTGACCACTTGAATGTAAATGAACGATTCTAAAATGCTTGAGGGGGCTGGAAACATGAGCTCTTCTAGAGCTCTGAAACATTTCCTTCCCAAGTCTTGCTAGCCTTGTTAATTTGTGTCACAAACTCCTGGAGATGCTGCAGAGAAAAGGGCAACCTGGCTTTGTCCTGAATGATCTAGCATTGGAACTCGGCTCTCTGTGTCTCCCAAATCCCCATATTTCCCTCCCCGAGGGCCTTTAACCTCTTTCTTAAAGGATACAATTAAATAAATAGGCAGCATAGGTATTTTGCAGAATACCATGAAGAACAAAGGATTCATTCCATTCATTCAGTAGTTACTGAATGCCGCCTTTGTGTCGGGTACTATTCTAGGTACTCTTCTAGGTGCCGCTCCTTTAAGGCTCAACACTAAGTCAAAAACAAAACCCAATCACCTCCCGCTGCATCTAGCGTGTTATCTTGCACATAGTAGGTTTCTATGCTGTTCCTGTTGAATGAGGGGAACCCAAAGATTAGGAAATGAAGGCCAAATACCAAAACTGAAAAATGTACACACACACCACCCCACCAACGCTGTCTCCTTTTAGGGAAAGGTTTGTGTATTCACTGAGATCTGAAATTGATCCAGTGCTTTTGTGAATGGCCTTTCATCACAGCGAGGTAACAAGAGCATGATTCTGGCTCCCAGGACCCGGTCATCTTGTTCATCCTCTGCTCTCCTCCACCGGCACCTGCCCAAAGCCTGCCTCCACATGGGTGCTCCAAAGTTCCAGAGAAGGGACTGGCTGGGGAATGAATGGAGGGACGAGAGTCTGAATAAAAGACCCTGAGCACAGGCGTCTTATTTATTCCCACTTCAGAGACCATTATCATCACGCTGGGCGTGTGGAAATGACTAGCAGGAATGTACTGTGGAGCAGGGGGTGGGGGGAGCAAAACCACATGTTGCTCCTTTCTCCAATGTCTCTTGAAGAGTAGACATTTGGAAGCTTATGAGAGCTTTCACTGTCTAGCCAGACATCGCCACAGCAGTGCTAAATGTTAGCAGGAATTAAAACATCATTGGGAGGGAATGCATCGTTGCTGGAGGGAAATCAAGTATTGGCCAGGGCAGAGAGATGGGGCAAATTGCTGAGAGTCTGAGTTTGCAAAGTCTGAACCATTTTCTTCTTTTACCGGAGGCTCGGGAAGAAATATCCCTGCTGCCCCATCTATGCTAGAGGTCCCCTGGGGCTAATCAATAAGTAATTAGAGTGAGCTGGGAATTCAATACATGGAGAGACTAATAAAAGGAATCATGGTAAATGGAATGGGAAATCCCTGGGGAATTTAGGGAAAATTTCCTGAGGAAAGAAAGCTAAGCGGCCGGGGGATCTCTGGATACCCCCATCTCCTCTCTAAAATACTAGTGCCTAAGCTAAGGTTCTCTTCTCTGTCCCCCTTCCATCCACCAATCCAAGAGTACTGATCCCCTGAATGCAGGTCTGTGACCTCTCTGATGGATCCAACACCCTTGGAAAGGCTGGCCTCAGAAGCCAGAGGAATGCTCATCATAGCCCATAAAACAGGAAACAGTCACACATTGGTGGGAAATGCTGCTGCTACATATGTGTATCCAACAGGGGAGAGCTGATGAGCAGAACATTGGAAGGTGGCTTAAAATCAAAGAAAAAGATGATATGTAAAATGTATAGTAAATGCATGGGGGAAATGAGGAAGTTTTTATACAAGGGGATAATTTGGCCCTATCTGCCGAAATTAAAAAACAACAACAACAACAAAAAAACCCACCTACCCTTGACCCAGCAATCCCACTTCTGGGAATTCAGTTTACAGATAGATTCACACAGAATCCAGAATTTGGTTTACAGGTAGATGTGAAGTGGCAAGTATGTCCCATGTTACTGTGGCATCAATTATGCAATCAAAAGTGTGGAAACAACCGAAGAGCCAAAAGTGGTACAATTTGATAAACTGTGGCATGTGTGTTCACGGGAACGCCGAGAAGAGCAAAGGGTTTGTCCATTTCATTCAACATTGACTGAATTCCCCCTTTGCGTCAGGCACCGCTCTCGGTGCTGAAGATATAATGTTGAACAAAACAGTCAAACCTCCTTGCCCTGCAGAGCTTACCGTTCTGAAGGGAGATGCGTCCTTTTATGTACTGATAAGGAATGACCTCCATGACCTTCTGTTGCATGAAACGAGGAAGATGCAAGCTTTATATGCAAAGAGCATTATACGCATTGAACATCTTTGCAAGGAAACACAAGAAACTGATAACAGAGGTGGCGTCTGGCCAGAGGACTGGATACTTCCCTGTATACTCTTTGGTATCCTTTGAGTTTTGACCCTTGGGGGTTACCTATTCAAAATCAGTTACCTATCCAAAGTGTATAATTTCTGGGGCACCTGGATGGCTCAGTTGGTTAAGCATCCTACTCTTGATTTTGGCTCAGGTCATGATCTCAGGGTTGTGAGATCGAGCCCCAAGTCAGGCTCTGCACTCAGTGTGGAGTCTGCTTGGGATTCTCTCCCAAATAAAACAAAATCTTTTGAAAAATATATAGTTTCTATTTTTTAAAAATAAACAGATAGCATAATATGTGCTAGGTGGCCCTATTTCTGTCCCCTCACTTCGGACTCCCAGGTCTGCAAGAATGGGCTCTGGATCACAGCTGGCGTGATCACGCAGGGTAGGAGGTGGGGACATGCTGGGTTTGCCTTCTGTTACTTCTCCCTCTTGTTCTCACTCACACGCTCTTCCTCTCTTTCTCTCCCCGATACTGCTTTCAAAATGCACTGAGGCTGCATTTACCTTTCACTGGTAAGTTGCCTTCAGCTATAGAGGACCTGGGAAGCTGGAGGGCTGTGGGGGTCTACAAAGGAGGTGCATTTGGCCAGCCAACCTGCCGGGTCCTAGACCCACGACGCTGTTTGTCTTGGGTTTTCCCAATTCTACCATGGACAGCTCCATGTTCTGGGAACATCCTTGGTTCTGGGACAGTGGGTCACCCCCTCTGGTGTGGAGGGAGGAGGGGAGGGGAGAAGAGGGAAAAGAGACATTGCCAACGTAAGCACTTTGCAGTTTCTCACCTTCCTGGCACTCATTTTCTAAAGTTCCTCTACTGACCATATATACGACTGATGTTTCCAGATCTCAGTGTATCTACCCATAAAATGGGGCTGATCATCTTTCCCTTCAGGCACAGCCAAGAATCTACCACCTCTTCCCTATTGCCAGCCTCATGGTGCCATTCTGCTCCCTCCCTGGGCCGAGCTCCTGTGGCCCATCTCACCACTGGGACCCTTTTTTGGGGGGTTTTCCT
Organism: Enhydra lutris kenyoni; assembly: GCF_002288905.1. NCBI lineage: Eukaryota > Metazoa > Chordata > Mammalia > Carnivora > Mustelidae > Enhydra > Enhydra lutris. Next base: position 8,212,186 of record NW_019154110.1, read on the forward strand.
GGCTAAATCCCACCCCGGTTAAATGTAATTACCTTCCCCCTCCTTCCCTAAACACGAGGAAAACACACCATCGTGTTGACTGGTCTCACTGTCCATGATGAACACAGACCCCCCAGTGGGCCCCTGGCACTCCTCGGTGACACTGCCATAGTCCCCGGGCCACGTGTCCTTCTGTTGTTCTCTGAGGAGACCCCTGCACACCCTTCCCCTGACCCTGACTTCCGGCTGATCACCCACACTTCAGTCCTGGTTGGGGCCTTTCAATCTCACTGCATGGAGAAAATAGAAGCAACCAGAAGAGAAGTCAGTCACCCTCTTGTCACCAGACCTCCCACCCCCAGACACAGTGGCATCTATACCCAATTCCCCACCTTCCCTCCTGTCACAGAGAATGATTTGTCTGCATTCCCATCAGAGGCCGGCCCTTCTGGGGTCCTGGCTTCTGTTCTTTCCACCAGCAGAACACCACAGCCCCGCAATGGTCATTTTTCCCTACTGTCCCACATGGCGCCCCACGGTCCCCTCGCAGCCCCTCGCTCCAGGACCGCTGCCATCTGCTTATGGATATGGCCCATCATCTCATCTCATGCTCTACCCCTCTTCCTGGGCTCACCATCAGCCACTGAACGCTTCTCCCCCAAATCCAAATGTTGAAGGCTACCCCCTAAAGTGACTGTATTTGAAGATAGGGTCTTTAAGGAGTTAATTATGGCTACATGAAGCCCTGGGAGGGAGGCCCTCACCCAAGGTGCCTGGTGCCCTTCTGAGAAGAGGAAGGGACAGGTGTAGAACTCTCTGTACACACAGAGGGAAGACCACAGGAAGGTCCGGCGAGGAGCCGGCCATCAAGGAGCCGGCCGTCAAGAAGCCAAGACCAGAGGTCTTACCAGAAACTGCCCTGACGCCATCTTGATCTTGATCTTCCAGCTGCCAAAATGGCAGGAAAATACATTTCTGCTGTTGAAGCCGCCCAGTCTGTGGTATTTGGTTACAGCAGCCCGAGATGACTAAGAGGCTCCCTGTGTTCCAGCTACACCGACTTTCTGGCTTTTCTCAAAATTTCCCTCATGATCTCCCCACTCTCTTCCCCTGGGGTCACTCAGATCTCGGCTCTCCCCATCCTACCCAAAGTAGCACCCAGAATTCTCGACCTCCCACTCAGAGTTCCTGCCACAGCTAACACCTGCCCTGTCTCTCACCCAAACGAGAGCACCTCCAGGGATGAACCTGTTCCAGCCCCTGCTCTAGTACTCATCCCAGAAGAGAGCTAGCAGTGGAAGGTGGTAGTAGGCTTTTCTCCACCGAATAAATGAATGGTGTGCAAGGCCCCATGTTCACCGGGCATGGGCCCTCGACCAAGCATCACTGTGTCATTCCCGCCCACTCTTCAGTGCAGTGACCAGGAGATCTGCCCCAAGTGTCCTCAGAAGTGGCAGGTGCCCTTATAGCAGACACAAGGAGAGGCCCAGGTTAGAGGCAGGAGAGCGAGAGAGCCTCAGCTGGGAGCCCTATGGTGGGGGTGGAGGTGGTGGGGAAGGGCCATGGTCCTGCCCTCCATGACGTCACTCCAGCAGGGAAAGATTAAGGAGTCTCAGAAGGTTGTAGCTGCAAGGGTTCCCAGCAGTATCTGGCAAAGTCTCCATCGGAGAGCTGAGCCCTTTCCACCACACTCTCAACAATGACCTCCCACCTCAACTGGGGCCCCATGGGGAGGGGTGCTCCCCAGCACTGCCTGGGTGTGGACACATTCTAATGTTTAAACAAGTCATCACACTGTGCCCAGCCCTCCCTCTTGCATCCTACTCCTAGATTCTCATTCTGCTCTCAAGAGCCACAGTGACCTGGCCTTGTTTTTCTCCTACTGGAAAGCTCACCATTTTTTCCTCTCAAAGCTCAAAATCTCTGTCTGCAAATTTTCCTTTGGAATGAATGAATGAATGAATGAATGAATGGTTGCAAGTTCCTCCCAGTCTCGGTCACCCTGCCTGGTCTCCATTTCTTCCATAACTTCACTCCTAAGTGTGTTGACCAGAACATTTCTTGGAATTCTTGAATCCTCGCTGCCTGATATAAACAAAATAATAAAGGTAGGAAAATAGTGCTCAATAAATGTTTGCCAGCTGAGCGAGTGGACGAAATCTTGCTCTCATTGGGTCCGCTGGGCTGGGGCTGCAGGGAAGCCACCTGGGGAATTTATTTTTCCTCCCACAATGAGAGAAAAGATTATGAAACAGAAAATCATCCTGCTGTTGCTAAGGAAAGTGGGGTCTTGGAGGGGTCAGTCCAAAGCCTGAGGCAGCGATAAAAGCTCAGACTGCTAATAATTCCCACCCTGTGAATTTATTAAAATCCTACATTTTATCATGCAGACATTTTGGAAAGGAAACACATTTTCTATTGCCTCTGACCTTTACATCCCTCTTCCAGACTCAGGCTGCCCCGCCTACCGCGATGTGCCCAGCAGCGTGCGTGGGTCCAGAAAGACCCTGGCCAGTGTCCCTTGCCAGCCTGAAGGGACGATGAAGCCCCCAGGTACCTGTTTCCTCCGAGGTAAGTGATTTTCATCAGCCTGACAGACGGGCCAGGCTCTTGTGCTGAGTCACTGACTGTAGTTTGGCTTTGCTTTTGTAATTTTTTTTAATGCAAAAGCGATACAAGCTTGTAAAAAGTCAAATCGGAGAGAACTGTATAAGGAACAATTTAATAGTCTGCCCATTTTTTTTCTGCCAATTATAGCTTCCTTGTCAAGAGCATTAGGGAGTGACCTTGCACGCTTTCCCTGCGCTTACATAAAAGCATGTATGGACGCCTGTGTCATCACTCCGTCATTGCTGAGGCTCAAAATGAAATGATATCACACACTTGATACTGAAACTCACTTCTATTCATTAAGGCATATAAAATGAGCACCACTTTGGTCGACACTCGTACATCTAAAAGGATCTTTATTAAAAACAGCTTTATCAAAATATAACCGAGATCCAATAAACTGTATGTATTTAAAGTGCCGAATTTGATAAGTTTGGTCTTTATAACATAGGTTATAAACCCAGGTTTATAACCTATGTTTATATTTAATGGTTACCTAATACCCTGTTGTCTGATCGATGTTGCCATCTCGTCCTCTTTTGGCAGACTTGAAATTGTTTCCAATTTTTGTTAATACAAAAAAATTCTGTAAACACACACACCCACACACACAAAACCTGGCTCATTTACCCTTACAAACAGAGATTTTTTTCTACGAAGTAAATTGCTAACAGTAGGATTGCTGATATAAAGACATGCTCATTTAACATTTTTTAAAATATTTTTATTTATTTATTTGACGAGAGAGAGAGATCACAAGTAGGCAGAGAGGCAGGCAGAGAGAGAGAGGAGGAAGCAGGCTCACTGCTGAGCAGAGAGCCTGATGCGGGGCTCGATCCCAGGACTCTGAGATCATGACCTGAGCTGAAGGCAGAGGCATAACCCACTGAGCCACCCAGGTGCCCGCTCATTTAACATTTTAATCAATCTCTCAGTCCTGGCTATCATGGGCAGGTTGTGTCTCTGGATTGCCTTCTTTCATTCAGGACCATGTCCTTAAACCACACCATGACTGCATAAAGGCACAAGTCCCACTCCAGCATTCTCAGTAGGACCTCCCCGTCTCTTCCCTGAATGGGATACCCCGGGAAGAGAAGCGTGGTGGGCTTCCTTACCTCTCAGTGAATCAGGGAGGCTTTCAGAACTTCTAATCTGGCTTCAACCTCAGTTGAGCCGTTTACTACCTATAAACCAAGGCAGGCTATAGGTTTACTTTTCTGATCCTGTCTCCTTATATCTAAAACCAGGCTGTAGAGAGGAACTCATTTACTGGGTTGTGAGAATACAGGAAGAGCCAATGTATTAAAGACCTCTAGGGGTGCCTGGGTGGCTCAGGGTGGCCTGGGTGGGATAGAGCCCCTATGTGGACTCTCTGCTCAGCAGGGAGCCTGCTTCCCCCTCTCTCTCTGCCTGCCTCTCTCCCTACTTGTGATCTCTCTCTGAGTCAAATAAATAAATCTTAAGAAAAAAAAAATTAGCAAACTATTAAAAAAAAAAAAAGACCTCGAGCAGCACTCAGAATAGGGTGTTTGCTCTGTGAATGGCAACTGTTTCTACTGCACAGAATCCCAGCCATCGGCAAGCTGTGTCCACACTATCCAGGTCGGGGAAGGCATTGTTTGTTTGAAATTGCACAAGAATCCCAGTTACAGTTGAAAGAAACTTTTGAGTGGGGGCCTCAGAACTTTCTAGAACGCAGTCTGATTGATTGTAGCAAATGATCCTTTAACCCCCATCTCTTACCTGCTGCAACTTTCCAGAAGAGAAACAAAAAACCCAGTTAAAAAGAGAGAGAGAGAGAGAGAGAGAGAGATGAAAAATTTAGAGAACATTGACCCAAGCTGTTGGTAAACTTTAATAGCTCACTTGCTCAAGTTACTAGTAATCTCACCTAGTCATACATAAAAGCAGTAGGAAATTGAGGTTATTGGACTATAAAACCAAAAGGCAAGGCTTCATTTTGTGGCCACAGGTAGACCATCTGGGGTCACCAGGAGCATGAAGACCTTAATTCTAGTCTTTGCTTGGAAAACACCTGCTCCATATTCCTACCCAAGGCAGGAACCCCAGCTTTATTCATCCAGTCTTTCTTTTCTTTTTCTCTTTTTTAAGATTTTATTTATTTATTTGATAGAGAGAGACACACACAACGAGACAGGGAACACAAGCAAGGAGGAGTGGGAGAGGGAGAAGCAGGGCTCTCGCTGAGCAGGGAGTCTGATTCGGGACTTGATCCCAGGACTCTGGGACCATGACCAGAGCCGAAGGCAGATGCTTAACTGACTGAACCTCCCAGCTGCCCCATCATCTCATTTCTTAAACATGACTAATGAGGGAGAATTCACTACCCCATAAGAGAGCCACCTCTTTTGTTGGATTACTCAAATCATTAGCTGTCACATGGTATCTGGCCCTCCTGACAGGGTGCCCAGGGAGTGTCATGTCTGAGGCAGAGGGAGCCCAAATCTATGACATACAATATGGTGACAGTAAGGACGTTGGAAATCCAATGGGATAAGTGGGCTGGGAGCGCACCTTCCGTCCTCCCTCAGGGCCGAGAGAGGATGAGATACTTCACACAGGGGCATTCCAAGAACCCCATTAATTAAGCCATCCACTGTTCCTCAGAGAGTCTGCGACAAGTTTGGGGTAGGGCTTTGGGACCTGAAGGCCCAACTCTGTGGTAACGTAATCCATTTCTCCAAAATTCTGTTAGCTGCTCTGAAAAATATGGGGACTGCTCCTTCAGTGGGGCTACTAGGAAGAGGAAGGCTTGCTGTCTGGATTTGGAGCCCCCTCATGACACTCCCGGGATCTCCTGGCACAGCCCGCCAGCCCTTTGTGCACACACCCTCTTGCGGCCCTCCCTGACCCCCGTCCCCCGTCCCCAACGGGGTCCCTGCTCCAGCAGACCCAGGAGATCTTGGGAGCACACAGCGTTGTTCTCAGGCAGGTCAAGGGCATGGGGGAGAGGCACACACAGTGCCTGCCCCTTGGGGGGCTCTGGACCCCTAAATTTCCTTTATCCTGGCTCCCCTTTTTGGACAAAGAGGTGCTGGTGGGTAAACACACTGTCTCCTCCTCCGAGCCAGAATACCTAGTGAGATTTTTCAGTTCCTCCTCTAATGGCGACACATGGCTGACAGTCTCTGGGCACTATGTTCCTCGTTTGTGGAATGGGCGTATCAATATTCATTGTCCCTGTCACACAGGGCCGGCAGGAAGATCAAGTCGGATGAAGGGGGCTGAAGGCTGTTTGGATGCTGATGGGTTTGACGTGTGTGAGCCTGCTACGATCTGGCCTCGTCCCTCCACAGCTGCCGCTTCCCATGAACAGCAGATTCAAAACTCAGCACCCTGGAGAGTGTGGGGGGACATAAAGAGAAGGCACCTGAGAAGCTGGGGCTGGGGTGATGAAGAGTCCCCGGGACCCCGGGCAGGCACGGAGCGGCATCTCTGGGCCCTGTCAGTAGCCCAGGTCATTCATCTTGGCTTCCAAGATGTTTGCGTTTGCCGTTGGTATACTGCTCACAGTGACAGACAATGCAATTTTCTCCTGCTCTAGTCAGACACGACTGATGCATGCTCAGCCCCAGCACCAGACCCCCCGGGCTCAGGCAGGCTGCCACACTGGTTCCTGGGGATTTGCAGGCAGCCCCCAAGGCCACCATTCCCAGATCCCCGGCCAGAGTCCAGTGGATGGGAGCTGCCGGACAGAGACGAGCTGAGCCCAGCAGTCTTAGTTGGGTGGCCTGGGTGGTGGAGGGGGGATGGGAAGCTGGCTGGAGCTTTTGGTGTGAGGGAGGGTGTCCGCGCCGTCACCAACCCCCCGTGGGGATGGGCCAATGATCAGAAGGTCAGGCCCGACTGGACACAGGGGACATCCACTCGACAGCGGGTCACCAGGAACTCTGGGAGGAGTGGGGCCCGGATACGGTTCTTTGTAGAGAAAGTATGAAGGCCAGTTTCAGTGACCAGGTTGTTGTAGGTGTTCAGATCAATCTGGATACAAGAAAGCAAGACTGGAACTCGAACCACGTACTTCCACAGCCTCCGGCCTCCCTCCCTTCCAGCTGTAAGGGCAGACCACAGCTTTCCGCTGGCTGTGGTCACGCACGCGTCCCTCTGGCCATGCCACCCCCCAACCTGGAATGCCATTTCTTCTTTCTTTGTTCTGGCCACCTGGCTCACTCCTACTTATCCTCAGGAGGATTTAAACCAAAATGTCGTGACTACCCCCCCCCACTCCCCAGTTGGGTGAGCGCACAGTGGCTCTGTGTTCTCTCTTATCTGCCTCAGCATGGTTCACTGGGACTGACTGCGTGGGGGACATTTTGAGCTCCTTTGCTGGGGGCTTACAGAGTGCACTTGATGGGCAGAGAAGCGAGAGGATGGGTAAATTCACAGAATCATACAAGAAACAATTCCAACATAGAGGTTGGGACAGTGCCTGGGACGCTATTCCTGTTGGCATCTGGGAAATGGGCAGAGTGGCTCAGAACACAGTTGCACTCCTATATTTGTCTGGTGTTCATTGGCCATAACTGAGGACACTGAAAACTGCTTTTGACCAGGCGGTGATGTGAGCCACCCTGGCCACTATCCCCCACACACCTCTGGTGCACCCATCTTGCTTGGCACAGCTTAGCAAGCCCTGGGGGCAATCCTGCTGGCTCTCTGGACCAGGTCCACACCGATGCCTGCTGTTCCTATGCCCTGGCAACTTTTTCTTTCTTTAACATCACCTTTAAAAAAAAAGTTGAAGTATAATTGACACAGAATGTTACATTAATTTCCATTGTACAACATAGCAACTTCCCAAGTCTATATGTTACACTCGGCTCACCACAAATGTAGCTCCCATCTGTCACCAGACAATGCTGTTACAATATCCTGGCAACATTCTGATGATAATGATCTTCTATAGATTTTTCCAGCTCCCATGGGTAAATCCTACTAACTTGCTTGTCTCCTGTTACTGGCATGGGCTTCCTGACTGTACTCCCATGTCCTACCTCCTTCAGCTCCATGGCCAATCCAGTAACCAACCTCACCCTGTCATTAGGAAGGATCCTGGGCTCGGGATTCCCACTTCTGGATGGCAGCGCAAGTGGGTGTGTGATCCATTCCTCAGCAAGATAGGCCAATCTGCCGAAAATTATTTTAAAAGGCTTAACTACCTAAATTCTCTGAAAATTGTCTCCAGGGTAAACATGACACATGAAAAGGGACTTATTCAAGGTCTACTCAAAGGCAGTAAGAAACAACCTGAGTCACAACCTGCTCCCTACCCCTGCCCCACCCTCCCCTCCCAGCTCAGCCTGATGGAAACTCCACTCTGGTCAGGAATGACTAAGAAGACCTGGCTCCCCCTCCCTTTAGCTGTCAATCAAGGATCATCACCCCTCACCTTATTGGGAGAGACATGCCACTAGTCTTTCTCAGCCCCTCTAACTCCAAACTGAAGAGGCAAAATTTCTAGTGTGTGCAGCAGCAGAGAGGTTGAGATTGTCTCCTTTGTGTGACCATCATGCACAGGAGAGAGGCTCTGCCCCAAGGGGCAGTAGGTTGAGGATGCTGGGCCCTCAATTAGCGTAGCCACAGCTCACTCCTAGGACATATTCCACACCAGGAAAGGCAAGCTGAGAAGACAGAGGCTTCTGCTCTGCCCAGAGCCCAGAGCAGTAGCTCAGAGATTTTCCCCAGAGGCAGAGGGAAAGACAGCCCAGAATAAGAGACCTGGAGTTCTCTTTGGAGAAATTAACCTTATCAGAAACAGTGTGGGGAAGCTCAAGCCTGGAAGTGCACTTGAAAAAAATAACTTCTCTTAATCAGGAGCAAGATGGTTAACTACAAGCTCATTAGCTCCCCCAGAGAGAACTAGGGAAAGAGACAGCTAAGGAGAGCCCACCCAGAGTCATAATAAACCTTAGGGACAGCTTCAAAATCTACCTCAGCACTAATTTAACTGGATTGGACTGCTGAGCAATTTGGGGTTTTCATGGTGTAATGGGTAAAGAGGTGGCCTGGGCAATTTCTGTACCTCAGGATGTTGTTGAAAACAGCAGAGGAAACAGCCAGTCATTAGTGGAGTCCAAAGGCTAGTTATGATGCCCCAGAGCTTAACAGAGAGGCCAGGTGAGAAGGCAAAGACAGTGCTGTCTGTTTCTCTCAGGGTGACTGTACCCATATCCAAGGCAGTGCCCTCAGAGAGTGTCCCCAAATGTTCCGCACTGCAGGGAAAATAGGAGTCATTAAAATAGCAAGCCAAGTGGCAAAAGGATAAATAAGGAAACCACAATAAACCATACCAGAGACGGGAGAGAAGAGTTAGTATCCAGCATTGCTACAAGCTATTACCTTAAATGTCCAGTTTTCAACACCAAATTACAAGACAAGCAAAGAAACAGGAAAATGTGACCCATATGCAGGAGAAAATCAAGCAGCAGGAATGGTGAAAGGTAGGAAAGGAATATTCAAAGAGCAGAAAGAAAAAAGTGTCAATCAAGCATCTTTTATATCCAGCAAAACTGTCTTTTGAAATGAAAATGAAACATCTTGCTGCACTTTGCCTGATCCTGGGGCTCCCCAGTCCACATGGGCTGTGATGCCCTCACTTCCGAATGGGACAAAGATTGTTCTGCTCCTTGGTTCCCCCTGCTGCCGTCAGGATGGGTCCCCTCTTCCCCAGATTCTCCCCAACTTCCATTTTTCTTTCTGTGGACCTCATAGAATGTGAGGTTTGAAACGGTCCCAAGAAGCATTTGAGCCAACCCCTCACTCCAGGGAGGAAGTGACTTCTCAGACCAGAGGCCTAGACAGTGGCAGAGCCTGGACCAAGCCCCTCGGGACACACCCCTGCAGTCCCTGAAGCCAGCCTCTGACAGGTGGACCTTGCTTCAACCCCTCCCTCTGACATCATTCCCATGTCTGCAGGTCACTCAGACATTGGTGAAAGAAGACAATGCTTTCTGAGTGTGTAATATGAGCCAGTGATTCCGTGTTCTCCCATGACCCACAGCAACTGGGAAGGTACCACGAGGACTCCCATTTCAGAGAGAAGGAAATCGGGGGCTCAGGGAGGTTAAGCAGCTTGCCCTTGAGTGCAATGGAGTCAGCTTTGAACGCCCTCCATCTCACTGCAAAGCCTACCCTTCTGTGACTGCCAAGCTCCTGGGGAGCTTCTCTCATCCCTCACCCTTGTAGTCATTGTCTCCTTTGCTCTGATGGCCTCATGCCTGCCTCGCAGCAGCCTCCCCTGAGGGCTCATCGTGAGCTTCTCCTCTTCAAACTGCCCAACGCACAAGGTCTGGAGCTCTGGGACCCCTGACTCAAACTCCTGTCCTTTCGCTTCTCCTGTCTTCAGGAGACCTGGGGACCTGGGGACCTGGCCTGCATCCTGAGCAGTTCATGGGACCCTTTGGCCTCAAGCTGAGCCTCTGTAAGAGGGAACACTTCACAGGGCTGGTGGGAGGAAGAGGATCCTGATAAAGGAAACGGGTTTATCTTTTAAAGCAGAACTTCTTGATATCAAAGGGGGAAAAAAACAGCTAGGACCCCAAATCATTGACTCCTTTGCAGGTGGGGTGCACCAGACACCACCTCTCCTGATCTCTGGCTCCCCATCTACAACACAGGACGCTGGGGCCTCTACCCTGTGGTCCTTTCCGGCTCCTACCCCCTGGGTCACGTGGGAAATGGAATCAGACTTGTAATTTGTGAGCTGCCTGGGGGCTCCAGCACTCCAGGAGGATGAATGTAAGGCTTTATTATGTCCTTTTCTTCCTTCGTGTGCCTCTTAAGTGATTAGTGTAAGTGCACAATAGACTTTTTTTTTTCATGACAGACTTTTAATTAATATTTGTGGAATGCATAAATGTATGAGCCAACAAAGAGCTGCGGTGGGAAGGAACTGGAGTCCGGTGTGACAACAGTCCCCGGAGGCCATGGGTACAACTCTCCTTCCCTCTTGTCACAAGAAAAACAAGCCACCAGCAGCTGCAGCATGGGAGCCCCAGGTCTGAGAGGGGACCCTGGCACAGCCTTTATGGCTTTGGATGCCCTTTTCAGAGGTGAGGAGAAAGGCACCCAGCACCCCCTCCTACTTTTCTTTCTTTGTCTCCTGAGTGGGTGGGCAAAGGGGAAATAGCTAGGTGACCCAAGAGAGACTCAGGTCAGGGTTGCAGGAAAGAAGGCTCCCTTTGGGAGTCTGTGAGCAGAAAGGGGGTGGTTCTCCCTCCTGGGGAAGCCTATTGTCCCGGCTCCCCATTCTTGGCTCTGCCTCCGTCCACACCCCTACCCCAAGAAAACAGGAGGGCCCCCTCTCCTCCTCCGGGTACACTCTCCCTTCCCCTCATCCTTACTTAGTCCAGCTCAGTTCCTCCACTGAGAAGAGGAAGGATCAGCATTCTCCCTGGGAAGCCCAAAGATGCCCCAAAGAACAGTGCAGGGGTGGGCAAGAGTCATTTTTACTTGCTAAGGCCATCTCTTCTCTCCATCCCTGTGGGCCTAGAAATCTCTAACATGGGTCCCCCTATGGAAGTGGACCTTGGGAGTGCCCAAACTGCAGCCCCCATCACAGATCGGGAACCAGCCTTGCCCAGGTGGACCACACTCAATGCCTCCTGCCTCATCTCCAGGGCCCCCTGCCACACCACAAAGCTGCCACTGAATAGACCGATGGTGCCCCCCAGACTGTGGCTACTTAAGGAGATGATGGCTAGCATCTCTGCAGCAGGCCTGGGCCTAACACAGTGCCTGCTGTAGGAAGGAAGCCGACGGACAGGGCTATGGCCCTGTGACACTGTCCGGAGATCTCCACCCTCATCCCCAGCCGCATATGCTCAGGGTGTCCCGATTTCTGAGCCAGTCCCAAACCAGTGTGGACTGAAAATAGGGGTCTATTGGCAGGGACAGGGTTTGGGGCCCAGCTGTGTGCTCCTGGATGTCTCCATGCTGCCAGCTTGAGAGCGATATGGCAGGTGAATCTTGAGAACACCAGGGGCCATCCTCAGACCAACCCCCCCAATGTCCCCTCCCACCTCAGTTAGGGACCGGCTTTGGGCACCCGTCTCTCTCTTTAATCTAGGCACTGCTTCCCAGCTTGCTACTCAATCCCACACTCCTACTTTCACCCCCTGCTTATCAACACCTGTCCTGTGCCAAGAAGAGGGAATGAGGTTGTGGTGTATATAGGTCTGCACAGTTCCCTGAGGTTCAAGGAAGTCCAATGAGAGGGAGTTGATGTGGAGTCAGGAGACCCAGAGGGTCCTTGTCTCATCCGGCAGAGGGCTTCCTGGGACACTGGCCAACCCCTTCTTCCTCCTGGACTTTGGTCTATCATCCTTAAGTTAATAAGGACTGGAGATGGTGGCTCTTAAAGCTGAAGAGCCTGATGAAAACAGGACTCCTTCCAAAACATTCAGATGTATTCATCGGCATGACATTTTCCAAACTAAAGGCACTCGGCTGACCCTGGAACCAGTGAGGTAGATGGTCTCTGTAAGGGCCTGTTTAGCCAGAGCCGCCCCACCTAGGTTGAACAGTGATTTTGTTGTTTATGCAGTAAAACTTAAATTGACCTTACCCCCCCCCCCCCGCCGCCCCGCCCCCAGGGGAACTTATTTAAAAGCAAGTCCCGGAAACCAGTCCCAGGTAACAGCCCAAATACAAGGGTGGGTCGGGTCAGGTGGAGACATTGAATTAGTGGGGGCGCATACTGTCTCCTAGCTACCAAGGTGAGAGGCTAGTTTCCATAGCTACTTTGGGGTGAATTATAATTCAATTAGCCACCTGTGTGTGGCCAGGCCCAACCACATGGCCTTTGCTCTATAAAAGTTAGTCTGGAAAGCAGGGAGGGGTCGTCCTCTCTATAAGGGGCGGCCCCAACCCGTCTGTTTGACGGTCGGTCTGATTCTTGATGCTTGGCGCGAAATAAAGCTTTGCTTGACCTTCGCTTTGTATCAGTCTCGCTCCTTTGACCATGGACCCATTATTGGGGGACCCAACAGTCTCCAGGAACCCCCAACTCCTAGGCTGACTTAGTGCCCAGGGCTATCCTTGTAAATAACTCTAAGCCCTGTACAGAGTGTGCCCACCCAGATGTCAGGTTCCTGTTTCTTTTCTTCTTCTTCTTCCTTTTTTTTTTTTGCTTCGTTTTGACCTAAGATCGCTGTGGCAGGAGGCATTTTCTGACTGGTCCAGCAACACTGCAGAATGAATGCGCGATTTCTGGAGTCTTTGGGATGGGCATTCTCCTTCCCACCTACACTGAGCAAGCAACAAGCTTTAGGCACCTAGAAGGGGGTTGGGGGGTGGGGACTGATTCATCTTCCTAATAAAAAATCCATCCGTCCAGTTTCTAGAGAAAACAGATTGGAGATATCCCCAGAGCTAGACGTGGGGAAATAAAGCAATAATGTTATCAGTCTTCACAGAGCTATTTAAATACAGATTGGGTTGCTGGGGAGATAAAAGGGAGGCCCTTTTGTTATGAAAATGAAGGGAAGGAGGAGGGTTGAGTTTGTGTTTTGATATGCTAATGAGCTTGAACGCCACCGGGGTGGGGACCGCTGGGGAGGCGGTGTTGCCCAGCAAATTTATTTGTGCAGTTTAATTTAACAGCTAGGCTACAACCGGGCTGCAATCGGGATTGTGTAAAGATAATTACAGCCCCATTATTAATCAGACGCCTGCGGGAAGTAGCTTCTGCAGCCTCCCTGACTCAGGACCATCGTGGTCTCATTCCGCCATCTAGTGGCAGCCCTAGGAATTGCCTGTGGGAAAACGGGACAAGAAAACCAAAATGTTTTGGTTTCTTTTTATTTTTTTATTTTTTATTTTTTATTTTTTTTTAAAGATTTTATTTATTTATTTGACAGAGATCACAAGTAGGCGGAGAGGCAGGCAGAGAGAGAGGAGGAAGCAGGCTCCCCGCCGAGCAGAGAGCCCGACGCGGGGCTCGATCCCAGGACTCTGGGATCACGACCCCAGCCGAAGGCAGAGGCCCCAACCCACTGAGCCACCCAGGCGCCCCTTTGGTTTCTTTTTAAATGGTGCCAGCCACCTTCTAGAATGAACAGAAACTGCTGCCGTTTCTGAAAACGTAAGATAGAGAAGAGCCTTTGGAAACCAAGCAGCCTTTCTAGTGAGGCCGAATCGGAGGTCTGAAGGCCTAACTTGCACAAAGACACAGTTTTTGGCTGGGATGAGTATTTTTAATTCCAAATCCATTGATTTTCTTAAAATGCCAAAATTTTAAAATGAAAATTTCTTAATATTTCACCGACCCTTACCCCTTCGTCTTTTGTTTTTCAACTCATTCATTCGTTCATTCATTCACTCCTGATTGGGGTTCCTGGTTTTGTTTGATTCTAGTGTCCTGGGTTCCCGTTCAGAATGACTTGGAGCAAGTTCAAATGGAAAACCAGTCCGACAGCTGAAAGAGTAGCAGACAGAAGGTACCAGCAGAGAATGAATACACGGCCTGATAGCAGCATCTGGAACAGACTGTGCCCAGAAAAAGATGGTCAGCGGACAAATCATCCTTAAGTGATCCTCTCACAAATGTGAGAGGATAGGTACATGGGGACTCTCTGTACATTCTGCGCCACTTTTTTGTAAACTTAAAGGTGCTCTAAAAAAATAAAATTTACTAATCAAACAAACAAGACAAGAAAGGGGAGGCGGGAAGGAGGGACTCATTCTTGTCCTCGAATACAGCCCTCCTGCCTTTTCCTCCTCTGCTCTATTTATGCCTGTCTTTTCTTATACAACTTCCCCTCTTCCTCTCACAGTCCAGCATGCATTCTTCCCAGCTCATTCTCAGATTCTGCCCCTAAAACGTCTGGGACCACGAGAAGGGTCAGATATGGAGAGAGGGGGTTGTTTCTGTATAAATTCACCAAGCGAAGGTACCCAGCAGCTGAGCTCTGGATATGCCCCTTAAAGTTACAGGCGTGCCCAAATGTCACCTAGCCTGGTCACTACATTCCCTTGGAGGTCCATGCCCTCTCCCTGCTGTGCCTTTCGTGCACATCACATCAGCCCGTGTTTCTTTGTTCCCTGGCCACCCTCTCCACACCCATTCTCCCGCCATCTCCTGAGATGAAATTTCCTTTTAAGATCATCCAAACTGAGCACGGGTTGGGCAGATCTCACCGCTCAGGAAAGTGTCCTGCATAACTGACCAAGGCGCTCGGTCTCCCAGTGATACCCACTGAAATGCACAATTCTCTGACACCCAGTTTCTGTCTATCAGAAGCCTCCGAGATCCCCCTGGAGGGGCAAGATGTGGCCACTGGGGCTGGGCTTCAGGAGGCACAGTGCTTAAGGAGTTAGATTCCGGTGGGTTCATTTTCTGCGGAGGCCGTACCATTGTCCTTATGCTAACAGCAGACAAAGAGAAGACACTCTCCTCCTTGGGGCCTTCTCCTGTCCCTCTCCAGTCCTCCGCCTGGACAAATGGCAGCAGCTTCCCTCCTTTACTGGGCATTAGTATCCTGTCCACCTGTATTTTGCACCTGGTGCACCTGGTGCAGGGGTAGGGGTGCAGGAACTTGATGGGAGGGGAGCTCCTTCTTTTGTTTAAACCCAAACAGGAGGGTAGTAGACCCCATAGTTCTTTGCTGGTCCCCCAGCAAATCCAGTTCTTATGCCCCTTGCCCTGGACCTCACATTTTAAATTTTCTTTTTAAGATTTTATTTATTTATTTGACAGAGATCACAAGTAGGCAGAGAGGCAGGCAGAGACAGAGAGAGGGAGAAGCAGGCTCCCTGCTGAGCAGAGAGACTGATGCAGGGCTCCATCCCAGGACCCTGGGATCATGACCTGATCCGAAGGCAGAGGCTTTAACCCACTGGGCTTTAACTCAGGGGCTTTAACCCAGGCGCCCCTGGACCTCACATTTTTAGAGGGCCACACATACCATGGACAACTCAAGTGAATGCATCCAAATGCACCTGTACATTTCACCCTCAAGATCCGCGTATTGGCGTCTACTAAGAATGATCTCTATCTGGTGATAGAGAGTGTGGGGTCCCGGGAAACGCTCCTATGCATTTCCTGCCCCATGTCCTCCAAACCAAAGGCGGCTATGTTGGAATTCCAGGCAGGTGTGTACTGCTGTGTGGCGGCCAGCCTCGGACAGAGACAGTGGGCTAACGGGTGGGGAGGGTATAGTAAGCAAAAAGAAATTCATTCGCTTTTCAAATCCCTCCTCTTAGACCGTATGGCAACAACTGATTCCTGCTCAAAAAAGTGTCCAAGTTCTGGCTTCTTTGTTGCAATATGTCGTTCTGGCAGAACTCATGAGTTCGTGGGGAATTGACAAAATCACAGACACAATAGACGGGGCTGAAAATCATGTTGGGATAAGAAATAAGCTTATTCTTTAAATTTTATTCTGAAATGTGTGTCTTTAGTGTGTCTGGGTATGCATATTATAAACCAGAGCCGGTGAAAATCATGATACAAATCATGGTGGATTAGTTAGGGTTCAAAACAGAACCAATAGGACATAAGGGGTTTACATAAGAGATCTATTATAGGGATTGGCTTATGTAATTATGGAGGCCAGGAGGTCCCCCAGTCGGCTACCTGCAAGTAGGAGAACCAGGAAGGCCAGAAGAGGTGTCTGAGACAGGGGAAGACAGATGTCCCATGCAAGCAAAGAGAGCGAATTCACCCTTCCCCTGCTTTCTTGCTCCCTTCAATGACCTTCAACAGGTTGGGCAATGCATCATCGAGGGGCCACTTTCTTTATTCAGCTTTCCGATCCAACTACTAATCTCTTCCAGAACATGGTCACACCCAGAAGCCGAGTTTACCAGCTCGCTGGGGGGCGCTTAGCCCAGTCAAGTCTACATATACAATTAACCATCATGGAGAGTCATTTTTGATGTCATTTACATATTTGATAATAATTTTGAGACAATAATTTATCACAGGCAGCTCCTTTGCATGTAAAATTTAGTCTTTTTTAAAACTAAGAATTATTATTTTTTAAAGATTTTATTTATTTATTTGACAGAGTGCAAGTAGGCAGAGCAGTAGACAGAGGGAGAGGGAGAGGGGAAAAGCAGGCTCCTGGCTGAACAGGGAGCCTAAGGTGGGGCTGGATCCCAGGACCCTGAGATCGTGACCTGACCGGAAGGCAGAGGCTTAATCAACTGAGTCACCCAGGTGTCCCTAAGAATTATGTTTTTTAAAGATTTATTTATTTATTTGAGAGAGAGAGAGTACACCAGTTGGGGGAACAGCAGAGGGAAAGGGAGAGAATCTCAAGGAGGTGCCACGCCTAGCCCAGAGCCTGACATGGGGCTTAATCCCAGGACCCTGCGATCATGACCCGAGCCAAAATCAAGAGTCAGATACTCAACTGACTGAGCCATGTAGGCACCCCAGAAACTAAGAATTATTTTAATTAATATTTTTATGGACAATCCCAGTTGCTACCACCTCAGCAGAGTTGTTTGTCCAAATTGGAATTAATAATGATAATAAAAAAGTAAGGATTACAAACGCTCAAGAGAAGTCTGATTCGATACAACTGCCAATAAAACACATCTTATGTGAAAATGTTGGCTTTTACAACACAATTAGTGCTTTTGTGGAAATGAAAGCAGGAAAAATAAATTTTACGTGATAAACATATTTATAAATAATGTATGTTTTTATTTTATTACTCATCTGAACATCATTGTATCACCGACAGAACACCCACACATGTATAATAAAAATTGAATTCAGTTGTCCTTGATATTTTACTGATGTTCAGTCATATATAAAAAAACCACAGTCAGATTGTGTATATACATATAAATAAAGCAAGATGTGTGTGCAAATAGAAAGTTACATATATATGCATATATGTCATAGCAAGATTTTATATATAAATATTATATATTTTTATATATAAAATTTTGAATGTATATATTTTCTATTTATATATATCTAACCTTCTATATATCTCAATATATATCTAGAAAGAGGATAGAACATTTTTATTTCTTTGGGGAAGGGCTTGATTTTTATGCTTTGGATATTCAGACCTACGGCCTAAGGCCTCCATTTGCTTTAATAGGTGAGTCTCCCAGATTTGAGTGAGCCTGGCCCCTGGACCTGACTTTGCAACAGAACTCTTTTTTTTTTTTTTTTAAGATTTTTATTTATTTATTTGACAGAGAGAGAGATCCCAAGTAGGCAGAGAGGCAGGCAGAGAGATAGAGAGGAGGAAGCAGGCTCCCTGCTGAGTAGAGAGCCCGATGTGGGGCTTGATCCCAGGACCCTGGAATCATGACCTGAGCCGAAGGCAGAGGCTTTAACCCACTGAGCTGCCCAGGCGCCCCTGCAACAGAACTCTAATGTGTGTATTAGCCTGAACAAGAGAAGGTTCCTCCTAAGCTAGCTGGTTGATGGGCTGGTCTTGGAGTCTACAGTAATCCTTTTTGGCTAAGGCAGTGTGCAGAAATCACTTTTACAATGAGTTTGCTTTACCGGATGTTTGGGGTTCAAGGGAGACCCTACGGGGAGAACCCGTGAGCGCAAGGGTATGACAATCAAGTGACTGTCATTTTACAGCTGCTCCATGAAGCCACAATGTCCATGGCCTCCCGCGCAGGGTCACTTTTTAGAGACTGCTCTGCCCCACTTCCAGGAAGTCCACCGGCATAAGCCCTCACCAAAAGGACATGTGGCCAACCCCGCCCCCAACCACAGCTGATTGGACCAGCCGTGGATAGATGGCATCATGCCCAGCCAGGCAGCTGGGATCACTGTGAGTTGGAATGACGGGTTTGAGCAGAGGAGGCCAGGCAGAGCCCTGTGTGGAGCAGGTGTCTTTGGGTCTGAAGCAGGAAAGGCCTATCAGAGAGGAAAGCAGGCTGCAGATGAGTAGATAAGCAGGGTGAGTGACAGAAGCAATGGCTATAGGAAACTCAGTCCAAGGTCTCCAGACCCTGTGGGGCCCTGGCGTCCACTGGATAGCCTTCTGTCTTTCCACCTTCTTTCTCTGTTTTAATGAAGCTAGTCCTTTGCAATGGTGAGACCCCAATACGACACAGAAAGAGAAGCCTTTAGGGAGGAGTAAACTTGACCAAGGCTATACGCTTGTTAGAACCAGAGTCACATGTTCGGATTCCAAGTTCAGGGCTCTTTCCCCTCAACCACGCCGACCCTGACTTTAGTTCATCTTTGAGGAGCTGTTGGGGTACACGGCTCCATGACTAGGACTCCTGGGAGGTCAGGGATCACATGTCCCGTCGATCATCACACCCATTGCACAGTAAGTGTTAAATAAACATCTGTGGGGTGAATGATTAAGGCTGAATGGGGGAAGAGACAGCCCTCAGTCCACACATGCTTTTAAATCAAGGTGGCTTCCTGAGCAGCTGGCTTGGTGAGCTCCCAGGGGGATGCTAGCTCCCGCCTTGGGGCTGAGGTAATCTAGTCCTTCTCTGAGCCCAAGGATGTCCCCTGGTCCCATGTCAGAAGGGCTTTCTCTCTTCTCTCCAGGCACTGGGACAGCCTGCTTCCCGCTGAGCAGAGAGCCTGAAGCGGGGCTCGATCCCCAGGACCCCAGGATCTGGGATGAAGGCAGATGCTTAATACCTGAGCCCCCATCTGCTTCTCTTTTTGTACTAGGTGATTTCTCCTGCGTCAAAGCCCTCCTGAGGACTGCTCACCTCCCCCATTCCCTAACTCTTGCTAGTTGGAGTCCCTCACAGAATAAACCATCCCAGAGCAGGCTGCCCTCTAGGCATCTCCATGGTCCCCAAGAGAGGTCTGAGCCCAGCATTTCCATCCGTGCATGCCCCTGCCTGCCTGGCTCTCTTTTCTTCTCCCTCTATTGCTTCTGACCTTTCCCTTCTCGCTTCGGCTCCCGGGCCATCAGCCTTGGCATCTTTTGGAGCTGAACTTATAACATTGCTTGCCTATCAAATAGTTATCAACCTGCACCAGTGTTAGCCATACTCACCCCTCACCCTACCCGCTCCCCAGAGGAGAAAGGACAGCAGACCCAAATAACCATGATGTTGACAGAGGAACCTGATAGTGTACAATTGTAAAAACAACTCCCCTTTTTTTCCTCTCAGGACTGTCTGACAGATCTACTTTATCAACCCTGTCTCCCCACCCAAAGATTAGGTATCTCGGGCAGGTCCCTCCATCTCTTGTCACTCACAGGAAATGAAAATTCCTTTGGTCACCGCGAGTCCCAAAATAGGTCTGATTTCAGCAATAAAATGTCCAGTCTCTTGCCATTCTTAAAACTGAGAACCAATGTCTTGTCAGTCTCCCTGGAAGCCCAGAGCAGGCAAGGCCAGCGTGGCTGGGTTCTTTTCTTTTTCCAGCCCCTCTCCCCCATGATTCTTGATCATTCCAGAAAGAGAACAACTTTTTGGAGAACAGACTTGGAGCACAGATGTTTGCACTTGACCTGTTTCTATTGACATGCTGTGGTTTTAGAGTGAGATGGGGGGTCAGACGCTATTCCAAAACAGCACTTTTCCTTGGGCACATTTGGGAGGACTCTGGGGATCCCCGTGCCTGGGCTTCACAGCACCGCATGGCTCTTGGGTGTGGGCAATGCGCTCCCTGTGAGATCTCCTGCGGGTGCCTCCGCCACGAATCTTTCCCCAGCAGAGCTGCTTGGGAGGGTCTCCTTGCTGCCGTAGGCCACCTTCTGGACAGGAGAGGTTCCTGCTGGACAGTGGTGCTAGCCATGTCTCCGCACAGCACAGGGACAACACACTTCCAAGAAATCCTTTCTGCCCAACTTCCAAGCTCCAGCCTTCATCCCTTTGCCAGGGCAGAGAGCTAAGGGCCGAGCGCACTACCAGTGGCCTCCTGTGTCCTGCGTGGCCAGTGGAGCACTGTGCGGGGCAACGTGCAAATATTTCCCACTCTGGCTTAGCTCTTACCTCGGGGGAAGAGGTAAATCTAAAATCAAATCTAAAGAAAAATAACGCATTATTAGAATGAGGCCCTCTCTTGAGAGTTCAGCCCTGTGTTTCCAAAGAGAGCAAAAGAGCTGAGCTGTTGTTGACTCATTTCTCAGTGTCAACACAAACATCCACGTCTCCCTAGTATGAGCCCCGGTCTTCCCTTATTTATCAGTTGGTTCCAATGCTTACAAACTCTGATTATGTTTAGATACAAACATTAGCAAGGCCGCATAAATGCATTGGAGGCCTAGCTGGCTTTGCGTATGAGGACCGTGAACCATCATTAAATGGAACCAGTTCTGCTGCAGTTTGGCCTGGAGCAGGCCTGGTGGTGCTGTCCATCCCAGGAGCAGTGGGAGTGGGACTTGGTGCATGTGGTTCAGAGCACCTGCTCTTTGATTTTGGATTTGAGGAGGACAGTCGAAAGCCCTGTCTTTTCTGGGGTGTCTTCCTCTGCAAGGGATGGCTTTCTCAAGGGTCCCTCATGTTTCATCCCCGGTGAGCTTTGGTTCCAGCCCTCCTCTGCGACTTCCCCAAGGCTTTCAGAAGGCTATTTCCTGTGTGTTGTGGAGTCCATGTTTCAATAATCAAAGCACTTGGAACATCCCTTTTGATTTTGGAGAAAACCCGCTCACCCTGTTGTGGGTGTGCGATTTGGTAGGTTTCATACACACACACACACGCACGTATATTTTATTAGATGAACTACTAAGTGCAAAACTAAAATAGCCCCAATGCCACTCGAACCAACTTTGATTAAAATTAAAACCAGATGCCACACTCAGGACATCCAAGAAACTTTAAAACGCTACTGACATAGTCTTTAGAATGTTCTACAAGGCACCCTTGAATCAATGAACACACATATAAGTAATAAGACAGAAGGTTTGAAGATATCTACATGCCAGGCTCCAAAAACGCTAAGTTGCATTTCTATTCAGTTCTTATCCTGTCATTATAAAGTTGTTTCTAAGCCTATACCCTACAAAAGAACAAAGTTTTCCTATCTTCTTGAAAACTTTATTTTAAAAAGTTCTAAGGCCCACTGACCTGTAACTTTGAGACTATCAGTACTTATTTGAAGACACAATGTTTATTAAAATATTTGTTCTGGGGGCACCTGGGTGGCTCAGTGGGTTAAAGCCTCTGCCTTCGGCTCAGGTCATGATCTCAGGTTCCTGGGATCAAGGCCCGCATAGGGCTCTCTGCTCAATAGGGAGCCTGCTTCCCACCTGCCCCCCACCTGCCCGCACCTCTCTGCCTAGTTGTGATTTCTGTCTGTCAAAAAAAAAAAAAAACCCAAAAAAAACAAACTTAAAAAAAATTTGTTCTGAAAACTGTTAGTTTACTTGAGGCTGTAAGCTTTGTTTGCCGTAGACGGTGAATTTTATCCACCAATCTTGAGATTATTAACCCATTGACTGCGACTTCATTGATTTAGTCCTAATTAACTCAAACAGTGTAACATCTGCATAGATTCCCTTAGAAGTGGGAGGATCGCTAAAAGCATCCCTTTTTGTAAAAAGTTACATAAACATTTTTAAAAAGTGACTCTAACAATTTAAACACAATGCAGGCTTCTTCCCATTATCTAAGATATCTGGAATTACTGAGCTTCGATGCAAAAGACTTAGAATAATTACATCGCAAATTTACTTTTGCTTCTTTCCCTCTGAATCCACAATTCCTTCTTCTCTGAACCCACAGAGGAGCATGGAAATGGAGCTCAAGCTGGAGAGGTCTGTTGAGCTGAAGTTCACATCTACTGAACAACATGTGTTGAGTCTTACTGTCCCAGGCCCCACAGTGGGCACAGGGGACCCAGAGATGAATGGCAGTGTCTGACATGGGTGCTTCCTTTCTGAGACCTGAGTGCCTTCATTCAGGGACCCTCACGGCAGAGACAGACATGGGTATAGAGTTCCCGGGACTCCTGTGCTACCTTCAGCTATCCAGAGAGACATCGAGAATTTATGGCTATTTTCCTGTTAAAGAACCTGGAGTCTGGGATAACAGATGATCTATTACCAAAATGAGGGAATCAGGTTGTGATCTCTTTGTTCTATGAGTTGAATGAGAACTAGTGGGTTAAGAGGTGGGTGGGAGAGGGGTTCCGGTAGAAAGAGTGCCATCCCAGGGTCAGAAAGCCATTGTGGCCCTACACCTGCCACTAATTTCCTTTGTGGCCCTTTGACAAATCACTCTCCCCTTCTGGGCCTCCGTTTCCTCATCTGTCAGATAATGAAGTTGGAGGGGGTGACCATTGAGGTCCCTGAAAGTCCTGAAATGGTAGATAAGAGCTGATGGGATAAGATGGTTGATTGGCTTGGCCTCTAGAAGATTCCATACATGGCCATACCTGGGTCCTTGTTTCTCTCACCCAGCCTTGTGGTAGGCTTCTGTTTTCTCTTTCCCCACCAATCTAGTTTTGATAAAAGCTCTTTGTCGAATTCATCAGAGCAAGCTTTTGGCATTGGCAGACTGGTGTTCCCACCCCAGCCCTGCAGAGCCACTGTTCGATTCCCGGGGCCCCAGGGTGTTGCTCTGGAGGAGGAGGAAAGCCGGCTTCCCTCAGTCAGTATAAAAATTAGGTAGGAGAATACATTTGTAAAGGCCCTAGCTGTGGCAGGCACAAAGCAGAGTTGGATACATGCTCCTTGTTTCTTGTCCTGGCTGGTGATTACCACGACTTCTCGACAAGGTCCCCATATCATCATGGGCTCGTGGCAGAAGCGCTCTCCACGCCAGCTCCTACTACCGTTGGACGGTGCTCATTTCTCTCCCAGGCACCCCACTGCACTTTCCAGGTTATAAATCTGCCTCTCGCCCTTGTAGCCAGCTGCCTCTTGAACAGGAACCAAAGGCTCTGCAATCAAGCCCGTGGAGACGGTGGCTCCCCGTCCCCGCCTCTGCTGGGGACTCGCAGCTTTATGGCTCTCCTTGGTTAGAACTGAAATGCTTGAAGGCATGAATGTTCTTCAGACTGAAACCCGCGGGGCTTGTTTTCCAGGTTCCCCCCGCCAGGACCCCAGCAGAACTTGTGTTCCAGAAGATAGACTCATCGTGAGGTCTCGGACATGGGCCTAGATCCTCCTGGGTGGCTGGCTGGGACGGCATCTTCTGACACAGCGAACAGTGGTTATCGACCACCACAGGTCGGAGGGCCATCAACAAGAAAGACGCTGGAACTCATATTGCTAGCGGAGCCATCTGTGGGGGAGGGGGTGTCACAGTGACTGCTCACGCCATGCCAGGCACTGAGCCAAGATCTCTGTCCCCAAACAACTCTGGGATCCAGAGTCAGAGGAAGAACAGTAACTTGTGGCAGTTATGAACTAAGCATTCAGAAAGGATGCTGGCGGGAGGCCCCTTCCAGGGTGTTCTGGGAGAACAGTCAACCTGACGAGGATGATGTGATCACTATTCCTCAGTCTACTGATGGGAAAACTGAGGACCAGAGAGGTTAAGTCACTTGCCCAAGGTCACCAAGTAAGCGCAGAGGTCTGAGGGGCAGCGCTGATCTGATGCGTGTGGGACACCCGGGCTCCTTTCCTTCCGCCCCGCTGCCTCCCACACGCACAGATGCTGTCACCCTGTGTGTTCTTTCTGACGACTTGTCGACATCATATATCGTGTTCCCATCTCCTTCTCCTTCCTTTGTATGGATGTTCTGTGAGCCTGTGCCTGTGGGTAGAAAGCTGAGTCCCTGTACAACTTGCGTTAGCATTTTTTGAGGAGCCTCGGAGCTGGTTTTGCCCGAGGGCTGAACTTTTTAGGAGTTTCTAGCCCAGGACTGCGAGGGCCTTCCCTATCCCTCTGCACAGCCTAACAAAAGATTTCGGGGAGCTGTCAGTTGGATCAGCAGCAGAGCTCGCTTTAATGCATTCATGCCTACGCCACCTGAAACCCGATTTTCAAGAGGAAGCGATGTTTCCTGGGCCCTGACTATGTGCCAGGCACCTACCCATGCTGTCACCCTCCATCCTAGAATCCATGTCACCGTGGAATCCCTGGGGCTGAGGTTCGATTCCCCGCTCAGTCACTCGGTAGGTGGGCGAGTGAATTGAACTCTTTCGTCAGTTGGAAAGATGAGTAGCAAAGCTTCCTATCTAATGAGGTTGTTGGTGGGGGGAAAGTGGATTAAAAGAAACTCGATAGGTCCAGTGTTTAGCATAGTCCCAGGCATACAGCAAGAGCTTAATAAGTGGTAACTGCTGCCATTGTCCCCGTGGTGGAGAAGAACACTGAGAGGGGCTCAAAGCCCACACGTAAAGGCGTCTAGTTCACATGCAGCCAACTGCTCCTGACTTCCCAACACATTACGGCAGGTGATCTTTCTTTGCTAAAACAAAACAAAACAAAACAAAGAAAACACCCTAGCTTTTAACTTTATAGCTAATAAGTTTCAACTGCTTCAGAGTTGCAAATCTTTCAGAAAATGATACTAAGGATTTAACCACTTTTTCTTCCTTTGTTTTACTTTTTTTTTTTTTTTTTTTTTGCATACAGATAACTACCTTTGTAATTGTTCTGAAGGACGCCCTCGTAAGAAAAGCAGGAGCAACAGAGCAGAGCTATGTCTCTCCTAATAACTGCTCACACCCCAGAACCTCCCGAGGCAGGGAGCCTGTCACCCAGCTGAGCAGGGAATGAGCTCGCTCCAGCTTGGGGCAAAGCTGCAAACCCGCCCATGGGGCTGGCAGGTTGGGAGCAAACATCCTGCATTTAGACAAAATCAGACTAGTCTCTAGTTATGATTCCTAATCGGGGGGCATGTTCTCTCTGTGGAATTGTTCCGGAGTGGGGACGGGAAGGAGAGAAAAGAAACTCGCAAGGGTGGACTGTATGTTCCTGACCCTCCTGTTCCCCCTTAAGGGGAGGTGACATTTCTAATGGCACACAAGGGACAGTCAGCACAAGAACTGGGGGCTCTCCAGCGCCCCAAGCCCATATTCCTCCCTCTGCATCAGGCCATCAGGTGTTAGGGAACTGGCTCCCAGCTCTGGCCAAGACACTAATTCATGGCTTCAGAAGCTCTCGTTTTTCCTCTCGAGGCTCATTATTATTCCATATGATGGGTCAAGGGAAAGTTTGGCTTAGATCAGATATGACTAATGGATTTCACACAAAGGGCAGCCCTAGGCTGGACAAGATTCTGAGGCAGCCATGTCTAGGCTCATTATGAGAGAATGCTATGATCAATTGGTGATGTCTGCCTTGGGCACCTCTGTGGATGACTGGGGATGTTTCTCAAAAGTACCATGATTGTACCATGATTGTTCTTATCCCCATAGCTCACTGCAAGATGGCGGCTCCCCCTCAGCCTCCCACTCCATTTTTTTAAGCAAGAAGAAAACGAAGAAAGGAGAAGGAGGGAGAGGGAATATACTTGCATCTGAAAGGCAAAACATATCCCAGAAATTCCTAACAGATCTGCTTACACCTCATTGACCAGAATTGTGTGGCATGGTGACACCTTGCTGAAAGGAAGATTGGAAATTCAGCATTTTGGCTAGGATCCACTTTGCCCCTCAGAAAAATAAGAATTGTGTTAAGTAGAGAAATGGAACTGGATATGGGGCAGGAAAACAGCAGTGTCTGCCGTGCGTACCGTCTCTGGATTGGATATCTCCATGGTCCCTTGTAGCCAAGGCACAATCTGACGACTTGGTAAATGAGGGTCTTCTTGGGAACAAAGGCATTTTCTTCAATGAATGTGCACAGCCCGGCACAGGAGGGATCTTTCACAGATATTCAGTGTGAGGGAATCCACGTCCATGGGACAGTCCCTGGTCATTCAATCCAGGAGGACATAGAATCCACAGGAGAGGAACCCCAGCGTGTGGTGTTCAGGAAGCAGTGACGTGACCACAGCAGGCGTCCAAGGATTGGCAGTGATCCCACTCCGGCCCCAAGGAGAGGGATAACAAGGAGAGTTCCTGGTGGCACCTCAGTACGGGGGCCCAGCTCAGTGTCCTGACTCCCAGGGAACACAGCCGTGCGTGAGCGTCAGTGTCTGCGTTCATGGGGCCGATGTTCTGGAAATGTGTGCGCACGGTGAGACATGAGAGTTAATGAACAAGGAAGCATTTCTTCATGACTGGATGAACTTGGTGAGTGACAAGGACGTGAGCAAGGAAAAGAGATTGGTTGGTGCAGAATGAATGACTGAACTTTGAGCTGAGGTGGAAAGCAAAGGCAGGAGGGAAGCAGGTGCCTACAGAAGGGTCCAGGAGTGTGCACAGCTGTGGTGTGTGCATGCACTTGTGGCACATACCCTGCATATGGGTGTAGTGGGAACATGTCCCCAGTAGAGGGACCTGAACCTTCAAGGAGCCACAGTCCTCTGTTCCCTCTTCCTCACAGGGGCTGTTCCCCTGGCTCAGCTCCTCTCTGCTCTCCTGGGGGCACTGCCCTCAGGCTGGGGCTCTGGTGAATCCCAGATAAAACCCAGGCACCCGGCTACACCTAGAATTCAGAGAGACAGCTGCTTTGGGGCTGAGAGCCTGGGGCCTGGCAATCCCATGTCTGTGCCTCTGTCAGGAGCAGCTCTGACATGGATGGAGGGTAGGAGAGCGGGACAGGAGGGAGAGGCAAACACCAGGGCTGGAGGACCTTCTGGGTCCTAGGGGAGGGAGCTGAGGCCTGGGCGCCCTCCGCAGATTTGTCACACTCACTCTGTGATTTCAAGCAAAGCACCTTCTTGCACTTTGGTCTTGTTGATAAGATTAGTATTATGAGACACTGTCCCCTCGTGCCCTTAGCCCAGGGCCACCCTCTTAATAAATAACAATCCACCATTTTAATAAATAATAATAATAGCAACTGTCGTAATGTCCGCCAGCCCTGGCTCAGGTTGGCCTTTTCCTCCCTCTGGGTGACCTCCTATCTCCAGCCCCAGCCTCTGTGCCATCCCCGACACGGAAGCCTGGGGGATCGCCCCCAAGCGCCAAGGTAACTCCGCGGCAGCTCAGAGAGCCCACAGTGACTTCTGTGACTGTTGTCCATGTCTCATTGCCTGCCCCCCTTCCCTCCCTCTCGCATCTGTGAGCTTCTCAGAAAGAGTTGGACTTCTCCCTCTCTGGGCCTTTGCTTGTACCCCACCAGCCTGAATCACTGAATGGGTAGACAGACGGATGGACGGAAGAAGTGAGGGGCATGCGTATCAGCCATAATGGCTTCTAGGTTCCTAAACTACTGTCCTCGTTCATCATTACTCAGTGCCTTCATGTGTGCCTCCTAACATGTCATGATGAAGGCAGCCAAGACTATCTTAGGATTCTGGAGTAAAGCCATGCAGGCGTGTTCTGGAGCTTATCACCATCAGTCCCCGGAAACATGGCGCAAGGAAAATCCCCACCTCCCTCCCACTCCTCCTGCCCTGGAACTGGGAGGCTGCATCCTGAGGTCAATATATAGACTGGCTCTCATGCACCCAGGACTTTGAACTTGGCACTGGAAGATCTGAATCCAGCCTGCTGGGTAGCCGTGGGAGGGATATCTCCTGGCTTGCTACCTTCACTTGGAGAAGGAACATCCAAACTCTGTACAAGCTGGGAAAAAGATCACCTCCCCACTGCCCACTGCATAAAATGACCTTTGTGGCATGACTGAAAGTCCTCCCTGGTACCTAGTTTGGGGTTATGGTAACAAGACAGCTGTGAGATACCAACTGCCCCTTTCCTCCCCTAAGTGAATCTTAGCATCACTTCCTGCAGGAAGCCTTCCAAGATTACCTTTTTCTTTCCACTCCCCTACATCAATGCTGCTCTGGCACACCAATTCTCGTTTCCACAATGGGGTGTGTCCCAACGTGGCTCTTCCCGAAATGGCATTATCGATCCCCTTACCCTGGAGATCCCTCCCCTGGGAAATAAGAGGAGGATAGGGAGTTTGAGCCTGTGTGTTCTGAGTGTTCCATTGCCATTACTGCTGACTCAGAGAGCTCCCTAGTGGGAGTGTCACTCATCTCAAGCCCATGTCCTCCTTTCTCAACCAGAGATGAGCTACTCCTGTAAGAGACCTTAGGGAGGAATCAAAAAGAGTTTGGAGATCCTATATGAGTGCTTGTGAAACAAACTTTTGCTTCCAGACTAGAAGTATGAGTGATAAAAAGGAAAAGACAGATGCTAAACACACTGGAACGAACGTACCCAAAAGACCACGGTTGGGGTCCAAGCATCCCTGTGCCAGCCACACCTCCTCCCCGTGCCCTTGTTTGTTCACCAGACTTCGAGAAACACCCTTTAGCCAGTTTATCTGTGGATAGGCATAAAACAATTTTCATGCCTTAGAGTCACACTTTTTTTTTTTAAACCTCAAATCCCATTATCCATTGAATGCCTTTGGCCTAGAAAAGAATTTTGACTATTTTTGAAAATCAAATTCACCTCCTGGGGATAAACACTTGCTACCACTGTGATAATTCAAAAGTCGATTCCCCACCAGTTTCTTCTTCCTCTCTAAGCAGCCCAGCCTCATAGGAAGAATTTTAGAGTCAGGCAGGTGGGCTTGGAATCCTGGCTTCTTCATCTCACAGCTGGGTAACATTGGGCAAGTGACCTAACCTCTCTGAGCCTCCAGGTCCCCATCTGGAGGTTGAGAACCCCTATGGACCCTCAGAGGGCGAGAGAGAATACTAAGGGAGATAAGGTCCAGCTGCATGGAGGAAACTCGTGGCGTGCCAGTCCCTCCCTCTTCCCCTGCCTCTGAATTCTACCCAGCTCTGCCCCCAGCTGTCTGTATAGGGCACCTCAGTTCCTCTGGTTTCTTTTTTAAGTATCCTCATCCTTATTGCACGTATCGCCACACTGACATTTGAAGTGCACAGCTGTGCTTCCTCATTTCTGTATTCCTTACAGTGCTAGTAGGGGTACTTACACATAGTAGGTGCTCAAAAAGACCAGGCCCTGTTTTTAAGCCTGTTTCAATGAGCCCAGTATGTCAGACACCCTGAACCCATCTCTGATAGCAGAGTCACAGGAATAACCGTGCCATGCAGCAGGGCCTCGCAATCAGAAAAGGATGCCATTTCCAGAGTAATAAGTAACTTACTGGCAGTCATTTTGTAAACACATTTGGCCTCGCAGGGTGTCTGCTTTGAACCTCTTACGGACTGTAAATTCTGGTGTTGCTTAAGAAGTGGTTTTTTTTTTTGCCCGGGTGCAGTTCTCCAGATGCCCTCTAGATGGCGGTGTTCAACACCGATGCTTCTCTAAAACCTCTGGAAGCTCACAGAAGAGGCGGGGAGAAAATCTCCTTTTATTATCAATGCATTAAGAATGAATTTATCATCCTGGTTCAGCAAAAGCCTAGTTATTCGGTAAGAAGCTTTATCCCCAGCTAACGTGCAGCTTAATCAGTTCGGTTAGATACAAAGCCAGCTCAGGCCTTTGTCTCGTGCTCAGAATGTACAAGCCAGCCATCCCAGCCTTGGGAACTTAGCTTCTCCCCAGGATCTTTGGGCTGGGAGGTAAGAGGAGGGTGTGGGGGGAATCAGCAGATGCAGAGAGGTCTATATTCTGAAGCGAGAATGAGGGATGGATTACCCAGCAAAGGGGATCTGAAGGAATGTTACCCGTAACGACAATTGAAAATGTCCCCCATGCTTACTGCCTACCAGACACTGTTCAGATGCCTTCCTGTTCCAACTCATCTAACCTTGTCACCTTACGGTATAGACGGGGACACAGTACGAGCCCATCCCCACTCGGGTAAAGGGTGCAAAGCACACGCTCCACGTAACTCTGGGGCAGGGGACATAGCACAGAAAATACAGGTTGTTGGGAAAAAACACGGGGAAACTTGAGTTAGAATCCAGACTCAGCCAATTTCCTTTGCAAGTGGGAAACATGCTAGAATCTCAGCTGATTGCAAGGGTGAGGTCCAAATGGGGGACAGCTACACAGTGGCCAAGCCTCAGGAGCCAGGAAGTAGGTGGTTGGCAGTGCACAGAAAGTGGGTCCCAGGCATCAGCTCGGGCTCCGTTCACAAGCAGTCGGTCTCTTAAAACAGGGCAAGGCAGGAGTGCTCTGTGGGGAGCAAGGCCTGCTTGACTAGGGAGGCCATTTACTTAATGGTTAAGAGCTTTGGGGCCAGCAGCCTGGATTTGATGCTTAGGCTCTATCCCTTACTGGTCATGTGGCTCAGGTCAAGTTATTTAACAGCTCTGAGCCTCAGTTCTCTCATCTGCAAAATGGGTATACTAAATTAATGTACCAGAAAGCTAAGCCCAAGACTGGGCACACAGTCAAGTGAAGATGGGGGGGGCGGGGAAGAGCAGCACTCCAGGAGAGGCATGACGGTGAACGCTTGCCCAGAAGGAAACTCAAGGCATGAGGAGTGACACCTGTTACGGGGCGGGGGCGGGGAGGGGCTGGAGGTTCCATTATCCCCAACCTTGCTCTTAGCCCTGTTTCCCAAACTGCTGGTGTTCAAAGAGTTTGCTAGCAGTCACACAGCTTGATCTTTACTGCCTGCTAAGGGCCCTGAGGCTTTCTCCATGGTATTTCTAAATGGCTGGCTTCTTGCTTTGCTCAAGGGTCTGTATGTGCATTTCTTGGAATTGCTTTCTTGAGCTCAAAGATCAATACTGTCCCCACCATTGGTCTTGGGAGAGGATGGAGACAGCACAGAATGATGGAGTGGGTGGGGGGAAGAAGGCAGGCAGGACAGCAGTGATATAAGCAAAGGGGGTGTGGCCATTCACCCCCTTTGAGGGGTGTCACTTCCTTTCAGGCCATTCACCAAAACGAAACTGCACTGAGAAGTCTTTGGTCAAGGTAATATACAGACATGAGAGTCACTAAAACCACCCCATAAAGGCTTCAGAGGAAAAACAGGGACCAGACATGTTTAGCAAAAAGGTCTCCTCCATTTGTGATGCTCCACGAGAATGTGAACTCAGTTATTCTAAGGGTGGCCCTCTCTGTGCCATGCATCTCTAGAAATGCCCTTGGTAGGAACTTAGCTGGGACCCCCTATTTGAAAGCTCACAACCAAAGATGTTGTTATACCTGTGGGTAGAGCGTGGTGCCAGGAGGCTCAGGGGAATCTGAAATCTGAAATTAGAAAACTAGAGTTCCATGGGGATAATCTATAAGGCCAACAGCCCAATGGTCACTGAAAGTCCTTCCAAATGATTTTCCTATGAGAAATTTCACATTGCAGTTTCTAGAGGAGATGATGACTCTAACCCAGCCCAGGCCCTTGCTAAGATGACAAGCCACCAGAGGCGATGGAAGATTCTACCACTAAAGAAGGTATTGGAATGACAGGTAGGGTCGCTGGAGCTGGCATAAGCACCTGCTATACGGGTTTGGTGGTACTAGATGGGGTTAGTGTCGTCACAACCTGGTTGCAAGGAAGTTCCTGTGTTCCAGTTGCCCAGGGTAGAGACTGCATCTCAAGAGAGGTTAAGGAGCTTGGCAAGATCACGCAGCTGGAAGTGAGAGAAGAGGCTGTGTTTGGACCCAAGCCTATGCTACTTTGATCATGATGGACAGACCAGGCAGAATACCAGGCTCCAGGGAAGGAAACTTGTTTGATTCATTGGCAGATTCAAGGGCCATAAATGTGACTCAGAAATAGAAGGTGAGGTCTTAGTTACCTCCTGAGAACAGACAGGGGCCCAGAACACTGGGCAATTTCTCAGACCTCTTCCCTCTGGGGCTCCTGGATGGAGCAGGCAGAAGGAGGGAAGGGTGGCCTTGGACTCCAAGTTCGAATCCAGATTCCCAAACTTCCAATGTCAAGAATTGATACTAATAAAAAAAATTAAAGATGGCATTGGAGGCCGGCTTTTTATTTTGCACTTTAAAAACTTACTATCTGCTATTCCCATCATTTCACATAAAAAGGACATTTTAATACACACCTAATTAAGAAGATTTTAATCTCATAAAAGAATGATCCTTTAAATTTAATACATTGCATTTCATGAGAACTCACTACTCTTTCTTTATTTTTTCCCATTTTGCTGCAGTTGAAAGCAACCTTCATTACTCACTGTCCATGGTTCACAGGAATCCTGGCCCCAGGCCACCTCCATCCTGTGTCCTAAACTCTGGGTCATTTTGCTCTAGGGGGAGTCAAAGAGGAGGCCTGGGGGGTGGAGGTGATGGTCTATCTCCCGTGGGTGGACAAGTCATCTTTGGGCTGAACAGAAAACTGGGGCCAAAATGCATAATTTGGCCCTACCTCTATCTGCATTTAGTGAGAAGCGTGAACCGCAGCGTCAAAGGTGGGTTAATTTTCCTCTTCTCAGACACACGCTTCCATACTGCGAGACGAACCCATTTAGCAAAGAGTTGCTAATTAGACGTCTTTGGAAAATTGGCTTTCTTGGATGGCTAAGACTGATTTGCAGACACCATTCTCATTGTGCACCTGTTAATGGGTATTTCCAAGGTACTTGTGACGCGTTCAGGAGATAATGAGCCAATGACAGGGAGTGCATGGAGCTCATGCATCGCGCTCACAAAAGGCAGTTTCCCCCTTTAAACACTTGCTCACTCCCACTGCAGCAATTGCGTCCAAAGTTGCCTGGATGAAAGATGGACTGCGTTCTGCAGGGCCCAGGGCTATTACTGCCTTCTTGGAGGCCGCCTTTGTTATGGGCTAAGTGCTCTCCTGTGGACACAGAGGGCCCAGCTGCCCAAGAAGGTGTGTGACTTGAGGCCAACACAGCGGTGTTGGCCTCTGTAGCAGGAAGGGACATGGGGTTCCTCGGGCCCCCTCCAGAGCCAAGCTGAGAGGAAAATATTCAAGAGGAATAAAAATGTGGCTGAAAAGGTAGAGCAGGATGTTACCAGAAGTTGCAACACTTCCTGGGTCCAAGGAAAAGAAGAAGAGAAGAAACATCTCTGAGCTTCTGCGAGGTGCCCCATGGTGACAGGTGCCAGGGTTTCAACGGTAGGTTGGACAAAGTCAGAGCCTTCAAAATAGACCCCAGTGGGGGAGAGTGACAAGTAGAACAGTGGCGCAGCGAAGGTGTCTCAGGTGTAAGAAGTTTATATACAGCATGTGTGACACAGGGAGCCCCACTGAGCACCTGGGGTGGAGGGGAGTCTCATAGAAGTGACACTTGTCAATGACGTGGCTCACTCACTGTGGCCCAGAGACTCTCATAAGCACTTGGAACATTGTTTTGTGTATCTTCCAACAACATCCTATCAACATTTTATAGAAATGGAAATAGGCCTTCTGTGTGTGCACGCATGTGCGTGTGTGTGTGTACACGTGTGTACAGCATTTCAACTGCCTAAGAGAACGCCTCCCTTGTATGGGCTCCCTCCAAGGTCCTGGGAAGCCCTAGCAATATGGTCATATGCTTTAATATGTTTCACAAAATTAGAATATTTTAGGGTAATCAATTAGGACTAGTGTTCCTTTCCGCTCTGCCTGCCCACCCATCACACCGGCCTTCACGCTGAGTGTGCTGAGCGGTGTGGACAGTGTGGGCATCTGGCTAAGGGGAGGTCGGCTTTTGGAGACATTTATTTCGGGTTAATGGGATATCTCCATCTGGATTTCAGTCCCTTCTTTTGCTCGTGGTTAAGTTATTGCTGGTCACCAGCAATGGCCACAGTCGCCAAATTGTGGAAAGAAGCAAGATGCTCTTCAACAGACGAATGGATAAAGAAGATGTGGTCCATATATACAATGGAATATTATGCCTCCCTCAGAAAGGATGAATACCCAACTTTTGCATCAACATGGACGGGACTGGAGAAGAGTATGTTGAGTGAAATAAGTCAAGCAGAGAAAGTCAATTATCATATGGTTTCACTTACTTGTGGCGCATAAGGAATAACACTGAGGACATTGGGAGATGGAGAGGAGAAGTGAATTGGGGAAATCGGAAGGGGAGACGAACCATGAGAGACTGTGGACTCTAAGAAACAAACTGAGGGTTTAGGAGGGGAGGGAAGTGGGGGGTTGGGTGAGCCTGGTGGTGGGCATTAAGGAGGGCATGTGTTGCATGGAGCGCTGGGTGTGATGCATAAACAATGAATTTTGAAACACTGAAAAGAAATAAGATAAAATGAAATGGAAAAAAAAGTTACTGCTGGTCACAATGGGGCAGGAGTGGTTTCTGGGAATATCCCACCGCCCCCTGTGCCCCCTCACGGGGCAGGGCCACGTGGTGATAGGAATGGATTCCCTACCAGGCAATGCAGATGTGGGTCCCGGAGGAGAGAAACAAGGTGTGAAATGGACGGAGCCAGAAGCTAGTCTGTGGGAAATTCTTCCGATCGTGAGACACGTAGAGTCGTACAAGAAGACTCAGGGTTCACTGAGGCCTATTCAAAATGGGACATCTGCTCCTTTCAGAGATGTGTCCGTGCGTGTATTAGTACATTTGCACCATCACGCACCACACGTTTCTTCCATTCTCCAGATGCTGTCTTACAACATAGAATTTACCAGAATTCCTGAAATTGTCGGGTGCCAGCGTGGAGTGCTATTGCAAATAGGGCTTGCTTCTGCGCTCGATGCAGATCCCTCTCTCCTAAGACCTTTGTGGATCAACCACGCTAGAAAAAGACGGCATTATATTTCTATTCGCTCTTTAGAAAATTATATCCCAAAAGTGATCTCCTAGGAAGAAGCAATCACGGAGTATGCCGCCAGAAATGGTGGGGGAGAAAGTACCATATAGGTGGGTCATGCCACTAATTAATAAAAAGTCTTGTTTTTCTGGAAGTTGTTAGCAGCGGGTACAATCTGCAGTCTGTTGGGATGTTTCCTATTCCTGTTCTCATTTTCCTCAGATTTGCAACTCATTTTGTTTTTGTTACTCCGTATTCTTTCTGAATGGGGGTCCCCAGAAGGACATGTTCTGGGCCCTTCTGCACCTGCTGCGGGGAGGTGTCCTTCCTGGCTGTGTCGTCTGCGTCACTAGAGTGTTGGACTGTCCTGAGCCTTTGTCCCTTCTCCCTTCCTCTGGTGACAAAAACGAGCCTGACACAAAAGCTTCCAATTTGCATTTCTTCCTTAAGACTAGTGGCTTCTGAACTAACATCTCCCAGCTGTGAGCCCCAGATTTGGCAACGACACTCCAGACACAATGAGGCCATGAATCTGCCGGAGGAGCTGAGCACCTTGCCGGGTCACTCCCTTTGCCCACCTCACTCCTGCTAATGAGCTCAGAAGGGCCATCTGCTCCCTCCCACACAGAATGCTTTCAGGCAGCCCTCTCCACCCGGACTGCACCTGGGCACTCAGATGCTGGCTCCCTGCGTGGCAGGCAGAGAGAGCCAGTCTCCCTTGGGCCTCGGGGACAGCGTCCAGTCGGCCAGATGAAGGAGCTCCCATTCTAGGCACTCCACAAGATTCAGGAACACCAAGGCAAGTCATAAACCCACTCTGGGCCCATGCCCTCATACCATTCACAGAAGGACCCTGAACCCAACCTGAAAAGTCAAGGAAGGGCCTCCTGGGAGATCTCCCACCTGAGCTGGGGCTTAAAGGCCAAGATGACACTCTCCAGGTGAGGAAAGGTGCTTGCTGTGTAACACCCATCCTTTGACATCGTCTGCCAGTCATTCTGTCCAGCTCTAGTCTAGGGGCTGCTGCAGGGGGTTGTGAACATGTGATGCAAGTCCCTAACCAGCTGACCTTAAATGACGCAGCAGGGAGACTGTGCTGGGTGGGCCTGGCCTAATCAGGTGAGTGCTTTCAAAAAGATTGGGCCTTCCCTGAGCTCTGAGACTCGAAATAGCCACGTGGTCTGCCATTCTTCTCCCCACTCCCCTCCAAGTGCCCATTCCCCAGCATCCTTCCCAACTGGCCCTGTTGGTAACAAGATTCAGCTCATGCTGTGGGATTTCAGAATGCTCATAATCTTTGCTTGTCTGCCCTATAGACTTTACTGGCTTTGCCAGCCCCCAGTTGCATAAGCTGATTTATTATAATAAATCCAAATACACACACACACACACACACACACACACACATATATGGAGAAGGTGAACAGAACAGAGAACACAGGGTATCAGGAGGAAGGCCGTGCTGACCTACCAGTCACGGGACAGGGGAGCAACCTGAGGCCGTGCAAAGGCACGGAGAAGCAGCAGGGAATAAACAGGTTGGCTTCCAATGTCCTCTGGAGCAGCTCCCTCCTGATGCACAGGCCTGAGCAGGACCCTGTGCTCCACGGAGCAGAGGGATTTCCTGACCGAGCCCCTCCAGGTCAGCAACCAGGTGGCCTCAGGCCAGTTCCCACAGGGCCCCGCCCACTGAAAAGTTCAGCGGCGTAGCCAGGGTTCCTATGAGATTTGGGGAGGAGACAGACTGGAGTCTTTAACCTTCGGCATTGCCCAGGCAGGAAGGAATGAGTCTCTAGACCTCGTATGTAATGACACAGTTGCCACAAGGTTGATGAGTGGCTCTGCTCTTTGGCTCGAGATGTGGGCCTGTTTTGCCAGAGGCAGAGAGAGAGGGAGGGAACATCACACATCTGTGCCGATAATGGTAATATCAGTACTGGTATAACAATAGCAATAAACATCCTCTGTATCTTTAAAGAGCTTTCTAGTTTACAAATGATTCTCTCATATTGAGACATCTTTTGTCTCTTCTCTTATCCATACTTCACCAATGCACAGACGGAGGGTCGTTAAGGGACTGGTTCAGGGATTGGGTCCAGGTCTCACACCTCGTAGTGGTGGAGCTGGTCTCGGCATTCAGATTGCACTCGAGCCCATCCATGGCTGCTGGGCCGCCCGCTGCTTCCAAGAGCTACATGCGCACATGTCTGGACAAGGAGGAGACTCCCTGTGCCCTCAATTCCTGCTTCCATTTTTGCTTTGAGAGCCCCAAAATACAGAGGTGGGGAGCAGGTGGAGAACCAGCTGACTTCTAGGCTGAGAGAGAGGATGAGTTTGCACGGGTGGCGGTCAAAATACAGAGATTAATTACACTCAACCCAAGACATGGGCTTTTTATGGGCTGTCAGTCAGAAGAAAATATTTTGAAGTCAAAATCTGAAAAATGTCATAACTGCTGTTTTGAATTCATAGATATCTCAGGTACCTTGCAATACCTTCTATTTTTTATTTAGAGGAAATACCTGTCTTTAAAAAATCATAGCGGTTTAGGAAAGGCTCATGCTATGGTCTAGTTTGGGGCTCTGTAGGGGCCGTGGATCAGGCTGTTGGCGTGTGACACACACACAGACAGAGAGCACCATTGGGAGCTTTGTGCGATGGGATGCAAGGACCATGGGCTCAAAGATGGAGCTGCCGGGTCAGTGACTTAGGGGAACTCAGCTCCGTGCTCCTGTTTTCTTCATCTGTCAACTGGGATCTGGATCAACAACCTCTCCTCACTGTTGTACCGATAGAAGGAGATCACGTTAAGTTCATTAACGGCCCAGAGCAGGGCTTGGACCAGAGGTAGGCTTTCAGTCCCATCCACAGACTTTGAAGCAACTAGAGAATTGCTTGTCCAACAGTGAATGTTGGATGGGTACGTGCGGAGGGAATGAATGAAAAGTAAGGCAAACCTCATGCAGAATTATTAGCATGGTCGTGACCCTACAATTTCTCCAGCCTGTTTTACGAATTTGGCTGAGAAAGAGATATCCATAGCAGTTCCCAGGTTTTGTAATAACACAGCTGTGTACACATGCCATTAGTTGATAGGGATAACGATGACAAATATTTGCAAAGCACTTTTTGGAACTTTTTGCTTATTCTCCTAATAATGCAATGGGCTGCTTTATGGTGTCTGTCTGCTTGCTCTATGGGATATGTGCTGCAAGCCGACCTCCGTGCTGAGCGCCGTATGTGCCCCATCCTGGGGGGATCCCCGGCACGTAGACTATTAATAGCATTTCATGCAAGAGAAAACCGAGGCTAATGCATTAAAAAAATAATAATAAAATTAAAAAGTCACGTAGCCGTGGCAGAGTCAAGGTTAAAACTGGGCCAATCCTGAGTGCAAAGCCACTGTTAACAGTCACAAAGTGAGGGCCATCATCTCATCACACGAGTGAAGAGCCACGCCCAGAGGAGCTGTGGGGCCCGTGCCCAGTGATCCATCTCGTCAGGGGTAGAATCTGGACCCCGATCCGTGTGTTCTTGCTGCAGACTCGAAGCTGCTCAGACCGCAGAGCCATCTCCGGCTCCTGTGATAGTGAAGAAGATGTAGTCAGTCTGTCTGTACTGAATGCTTCCATCTGCCAAGCATGTGCTAAGCGTCTAATAAAACTTGATCATTCGATCTGCCCCAAGGACAGTGATACATGTGCTCAGAAAAAGAGGTGCAATGGTTCAGTGTCCAAAATCTTAATGGCAGGTGTCTCAGGGGGTGAGGATTTCAGGTCATTGTTCTTTTCTTCCTCAGAACTTTATATATGGTTTGATTTTTGTAAACAAAGAAAGGACAAATGGAAGGCATGGTTTAGTTCACAGCTACCCTGTGTTGGAGGTATAATTTACCCCTGCTTTCCAGCCCGGGGAATGGAGAGAGCGAGCGAGCGGTCTTTCTAAGTTAGCTTTCAGAGCTCCAACTCACCCAGCCCACTGAGGTACCTCCCAGGAGCCCCAATTTGCCCAGGGAAGGAGAGGGATATCCTGGTGATTTTATAATCTCTCTGATGACAAGGGCATGGCTTCTTCTCCTCTAAATCAGTGCCTGGAGTCACACAGCAGTGGGACCCCGGGTGTTCCTACAGCAAGGCCAAAGGCAAGATAGCACCTGGGTAGAGCCCCTCAGTTCAGGTGTGTCATGTGTCGTGATGGCTCCTCAGTGGGTCAAGGGCCCCAGGTGACCTCACACGCTTCACCAGTGGTTGCCTGGGAGGGTGGATGGGGTGATGACCCTCAGTGGAGCTGGCAGCCATAGGTGAATGGGGGACCATGTTGTATGTATGAATGTGTGTGTTGGGGGGTGCTTCCACACACCTGTTCAACCACTGTGGACCATCTGTCCTTTACTTCCAGAAACCTGATGCTCCGTCCTCAACGTAACAGTTGGGGAAATACTAATTTACATGACTCGGTAGGAAGTTCATGGTGAAAAATGACATTTGCCAGACAATCCTGGGTGAGCTCTTCGGAGACCATTAAATCCCAATGTTGTTCACAGAGCAAGCAGGCTCTCCATGATAGTAACAGTCAGACCTCCTTGTGGGGCATATCCATTAAAACGTGAAATCTCCTTCCAACCCACAGCCCTTCATCATATGAACCAAAAAGAGCATGAGCAGCTAGCAGGGTTTGATCAAGAGAATAGCAGTCCCGGGGCGTGGCTCTGACTCTTGGCTCTGACAAGCTCTGCCTCTCTGAAGAAGACACTTGACCCGCGGTAAGATACGGAAATGAATCGGGCGCCTGGGTGGCTCTGTCGGTGAAGCCTCTGCCTTCGGCTCAGGTCATGATCCCAGGGTCCTGGGATCGAGCCCCACATCGGGCTCTCTGCTCAGCAGGGAGCCTGCTTCTCCCTCTCCCTCTACCACTCCCCCTGCTTGCGCTCTCACATGTTTTCTCTCCCTCTCTGTGTGTCAAGTG
This sequence comes from Enhydra lutris kenyoni, assembly GCF_002288905.1. Taxonomy (NCBI): domain Eukaryota; kingdom Metazoa; phylum Chordata; class Mammalia; order Carnivora; family Mustelidae; genus Enhydra; species Enhydra lutris. The sequence continues at coordinate 8,252,238 of NW_019154110.1, forward strand.
AATACATAACATCCTTAAAAAAGAACAGGAAACGAACTAGATCTTCAGAACGACCCATGAGGACTCCAGATGCAGTTCAAGTCTACAAACATTTATTGGGCACCAACTCCATCCACGACTGCACAGAGGGCATCAAGAAGCCCCTGGAGATGAGAGGGGCTTGATCTGGGCTACCACAACACACTTTTCTCATGACAGGTGAAGCATGGGGACCCTTTGTGCCCCCAGTTAATGAAGCTGTCTCACCCAGCATTATTCCCCCTGCCCACTGAGAGACTGATGCTTGGGCCCAAAGGCCCAGCCCATCCCTTGGATAAGGGACATCCTGGCAGGGCTCCTCATGGGAACACAGACACTAGGCTTCCCTCTCTGTCCCATCCAGCTTCCCTTGTTCCTTCGTAGGACTTGTTCCCGAGAGCAACTTCCCAAAACCTCCTGTATGCACGCCTCTAAAAATAAGTTTCTTGGGGGAACTCAAACATACCCTTGGAACCCCAGGACTCTGGAAAGTAGGGGGGCACTCAGAATGGATGTTTCCCATGCCATTTCCTGGAGTGCAGGCACAGATGTCCTTTGTGTGGTTTCAGGGGAGTGGACTGGGTGCTCCATGCATTAAGACAGCTGTCATGAATATGGCCCAGGGGGTCTGGTGAATGTTTAACTTTGAAAGTAAACCATAGAAAGCCCACGTTCTTCCACCCTTAGTATCAAAGAGTAGCACTTCTTTTGCATGAAATCAAACTCTTTTAACCTGATTTATCCTGGCACCCAGAAGCCCAAATCTTCCCCTTGAAGTTCAAAAAAAAAAAATTTTTTTTTCCGAGTTAAGCACATGGTAGAAACTCATGGACGCTCACTGAAACTGGGAGAATGCTAATAGACTATCAGAGCTGTTAAGAGGAGGCTCTGTGAGGTTGGCCAGGTTGGCTTTGCAGCAAAAGTCTCCAGGACCCATTTTCCATCATTTTAAAGGCAGAATGCTACCGTCCCAGTGGATTCAAAGCATGGCTACACCAGAGGACAGACTCTGGCCTTCCTTCTGGACCACCAACATGTTTAGCTCGTGCTTCAGGGAAATCAGGCTTGTGTTCAAGGCCATATGCTTCCCAGGAAACACTGTGTACACAGCAGAGCACTGCAGGGTGGAAAGCACAGAGATCCCAAATCTGTTGCTTGCTAGAGTGTGTCCCTGGGTGAGCGAGCTCACTTCTCAGAATTCTTGTTTTGTGCTGATAAAATAAGACTTAACTTGCAGGAATTGTGTTAGAAGAAGAAACCATAGGACATGCTGAACATCAGTGTGAGACCTTGAAGTCGGTTACTGTTACTGGTAATGATATCTAGAGAATACCGATACTACAAAGAACATGAACCTTAGCTAACTGGTATAGTACAGAGGCTAAAACCAAGTAAACACTGAGTATTGTGAATAGCACATAAAAACACACACTCCTGATATCCATCTGATGCCGGATCACCATGATACTGGTATCATCACACCTTTTTCTTTCGGTTGTTGGGCTTCAAACCCATAGACTGGCCAAGGCTTGGCTTGAGCCACAAGTATGGAGTGAGTGACATACAGGGAAATGCTGGGCTGGCAAGGGGGGAGGGAGTAGGAACCCTGGGCTTCAGCTTTGTGATCTTAGGCAAAGCATTCACTCTCCAAGCCTCCATTTAATTCATTCTATTGAGGACACACAGATGCTTCAAGCACATGACCTCTTGCATAGACAACTACATGGTGGGTGAGCCAGAGGCAAGCAAAGGAGAAATGCTGCAGCACTGGGAACATGCTATGGAGCACGTAGAGCCTGGTGGGCGCCATGAGGGTCAGATCATTGCTCTTTTGCTCTGGGCTGTGGCCCCAGAGGACACACAGATGCTTCAAGCACATGACCTCTTGCATAGACAACTACATGGTGGGTGAGCCAGAGGCAAGCAAAGGAGAAATGCTGCAGCACTGGGAACATGCTATGGAGCATGTAGAGCCTGGTGGGCGCCATGAGGGTCAGATCATTGCTCTTTTGCTCTGGGCTGTGGCCCCAGGACCTGGCACAATACCCATCCCATCAAAATACTCAAGAAAGAAATGGATGAGACATTCTACTGCATAGAACAGGGAGTGTTTTAGAGGTAATGCTTGTGCGGGGTCTTCAATGATGAGCAAGAAGAAGATAGGAAGAGAGGATAGGAACAGTCCCTCCAGGCAGACCTGGGAGCCAAGCATGAAGGCGTGAATCTGAGAAAACCTCTGGGGTGTGGGGTGATGTCTGGCATGCTGCATACTGAGTGTGCAAGGGGCAGGCTGATATCCCTCAGAGGTCCTGCGGGAATGAAATCAGATAGCAATAGTGCCTCGGGAATAGGTTAGCCAGTGGATTTGCCTCTTGCTACCTTGATGTACGGATATTAGAGATTCATCTTATAATTGGTGTTGTCCTGACAGCAGATTTATGTCTAATTTTCTTGGCCCATGATTGATCATTAGTAAACGAATATGCACGTTGATGTGGTGCTCGGCTCTATGTATGGTGTTATTGATGGATTCATTCATTCGTCCAGCAGATATTTTATTCTGATAAAAGCTAATTGCGGCTCAGAGTGCCTGACCAAGGCAATTTGCTGAGACATGCGTTTGAGCTTCCCTGGTGTCGCCTGCCTGCAGTCAGAAGGCTGCTTGGAAGAACGGAGGTTTGGGGCATACTTCTGCTCTAAGTTTGCACTTCTGGCCCCCGGGGACACTGCTCAGTGTACCTAATGGGGAAGGAGGTCAGGCTTCTCCGTCACACTTTGGTACCTCCCCCCTCCACCTGAGCTCCCTCGGGGCGGCGCTCTTACCCAGAGACTGGCCATGCAGGGGCACAAAGGCCAGGGAGAGACCGGGATCTTGGGTGAAGGGAAAATCACAGCTTGTACATATAGAGAGATGGTGGCAGAAGGTGACAGCTGCGGGGCTGGGGGGGACAGGACTGCAAAGAGCAGACAGTGGCAGTGTGGGAAGAGAAGAGGCAGGAAAGAAGAAAATGAAGTGGAAAAATGGTAAGAGACACTAAAGCCTTAGAAATGAGGAGATTCTGAGAATGAAGAAGGTGTGGGGACAAAAATTAAGGAGGGCAGGTAAGTCGGGACAGGAGCTGGAGAGGGAGGGGAGAAAGTGCACGAAGCTTCTTGGGTCCTCAGTCTCCCTCGCCTTCAGGAAGGGTCTCCATGGGAGCTCTGCAGAGGGGAAGGGCCCAGAACATCTGGCTGGCCCTGCTGGCTTGCCAGCTCAAAGAGTTCCTCCAAAGTGAGGAGCTATCCTGTGCCCAACTATTCAGTGGTGATGCACAAATTAGCAGAGATCACTCTGTGTTTAAAAAATCTAGATGTTGAGCACCCCCCAAGCACACACCCAAACCATCAAGTGAATGAGACTATTCATCCAATGAGCACAAACCCAGCATCTGGCTCTGCAGAGCACGGGAGCGGGGCTGGGCTTGGTTGTTCCGACAGAGCAGGTAGCTCGTTCCCCCGTCTGTGTTTCATGGCCACGGAGGGGATCATCCTTGGGAATGTGCTGGGGGCTCTGCTGAAAGGTCCTTGCATCCCTGGGTTGTCAGCGACCATAAAAGAGCTCATCCCGGGGCTCAATTTTGGCAACATTTCCACCACCAGATGCAAACCCAGGATGGCTGCATACAAAGGGGATCGGGCCAGCTGGCCAGCAGCTCTCTCTGCTGTTTGCAAGGGCTGGGGGCAGCGGGGGAAGTCAGCCCTCTGGTGAGATGCTATGAGCCCTGGAGAGGTCCCCAGGCTGTTTCCTGCACAGACAGGTCTCAGAGGGTGGGAGCTGGGGACCACAAGGGTTGGGGGGCATCTCCGTGGGGCCCAGAAAACTCTGTGCCCCTGGAGCTACCCCTATCTACAGACTTCATGCCCGGATTTCCACCTAGAGCTTCCAGCGGGGCAGGAGTTCTGCTCTGAACCCCAACACATCCGACAAACACCTTGAGCTCCCATTTAGTTCTTCCTGCTCTTTCTCCCTTGTAGGGGGATCTGTTCCCTGTTCTTCCAAGCCTAGGTTAGAGCCTCTGTTTAGCCTGGAGGCAGATTGGCGTATCCTCCCCTCGCTCCTTCTCCCCTCCTCTTCTTCCTTCTCTTCCACGGGCCCCAGTTAATAATCAAATATCACCCATGTGCCGGGTATGGGTTGAGCTTTGAATGCAGTTGGGGAGAAACAGCTTTAGAAAATTTATGATACAGGATGTGTGGTGACAAAAGTCAAGGAGGCAAATAAAGAGAAGAGGACCTGAAGGTTCCACGTGAGTGTAGAGACAAGCGCTGTGTGTGTGTGGAGGCTACAACATGACCTTTACCCCCTCTCCAGACTGCCAGCTGCCTACAGTGGTCTCAGGGCACCCCTGAGTGAGGGGGTAAACTGGCATGAATAAAAAATAAGCCACACCTTTAAAATAAAAACTTAAAAATTAAAATTAAAAAAAATTAAAAAAAAAAAAAAAGACAAGCCCCATCTGATAGTCTCAGGGTGACCATGGCCGCCATAGAGGATTATAGTGCAGGATACACAGCCGACGACCCAATGGGTGTGCTTTACAGAGACTGCAATATCAGTGATGCTCCCTGGGCTTGGACAGTATACAACCTGCACAGCCAATCATGGTGGCCTAACTGGGTCTGCACAAGTCCTACAGGACCATGGTGGTGGTGGACTTGGCATGAAAGAGAGCATCAAGCCAAAAGCTTCTATCCAAGAACTGGCTTCCACCAGTGCTAGTTCTTTCCATCCCCCTATCCTGGACCTTGACCCACATGTAGACCTTGGAGACTGACCTTAGCTGGTTCTCCATGATCTGTTACCAGATGCCCATGTTACTGATGCCCAGTTCTGACCCGGGCATACCTTATGACCTCTTCACTGCAGGTGCATCTCCAGGCCCCCATCTCCCTGGTTACTCTCCCACCCTGGACAGACCCTTCCAAGCCCCTACAGCAGGATGTTCTGTCCGCTTTGTCTTGCTGCTGCCCATGCCCTGGAGACTCTCAGTTCAGCGATCACGTTTCCCCTTCTGCACATCTTGAATTGCTGTGTAGAGGATCTTGTCCACACGGTGCCTATCACACTTCAGAAAGCAGCAGGGTCAGGTTGGGGACCGAGACCTGTCTGACCCCCAAGCTTTGCGCTTTTCACCTGCCATCCCTGCAGACTCCCAGCACGGCATGCTTGCTCAAGAAACAGACACCAGTTCCCCACAGAAAAGATGGGAAACTCCTTCCAGCTGCCTTATCCTCTTCCAGAGGGCCGAGCACATTAGCTAAGTTAGTCCTCTAATTTCTCTGACAATGAGAATCATCAAGGGGTATTTGCTGAACTTGTCAATTCCAAGGACCACTCACATCCACAGTATCAGGATCTCCAGGGTGACAGCCCTTGGAAATGCTGTACAGATGATTCCCGTGATCACGAAATTTTAGGAAATTTGGGGAGAACACAATAATAGCGGATGTGATTGAACATCGGCCTTATGCCAGGAACTGTTCCAAGAGCTATCCATATAGCAACTTTTCTCTTACCCTGCTAACAACTTCCGGAGGCAGGTAGTATTATTATTCTGCTGTGCAGATGAAGGAAGGGAAGCACAGAGAGGTTAAGTAACTTTCTCAAGGTCATACAGCTAACTTCTTCTGACTGCAGTGCCTGCCCCTTGACCACCACGCTGGGCTGCATCACAAGGAAAGGGTCTCTTCTGTTAACCTGCTGCATAGGGAGAATGAGCGATCACCTAAGCAGTGAGATGAAAAATCCTCCGGGAAAAGGAAATTTGCAATACGCTAACAGGGCTTAGATTTCCATGCCATCAAAAGCTTCAATGTCCATCAAAATCTGGACCAAAGGACTACACTTGAAGCTGATGTCATTCACTCCAGCTCTGGTGAAGGACAGAGTGACAGCTTTGTTTGGGAGAAAGGAAGGACAAGAATGAGGATCCGTTGCCTGGTGATGGGAGGGAAAGCTAGCCATCCAGTGGGACCAGATGGGACCACTTCGTTCTTCCCTGCCCCCGTCCCCCCCTCCATCTCTACTTGCGTGGCTGTGCTCTCTGCAGCTCTTACTCCTAAATACCCAGCCAGATCAAATGGGGTCCCTCCATCCTCCCAAACCCATTCTGTCATTTTCCAGGACATTTATGTTTTACCATTAGTTTCCATAGACACATATGTTTTGTTCCTCCTCCTACTCACTCAATAGATTGAACTCCTTCGAGATGGAGGCAAAGTCATACCTATCCTTGCATCTCCACAGTGCTGGGAGCTTTCTTGCTCCCTGAAGGAGCTGGATGAATGTTTCATAAATAAACGTACCAATGGGTGGCTGGGATACCCTAAGAGAACATCACAGACTTCACGGTCTTGATTGAGTAGGCTGCTCAAGAACAGAGCTTTTCAAAATGTAACATAAATACAGATCTTGGTTCAGAAGGTCTGGAATGGGACCAGAGTGGCTGCACTCACAACAGGGCCCCAGATGATGCCAAAGCTGCTGGCCCAGAACCCCACTTTGAGTAGCATGGGTCTAGATTATCACCTCCCTCTTCTTCCATGTGCTGCCTCTTACTGATTTGGTATTTCAGAAGCGATGAGCTAGGAGCTGGGTGTGTTTCTCTGAAGATGCCGTCTTCTATGCTCGAATTGAGCCAGGCTACTTAAGACAACGTTCTTAAACAGACCACTGAAAAATCACTAAATATGGTTCAATTCAATTCAATTCAATTCAATTCAATTCAATTCACTGCAACATGCTGATGTTCCATTTTGCATCAAAGCTTTTCCCATGTATGAAAACATCTCTTGTTGCACCCCACACGCATTTCTGTCCTTCAAACATTCATTTCGCCACCGACATGCCCACTGTGTGAGATAATTACAGAAGAGTGCTTCCACTGTATCTTTTTTCTTTTAACATATACTCTGCCTCTTTTGGTTGAAAGCAGTGCCCATTCCCTTAAGATGAGTGGCTAGCTTCCTGCCTTCCTCGAGGTAGATTTGGGGATCCTGGACTTGTCCTGTTTCTGTTATTTCTGTAAGGGCTCCTCCAGTGCTGATGGCACCGCTGTGTGCAGATGATGAATCAGGAAACTTCTAGTTGAATTAATCAAGTGCTGGAGTCCGTCCAAACACTGCAGAGCCTAGTTACGATGGCGAGCCACAGAATGGTACCTGTGCCTGTTAGTCATGGTCTCGAATTTTGAGAGCTGGTTCTGCACCACCATTTACGCTCTCCTCCTCCTTCACCTTCGACTTTTCACTCTTTCAGGTCAAAGATGGAGTCTGTAGGGCATTGTCCTAGTCCCCAATGGTTACTGTGCAACTCTTCCCCTATATACCCTCTTCCTAAAGCCTCTCTGTGGAGGAGACACGCTGGACCATTATATGAGTAAAACATCTTGGCCTTTGGGGGTTTGGGGGAGATCCCATTCTCACAAAAGTTGAGGCTGAGTTTTTCTGCCCAGCTTGGGCTGGCACTTCTGAATCTTCTAGCCCTGTACTCTGCACAAAGGATTTGAAACTGATGGTACAAATATACAGATGAAATGAAAAGATCTGATTATATGAAGATTAAGATAATCAAGATTCAGGCTTGGTGGAAAATTTAATCAAAGCAGAAAGTCAAAACCAGCCCACAAATCACAGCTATTAGAGGGAAATAAAAAGTCTGGCTCTGAGGTTTATTGTGGCCAAAGCGTAAAGGGCGATAGAATCAGATGCCTGGTCCACACTGGAAAATGCTTGCATCTCCTTCTTTCTTGGTGATTAGGTCTGGAAGCAATTTCTCAGTCTAGTATTTATAACAGGGATGTGGTACAGTATATAATAAACAATGCCCTTCCCAATAGCTCCACAAGGCACGTAATATCATTTTTTTCTTCAATGCAAGTCAGAGCAAAATGTCCAATGGCAACTCAGATAAAGCGAATTCTCAACTTGGACTGGGAAGAAGAGGAGGGTATCTATTTAACTTTCTAAGATGTCATGTACAGTTCGACAAAATATTAAATACACCAATATAATTTTGTATTTGTTAAATCAAGACAGCCTGTCGTCTTCCTCATACAAATTACATAAAGTGAAACCCAACGAAACAGCCGAGGTAGTGAAGCATGGTCAAAGAGCTTTCATGTGGTTCCTTCGATTTTGCACAAAGTTCACCTACAATGTGGGGTGAAACTTAAATGTGGGTCTTGTTTGAAGTCAGGCAGACATGGGTTCAGACCACAGCTCTACCACTTGCCACATGAGAGACCCTGGGCAGGTCCCTTACCATCTTTGAGCTTCAATCCTCTCCAGTAAAATGGTGATATATATAGATGTAGATATAGATATAGATATAAATATATAGATATATAGATATATTGCCATCAAAATGTTAGTGTAAAATTGAAGAGGATGCATTGGAGATGTTAGCATAGTATCTGGACCTACTAGACACCTACTGAACAGAAGCTCTTCCATTGTTATTACACAGAACTACATTGCCCAAGATGCTATCCACATATGGCTATTTAAAGTTAAATTAACTCAAAGTCAATAAAATCTAAACTTCCGTTTCTCATTCACAGACTTTCCATAGGCTCCCATGATTGGTGCCTCCTGTATTGGCCAGCAAGATACTGAGATTTTCTGCCTTCACGGAAATGTCTACTGGATAAAACTGATCTACAGGGATATAGGGGGCATATATTATTCAAACTATTCTTTAAAATATTATTTCTCTCAAGTAGCTTTGGTAAAATTCAGACAACCGATCATTCTTTGGAAAAAAGCCTGGTGGGAAGGTATTTTGAATTTCAAAGCAAACTAGATCTGTATCTTTAGTTGAGGGGGGTTGAGTAACTCATGCAATCTGAGAACATTGGAGAGTTTGACCTTCTAAGTTGCCTGCTACTTGTTGCCTGCTACTAAGTTGCCTGGCCACTTGGAAGGTGGAACAAGGATGTATCTCTAGGCAGGGTGAGAAATGTACTTTGGAAATAGTCCTGAGCCCGCTCCAGTAACAGGAATACGTCAAGCACCAGCTTCCCAGTGGACGTGCAGTTATGGACCTTTCTGCCTCCCTGCTCAGCTTGCCCCTCGCGAGCTCCCTTATGCTGTGCTCTTCTGTCCACCTGGGGAGTGAGGGGGCAGCAACTCTATAATCCATCTCCAGGCCTTTAGAGAAACCCCAACAATGTACTGGAGCCATCTTAACAGCCTCACTCTTCCTCCTTCCCCTTGTCCTTCATTGCAAGACCAAAGTGAAAGAAACCTTACATGTAGGCACTGTATTTGGATAACTGGTAAATCTCTCTCTCTTTTGCTTACCCGCCAAAGTCAGTCCTCTGTTCTCAGTGATGAGCAAATGCTGAAGGAAAGGAAGCCTTACTGAAGGCTTCCTAGACTCCTTCCAGTGGGCTAACCATGGAAGGCTGGTGGATACATTGGTAACCGCGTGTAGGAATTTCTAAGCACGCTTCATCTCTGACCGCCATTTTTCAATGAAAACATCAGCGGTAAACAGAGGAAATCTGTGTGAGTAAAAATTAGACAGGTCCAACCTGACATACACAAGAAAAGCCAGGGACCTTCCCTCTGGGTATGCCTGAGTGTGGGGAGGGGTGGGAGGGTAGAAGGTTTGCAGAAATGTGGATTTCCACATCTTGGATTTTCCTAAGTGGGATGCGTTTGCCGTACAATGAAAATCAAGAACTAGGAGTGTGCACCCCAGGGCGTGGTGGTTCACTAACGTTGATGGGTTGGATCCCTAGTGTTTACTCCTGGAAGATGAAATAATTAAAATAAGGAAATGAAAGCTCTGGCCAAGGCTGATACTTTCTTTTCTTTTCGGTTTTTGTTTTGTTTTGTTTTGTTTTGTTTTAAGCTTTGCCTTCCTATTTATCATGAGAACAGGAATTTGTTTTCATGGACAGAAAATTCATTTCACCCACAAAACCCATATTTCCCTCACCTGCTTTCCATTCAGACAAGCCCCACAAGACGAATGTGATCTCCAATTCACCACCAGGAAGAAAGATAAAGGCCTGGAATTTCCACAAGCACATTCTCCTAATTATTGTAACTGGCCTTTTTTTTTTTTTTTTTTTTTTTTGGCAAACCGTCTATTCAGATTATACTACAGCCCAGGAGTCTTTTATTTGAAGATTGCCAGTGTGTGGTGGAAAGGTAGCTCAATTGTGTGATTTCCACAGCTTTAATAGCCCAAAGAGAAGCATTGAAAGAGATCCCAGCATTTGCATGCATGTGATTTTTGTTAGGAAAGATCTAAAAATACTCAGAGCAGCCTCCCTCTCTTGTCCTCTCCCCTCGAAGTCAGCCCAAGACCTTTCCTTATTTAAACACCCAGAAAAGAGGCGCCAGAAGTCGCCTGTTATTACCCTCATGTCCCAGTTTCCCCTACAATCTAAATAAACAAATGAGTCCAGCAGAAGTGTCAGGAGGCTCCGGCTCTGCTTAACATTAGGAATATATTTACCCATTTAATAACTGTTATCTATCCAGACATTTAATTGCACCATTGTAAACACACAGGGAAGCCCTTGGGGGAAAGTGGCTCCATTGCTGAGATGAGACAGATATTAAAAGTCTACGCCTGCAGCCCGGCCCCCTCACAGAGTGAGTCTCCAGGTCTGGGATTGGGCACAGGGTTTTTATGTGTGGGAGGGACCCACCAAGTGGCCTCTACCCTGGTGGCATGCTGCTCTGCCCCGAGGAAGTACGCCATGTATCGAAGAAGGAATGAGTGAGGAGCACAGGAGATGGGGACCAGGGAAGGGAGAAATGCTCTGTTTAGGATATGTGGAGATCGAGGCCAAGTCTTCACCAGCAAAAGCCTTCATCCATGACCAGGGCTTTGCTGGTGCCAGAAGACAGGCAGAGGCTAAGCTTTAAAAGGCTGCTCATCAGCATAAGGCCCCAAGAACGGTGTGCCTTGAGATCAGGCCACCATGGCAGCAGGTGCCCCAGAGAAATGCTCTGGGCAACATGGCAGCATTATTAGAATCCAGCTTCGCTCTTTATCCTGTGACCAATGCCTCCTCGATCAGTCTCGTGGATTATTTGTCTGCTCGATAGCACTCCCTCAGACCTGACAATATTCACTGTGGCTCTCCAGACTCCTTCTGACGTACAATTTTGCATCTGCCTTTGCCCTTCTCTTTGTACCCATCTCAGGTTATCAATTCATCTGATTAAACTCTGGATCCCGGGACACAACCCTGAGTTAATCCACTTGGTACAAGCCATCCTGGTGCCCTTAAAACTCCCTCCCCACCTCTAGTTACAGCTCCAGGCACTCCATAAAAAGCATTTGTGGCGATCATCCCAGAAGCTCAGGAACCTTCTAGAAGCTGCACCCCTCAACATGTCTTCCTGATCCCTCCTGCTCTGGTCTGATGCTTCTGAACTTTCTCAAGGGCCATCTTAGTTTTTCAATTCTTCCCCTTGGTCTAAGTCCTTCAGATGAATATTCCAGGGAGTCTGTGTTTCTGGTCTGTGATACTGACTTTGCCTCAGGACACCTCTGCGGATGGTGGGACAGCTCTGCGGTGTGCTCTCTCATGGACCCATGCTGCAATGGTTTTCCAGGTTTTCTATGGTTAGGAAAGGACCCAGCAGCAGAGGACCTGTGATAAGCAGCACATAAGCACCTCTTACTACTTCTGGACCATGGACTCTACAATCAAATAGTCAGAAAAGGCTGTTTCTGACCTTCCCCTTTGGAAAGTCATCACAGACAAGAGTACATAAAAGTCCTTATACGTCTGTGGGGGAAGAAACTGCCTTGCTTTGCCCACTCAGTGCTTCTCAGGCTTACGGGACCACCAAATCCATTTTTATAATGTCACACCTATAATGTTCCTTGGAGCTAGTAGTACTCAGGACACAACATACTTTGCAAAAATATTGACCTTGCCCAAATTCCCTGCTCTGTATTACACACCCATACACGCACACGTGTATGCACACACGCTTGCACACACTAAGTCAACAGAACAGTTTATGGACATCATTCTCCATCTCAACAATGCCCCTTCACAGAGCCGCAATCCTGCTGCAGGAACACATTCCACGCCCCCATTTTTTGCCTCCATAGAGACCTCCCACAGGAGCACCGAGACCCCCACTGACACACACGGAAGCACTCATTCATACACCCAAGAATTTATCATGCAAATCAGGGGCTTGCAAGCTTCTTCTGCAACAGGTCAGATAGTAAATATTTTAGACTGTGCTTGGCTCAACTTTGCTATTGTAGCTTGAGCATAACCACAGACAGTCTCTAAACAAATGAACGTGGCTGTGTTCCAGCAAATCTTCATTTATGGATACTAAAACTTGAATATGGTATAATTTTCACATGCCGCAAAATGTCCTTGTTTTGATTCATCTTCTGCCATCTAAGTATGTAGAAGAATTCTTAGCTCATGGGTCACCCCAAAACAGGCAGCGGGCTGGTTTAGCCCATGGTTGCATGGTTGGCCAACTCCCGCTTTATACCATTAAATAGGTTTCTAAAAATTGCATGAATTTTTGCCCACAGAATCCTACTGTAACATGTCCAGGAACCTGCTCCTTAAAGAAGATTATGATGAGTTCGTTGACAATGCAAATCCCTGAATTCCTAAAGCTGGTGTCAAGCATGGGTCTTCTGAATAATCATTGCTTTGGCCCTCTTCAAGGGACCGCCATGCCACAGGGGCCTCTCTCTTTTGCTAACATTAGCCCCACTGGCTCTCCGGCTGCCGGAGAGTCAGCATCTGAGTTGGTTCCAGTTGGAAGCTTTCTGCCCACAGTTCCACTCAAGAAGTTGTGTGTTTTAACCACAGCGAGAGCAGCTGCAGAACCGCCGAGATGCCGGGCTCATGTTTGCACACTGTCACTGCCATGATAAACACTGCATCTCAAGACTGAGAACGTATCTGATTTCCTGACAAGGCAGCCCTCTCCACCTGAACAACAAAGCTGGCTGCCTTGCCCACACATCTGCTTTGCCATTAGCTCCGAGGCAGGAGGGAACCACTGCCAGCCTAGACAGCCACAGACAGCATCTCCCCCTACACTCTGGGGGGAAACGTGGCAATGCTTGATCAGCCAATCGGTTTCCCTACAGGATGCCAGGCGCCCGGCTTGACAGGTGCTTTTCACTGCCATGGCTGTATCAGTGGTGGCTTGCGTGGGGAGTAGACGCTGGTCTGGGGTGTTTGGAGGAAGGCTCTGGGTACTGAGCAGGTGGTAGGATTTAGGTGGCTTCTGTATGGCTATAGGGAGTGGCGGACATCATCAAATCTTCCATTCATGACTCATTCAGGCATTCGACCAGTGGTGGTTGGGTACCTGCTTGGGGTCAGGCACCACACTAGGTGCAGCTGACGGAGAGGTGGGCAGCAGCGTAAAATCACCCCTCTCCTGGCGCTCCCTGCCCAGCGGGACAGATGCGGACCTCATCAATCAGTCACAACACGGGACTCCAGGAGAAGGCGCACAGCCAACCCAAGGGAGCGGTTCAGGCTCTCCCTCCCTGATTGTCTCTGCCTTTACCTAAATGACAGAAGTGACTTCTGACTAGTGTCTCTGCACTGACGTCATCCCCTTCCCTGCCCTCCTTCCACACATCTGCTCACTGAAGCAGCCATTCGCTTGTTAACCTGCTAATCTAACCTTACCCCTCCCTCCCTCTCACACACCTCAGATGGATGGAGGGCTGCGACACTTAGAACTAAAGTCCTTCCAGGCCCCATAGGCTCAGCAGGCCTCTAGGCCCCCGATCTATATCCTCACCTCTCGGTTTATCACGCCGTTTCCAGCTCCCCATACATGCCCTTTCTTCTTCTTCCCGTAAGTGCAGGAGGTCTGGAATCAGATGGCTGTCTCCAAACGCGGACTCCCTTACTCATTAGCCCAATGACTTCTTGGAACATGTCAGTTCCCCCCTCACTGCCTTAGTTTCCTGCTCTGTCAAAGGGATATGATAATAGTGCCCACCCCCCAAAGGGCTGTTGTGACATTTAAATGAGCTAATACCCACTAGCGCTTGGCACAGAGGAAGCGGTCAGTAATGTCGGTCACTGCCATGTCATCGGTGCCGCTCATCCTTCAGCTCCAAACCTGAACGCCACTTTCTCAGAGAAGCCTTCCTTGATATGGTCCAATGAAGTACTCTCTTTATACAGTTTCTGAGTACTCTGCATTTTCTCTTTAAATCCATCACCACTGGTGGTCACTATACGGTTATGTGCTTGGCTCTTGGTTTAAAACATCTGTCCTCTCACCATGCTCTAGGTTCCGTGAGGGCTGGGTCCATGTCTACTCTTCTCCGTGCGGCGTCTCTGTGTTTAGTGGCATGCCTGCTACATGACGGGCGTTAATGAAAAGGATGCTGAATGGAGGAAGGAAGGAGGGAAGGAAGGAAGGGAAAGGGGAGCCCAAGGAAATTCTTTCTCTAGGAAGTGAAATAGTTCCCCTTTTTGATCAATTCTGAGTTGGCTTTCAAAAACGTCGACATGAGTTTCCAGCTGGATGGCGAGGCAGAGGCACGGTGAGGGAGGAGATCCCAGGGGGAGAGGGCGGCTGGGGCACAGGCTCCACAGGGAGGACACAGGGAAGCGTGCCACACAGTGCTCCTGAGGTGGGTGGTGGGTAGTGGGGCTGACAGCCCAGATGAATGTATACCCATCTCTTCATCAGCTCCCTGCCATTAACCTCTCCGGGTCTCTGTGTCCTCATATGTAAAATGTGGAAGACAATGCTCCATCCTAACCCCCACCTTGGGTGGTGTCTCCCTCGAAGCAGGGGCACTGAGAGATGATACATTCGGGGACCTTACACGGGGCTTACTGGTGCATGCTGGGTCCTTGGACAGTATTAGGGCCACTCCCCTTGCCCCCATTTCCTATCTGCCTGCCATCCTGGCCCCAGGATGTCCCCATTTGGAGATCCAAGACTGCTCAGATTCTGAATCCATCTTTTATTTTTATTTTTTTAAATATTCACTTATTCATTCACTTTTTTCCTATGCCAACCTCACCTGACCCCTCAGCCATCTCCTCTACCCTGTCAGTGGGGTGAAGAGCTAAGTGCCCCCCCCAACCCCAGGATCCAGTGGCACTCATAGCAGCCAAGGTCTTGAGTTTCTGGCCTTCGACTCAGGGGCAAGATCCACTCCAATGACCTCGGGGTCCAAGTCGCGGCCTCCCTCACCCTCTCCTCCCCAGTGCAAAGCCTGACAGCCTGAGTCACCTCCCAGTCCAATCTTGAACACCTGCAGGCCTTGGGGGTCTTGATCTCCAAACTGGAGTTCCTGCCCTCCTCCACACCTGGCTTCCTGGGGAGTGTACAAGCTTTGAGCTGAATGAACTAGCAGACAAAGGGCACCCAGGAGGTGATGGCTGCTGCAGGGGTACGGGCCAGGACTGGTGTGTTTCACAGGGAAAGAGAAGCATCCTTCCACAGGTGTCTCATGCACACAACTCCGGGAGCCACTACCTAGTTCTTGCCCTGGGGTGCGATGCTGATGAAGGCTTTGCTAGGAGCAGCATTTGAGGAAGGGAGGAAGGGGTAAGAGGGTTTAAATAGGAAAAGGGAGCAGCTCAGGGCATCTGGATGGCTCAGTCGGTCTGCCTTCGGTTCAGATCATGCTCCCGGAGTCCTTGGTTTACAACAAGGACAGGATCAGATGTTGGAGACGAAGCGTCTGCCTTCGGTTCAGGTCACTATCCTGGAGTCCCAGAATCAAGTTCTACATCAGGATCCCTGCTCAGTGGGGAGCCTGCCTCTTTCTCTGCCCTTCACCCTGCTTGTGCTCTTTTTTGCTCACTCTCTTTCAAAGAAAAAAGAAGAAAAAGGAACAGCTCACAATCTCTCTCCTTGTATGTAGGTAAGTTTATGAATCTTTTGTGCACACATACCTCATGAGTTGACATGCCTATGGTGCACCTCCATCCCGAAGACTGATGTACCCCAGAAGTTGATGTGACACAGCAGAAGACCCAACCCCAAAGCCTGTGTCTCACATGTTTCCCTTGAGAAAGAAACGGCAGCTGCAGGCCACAGCAGGAAGCTGGGCCTGAGCTTTCCTTAGCGTGTGAATACTAGAGGAGGCAGGTGGTTTTGTCCCTCCCCTCCCTGCACGCGTGCCAACATCACTAACAGATCACAGACACGTTGTTGTGGGCCCTGAACCGGGTCTCGGAATTCTTCTCCACAAAGCAAGTGATTCTCTCTCTCACGCATCCACTGAAGAGCTCAGTCCCTTTCCGCGGATCCCACACTCTGGGGGAGTGGGAGGCTACATAGGAAATAACTTCAGATTTATCTTTCTTGAGCACAGACATTAACCTTCTGCTTTTTAATTCTCACATGTGAACAAAAGCTATGCGTTTGGGGAAAAGATCACTTGGATAATCTGGGTTCCGAGGTATTATGTAAGTTCATTCATAGTTCATCAGGATGCAGTTTATGGGGCAAAAGGTTGAGAAAGCTCTTGGCAGTGGGCCAAACAGAGTGACGATGCATCTGGCAAGGGATCCCTTGACATCTCAGGGGATTTGGAAAAGATTGTTGTGGGGAGGCCAGGAGGAAATCCCATTCTGTCCCAGTGGTCCCCAGACTTGGCTGCCATTGGGGGAGCTATAAAAACCCCAATGCCCACATTGGACACCGTACGGATTAGGTCAGAATGTCTGGAGGTGGACACCAGGAACCAGGAATTTTTGAAGATCCCAGCTGACTCCAATATGCAGCCAAATCTGGGAACCACGGGTCTGGGCACAGCACTGCTTCGCAGCAGCCTGCCTCCCATCTCTTTGAAGGTGTCAGCAGAGCTCATCTGATTCTGACAACAGCTCCATGGCGCCATTTGAACAGGTGCCACCTCCCACGGGACAGACCAGGGGCCTCAGCCACAGAGAAGCAAAGCCGTCTAAGTTCAGAGGATGTCTGCTGGTGGCTCAGGCTTGGGATCTTCTCTTTCAGGGCATGAAATGCTGTTGCAATGAATAGAGCAGGAGAAAGATGATGTTTTCATGTTAAAAATAATATGAAGTTATGTACTGGAGGATTAATGCGTGGCCCCCGCAGTCCCATCTTGGAAGGACAATCTCCAAAATAAACTATACACACCTACTCACACTTCCCCAGTACAACTAAAAGTCCCCCCAAAAGTTCCCCTTTTTGATCAATTTTTCAAAGGCCAATGACTCTCCCTGCCCCGTTGGCCGTCCTGCCCCAGCCCGAGGACAAGTCGGGCATCAGGGGTCCTTTGGCAGGAAGGCGTGGATGGAGGAAGGTGTGGAAATCACACGGGCCTTTACGAAAAGGAATAAATGCATGGAACCGTTTTCTCCGGCCGAGTCACAAGCTTCAGTAGCTTCACCTAATGAGATTATTCCGACCTGGAGGCAAATTGGAAAAGCAATTACCAACCATTAAAGTCCCATTGCCCGCCTGCCTCGGCCCCTCTCCTGCATCTATCACCCTGGCCCTCCTCCGCTGTTTGTGTGTGGAGCCGGGGAGGAGAACCGGGCGTCTGGAGGCAGGCAGACTGCAAGGGCTCCCAAGAGAGTGGGACAGGAGCTCATGCCTCGCTCAGGGATCATCTGGGCAAACAGCTCCCTAGACAGGAGAGGTTTCACGCTCACCGAGTCCCTGCGTGTGCCAGGCATCGTTTGAAATGTTTTCGCAAGCAGCGTCTCCTAGCTAATAGTGAGTCCCTATTAATCCCTAGCCCACAGATGCTAAAGACATGGTGTGTGTGTTGTTGCTTGCCCCCCCTGCACGTTTGCACACATCGTTAATAGGTTACTGAACACATTCCTGCCAAACTAGAATCGGGTTTTGGAATTTGCCATAAGGTGGGCTGGGTCTGCTGACCTCACCCTCCCTGAGGGACCCCCATTTTACTATGAAGAAGCCATTCCCCTACAGTGACCTTGCAGGCAAGCAGGACACCTGGAACTCCAACCCAGACTGCTAACCCGAAAGTTTCTCCCTGACCTGCTGTCCCCCATGTTATGCCCTCCCTCACCTCCACACCGCTGGACAGCCCGCCCCTCTGCCAGGATGGCAAGTCCCTGCTTGTCCTGCAAGACGCAGCTGCCATCACTGCCCCATCGGACCCCTGAGAGTTGGGGGTCCTTTTTGCTCTCTTCTCCTCTTGTCCCGGACATGCATCTGTTAATGCCACAGAAAGTCCTTTTTTGGGTAAGGTTTTGTTTCTTATCCATGTGACGGGATGATATCGTGAAACCTTGACAGATGTAATTTTGCTCCGAGGGCTTGGCATCACTCCTGCCTTCCCGCTCCCCCAGCCAGGGGTCAGCGGGGACCAGCACCTCCTTTACTGACTGCCCCTCAGTTAGGATTACCGCAGCAGTGAGGCCATGCAACTAAGTCAACAGGTCAGCTTGTGAATTTCACCCCAGACTCTCGAAATCGACGAGACCATGGATTTGAAGGAAAAGGCCCTGCGCATGTCAAAAGTCACACGCGGGCTTACACAGATAAAGAAGCTCTACGAGGGCCCCTTTCTCCGCCCTGGCCTGTCCACAAGCTGGAAGAGGAGATGCTCCGCACGGCAAGAGAAGAAGACGCTGGTGAGCGTTCTGGGGAGGCCAGAGGGAACCTGCGTTTGCTTCCAGAGTTCGGGGGTTTGTCTGGGAAAGCGAGTGAAATGCTTGGTTTCCTCCACATTGCTGCTGGGTGGCAGAAGAAGAGGAATGATGGATCAGGGCAGGGTGGACCTGAGTGTCCCCCATTCCGAGTCCTGAGGCTCCAGGCGGGCTCAGGAGAGCATAAGGAATTCAGTGTGCTCCCAACAGGGGAGGGACAACAACCGAGAAAGCGCTCCTGTGAGACTGAGAGGATATCATGTGGATGGTCTAGCCAGACTGGATTTACCCCCATCAGCCCCAGAACAGACTCCCTTCCTGAGGACATTAGTGACATTTCCCAGAATGGCAGGATTATGTTTTCTCAAAGGAGAAGTCAGCCTGAGCCATTGAGGGGCAAACTCCGTCTTAGCAAAGGGGTGACATCCTTTGCCCAAAAGAGGTCCTCAACCCCACCCTCCAATGAAGCACTGCCTGGAAAGCCAACATTAAGGCCAGGTTTTTGTTTGTTTGCTTAAAAGGATTGTCCTCTTCGCTAGTAAGAAGATGGTGGGGGTAGAAGAGGACTTGACCCTTGACGCTGGCAACACCACGTATTTTGGGTTTTCAAGAGTCGTCATTGCCTGGGAACAGCTGCTTTCTCTATGACCACAATTTTCTGTGACCCTGCTGGCTGCCCAAGGTTGAATGGGGCAGGAGAGCCCAGTGGAAGGAGAAGAATGGTGGTCTCTGTGGGGGCATTTTCTGGGCCTGCTCCCCATGCCTAAATCTAACCTCTCTTCCAGCTCCGATGTGGGTGGCTTCACAGAGCACACCCATGGGGGATGGCGGGTGAGGAGTGGGGACAAGCACAGAGAAATTTAAGTTTTCATCTCTGAGTCCAGACTCTTCTTTCCTGTACCAAGGAGTGGGAGCTCTGAGGATGAGGGGTTTTACCTCCGTCACTGCTCTACTCTTTCCTCCAGGAGATATTAACCTTTCAAGGCCCTCAGACAATGACCCCTACAACTCCATCCCCAATGCAGCTTCCTCAGTGGGAGACAAAGGGGGAACAAAAGCTGAACAGTGGACCACTTCCTAGCATGACTAAAGTGACATTTTATGTAGTACTGTGTGTGTGGGGCGGGGGGTGGGGGCATGGAGAAAGAGGGAGAGGTCTAAAACACCCAATTTGGAGTCTGAGTTCTTAGGGTTTGTAAGCAAATGTGAGCCAGCCATGCATCCTTACAAGGAGCCTCTAATTTATTGATTGAATCCTCATAAATGTCAGTTAACAATGTCGCCATAAAATAATGTCCCTATAAAAGACCTGGGAGGGTTCTCTTGTGGGAATAAGGGCAGAGCAATGGTTCTGCACTGGGCATGCAAATGGGAAGGGGGTTAAGGAATTCTGTGACCCGCTGACTAGGCCAAGGTAGATGGGAAGTCACAGGCTCTGTCTGCTTGTCCACTGGGATTCTGCCCATGGGTGGCACCTGAGTGTTGGTGTGTGTGTGTGTGTGTGTGTGTGTGTGCACGCACGTGCGCATAATCACTCATGATCTCTGTGTGCGCCTATATGGGAATTCATGGGGGATCCAGAAACAGGTACACGTGAACACACATTACACAACATGACTCTGGTCTGTGATTTTGTGTACTGAGTCAAATGTTCATCCTGAGCTCCTACAGGGCTAACTCTGTAGTTTCTCCATTTACAGACCCAACGACTACCTCACAGATGCTTCATAAATGTCCACCAAAATGAAGACACGTGTGTCTGTGCATCTCTGCGGTGAGCCTTGTGTGTGTGTCAGATGGAGAGCTGGACTGCGGGCCAAACGTGGACCAACGTTGGGGTGTGACCGCACAGGTGTGTTGTAGGCAAGTGTGTTTCTCGGGGAAAGTTTTTGCCGAGTATGAGTTGACTATGGTCTCCAGAGACAGAGCCATCTTAGGTCCCTAAATTCCCCAATTCCTCATAGTGGGGTCCACAGAACCCCTCTATCTCCAGCCCTCACAGACTTTCTCCCCACACAGCTCCAGAACTTGCCCAGGAACCTGGATAAAGCGGAGGCACCCTGTGAGCCTCACACCCTGGGCTGGTCCGATCTGGGGTATGGTCCCCACAGGCGGCCTCCAGACATCAGGTCATTCCTTGAGTTTCAGCACTCCTGCATTATTCTCGAAAGTCCTGGATTGTGACTCTCCACCCCAAACCGGTTTTGGCCCACCCAGCCATACGTCCACCCACTCTTTGATTTTGTTCCTGAAAAGGTCTTGACTCCACCGCCTTTCTCTGGGAAGTCTGAATTCCTCTGACCCACCGGTCACCCCTTCCACAAACTTGACTGCTCCTGCCTGGGAAGCTTCCAGTCCCGGGCACCATGGCACTGCCCTGCTCACCTGATTTAACTGATGTCAAGTTAATTGTCATCCTGTTGACATTGTCAACGATGACTTGCTGCCAACTCATTACTGCTTCCTGAATTAATTGATTCAGCTCTGTTTTCTCTCTTTCCTGTCCTTGCCCTTTCGTTCCCTAGAGAGACCACCAGAGCAGGACTTGCTCTAGGCCTACAACTGTTCCAACCCTCTCATTTACAGACATGGAAAAGGAGGCCCAGGAAGGGGAAGTAACACAGGTCTAGTGAACAACTTAGTTCACGGAAATTGTAGGAGGGCGTATGACGTGACACATCCAGGGGGAGGCCCACAGTCTCTGGGGAGGGTAGACCTGGAGGTGGGCCATTATAGTCAAACGTGCTGGATATAGAGAAGCACGGGGCGGGGCAGGGGGGAGGTGGGAGCAGAGAGGAGGGGCTCCTACACAGACAGAGGCGATGAAGGAGGGCTTCCAGAACAGGTGACATGTGACTTTTTCCTGAGTAGGAGCTCACCAAGTGGAGGGGCGAGGGAGTTTGGGCAGATGGAGAAGCTTCTAATCTAATGCACCACAATGGGCTCCTTTCCAGGGCACCTGTTTCTCATTCTTAACATTCCGAAAAGGAAGAGGTATAGAGGCGTGGAGGGGAAAAGGAGATGAATCATAAAAGTATGAACGGATGAATGAATGCATGACTGAGTGAACGCAGCCCCCGTTACCAGCGTCCCTCGAGGGCTGGTCTACTGTGGATTTGCACGGTCCATCCTGACCATGTCATCATTGTTCTCATTTGATGGAGGAAACAAGTGGAGAGACTGAGGAATGTCTCGTGTCACGTGGATAGAGGGAAGTGGGACTCGAACCCAGTTCTGCCCACCCTCGCAGCTGTCTTCTCCACTCTGTCCTGCTGCCAACTACTGCCGGCCTCGTTCAGACAGCAGAGGAGAGAGGCCAAAGGGTAAGGCTCTGCCCTCCCAGTACTGTAAGGGAGCGGGTGGGGAGGGGACAGAAGGGGCAGCAACGGTCCCCTCTGCCTGAACTCACGTGTGAGAATCCAATGGAGTCTCTGCCCGTAAGCATGTTAATGGGGGCCCTTAACAGTTCCCGATCTGCTGAATCTTCATCTTCACTGGAAGCCAAATGAAATTTGACTTTTTTAATTTGCCTCGCAGGGTCATAAAGCAAACCAATGACTTCAGCTAATGCTCAAACCTTGTCTCCGGAGGTCCAGGCTCCAAAACCAGCCAGCCCCGAAGGCAGGCTTCACTCAACTACCTGGACCTGCAGCCTCATGACCCCCACACCCACCCCTGAGCAGCTGTGCATGGCCCGGGGCACACTGGAACCACCTGGGGGAACTTCAACAATGCTGATGCCTGGGTTCCGCCCCAGAGGGTCTGCTGTCCACCGAGGTGCTTAGGAGACCTCGGGGCGGTGTGAGCAGCCAGGGGTGAGAACCACGAGCTCAGGGTGCATTCTTATCTGAGCACCTGGGATTTCAACAGCCTCAGGCTCTGAAACGAGCTTCTGATGCTGGCTCACCCTGACCCGTGCTTCTGTTTTGCTCTTTGGGAGGGGGTCCCTCTCCCCTCAAGACTCTCTAGACCTGAAGTCTGTCTTGTCCCTGCCATGCTCAGATCCTCTGCATATAGATGGGCTGAGTCCTGGGTAGCCAATGTGCTCCCAGAACTTATTGGTGCTGTTCTCCACTGAGTCCCAGACCCCACCTGTCGGAACACCCCTGGCCATCTTGGGAGCAAGTATCATGAGAGGGACATGATGCCATTTGGAAGGCAGGAAAGTCTTGGTTCAAATTCTAGCCTGGTTACTCACTGGCCATGTAACCTCCATAATTTTTTTGTTTGTTTGTTTGTTTTGCCTGTCAGAGGGTTGCTGCAGTTATCTACTTCTTTGCAATAAAAACCAACCCAAAACTTCGCATAAAAACAACATTTATCTTGATCAAGAATCCACAATGTGGGGGGGTGCCTGGCTGGCTCAGTCAGTTAAATGTCTGTCTTCAGCTCAGGTCATGATCCCGGGGTCCTGGGATCGAGCCCCACCTTGGGCCCCTTGCTCAGCGGGGAAGCCTTCTTCTCCCTCTCCCTCTGCCCCTGCTTATGTGCTCTCTCTCTCTCTCTCTCTCTCTCGCTCACTCCTTCACTCAAATAAATAAAATCTTAAAAGAAGAAGAAGAAGAAGAAGAACCCACAATGTGGGCAGGGCTCAGCTAAGAGAGCTTCTCTCTTTTTTCCTCAGCATCCCCTGGGAGCGGCTTCAAAGCTGGGACTGGAGTCGCCTGAAGCCTCCTGTACCCACACGGGGTACGTAGGCTGGGAAGACCCAGACGGCCAGGGCACCAGTGCTCCTCAGGCATCTGTCTCTGTGTGGCCTCTAGCATGGTCTGCCCAGCACGTGGCTTCCGGCAAAGGAGATGTTCTCCATGTTGGCTCAGAGCTCCCACGGCTTGTGTCCATGAGAGAGGAGGTGAAGCCATATCTCTTATGACCCAGCCTCGGAACTCACACACCGTCCCTTCCAGGTCATTCTCTTCAGAGCCGTCACATGGGTACAGCTGGATTCATGGGGTGAAGACACAGAATCCTACTCTTGATGGGGGAGGGAGGGGTGGAGAAGAAATGTTCAGGAGGAGCATGTGGGACTGGGAAGTGACCACTTGGGGAAAATACACCTTTCACACAGGGACTACTACTACTCGACCATCAGATAGATTGTTTGGTGATTAAAAAGTACATCCTGAATTCTTCACTTAAACAAAACAGCATTTATCAGCAAGAAGCCTTTTGTATCCATGTCCCTTAAACCTCAAGGCCCCGAAGGACATTTTCTTTCATTTTATAGAAGGAAGAACTGTGGGACAGATGGGTGAAGGGGCCATCCCACTGTCCATGGTAAGCAACAGGCCTGGATTGGAAGACAGTGCAGCTTTGGAACAATGGCTCCCAACCAGGGGTGATTCTGTCTCCCTTCACCCCCCCCACCCCGAGATATCTGACCATTTCAGGAGGCATGTTTTGCTGTCACAATTTGGGGTGAGGGGGCTCCACTATTGGCATCTAGTGGAGAGAGGCCAGAAACATTACTAAACATCCTCCAAGCCACAGGCAGCCCTGCCCCCAAATAAGGAATCTCCCTGTCCACATGTCAATAACACTGAGATTGAAAAACGGTGCTCTAGAGACAACATTCTAACCACGACCTTATTCTAGGGTTTTCTTCGTGTTAGTTTCTGCCCCCCTGCCCCTCATTTCCTCTAGTCTTCCAGCCTCTTTTGTAGCCCAGCCCTTGGCTGTGTCCGTTCCACTGCGCTGGGATCACATACATCTCCTACAATCTCTGCCCTGTGCCAGCCTGGTGGATGTCATATCCAGGGCCAGGTGGTGGGTGGTGTCCGGCCACCTCATCCCTAGGGGTCTGCGGGGCTGGTCTCGGCTGTGCTGTGAGACATAGCATCGTGCTGGCCGGGCAGGAGCCCGCAAGGTCATGAGCCAGATGCGATTTGAGACAAGAGCTGGGAGAATGTGGATCTAAGCCTGCGTGCGCCCACGCCCCTTCCCCAGGTGCTCTTCTTGGAGGGAGAGGTAGGAGGCCTCCAGCTCCAGGAGGGAAGCCGCATTCCCTCACATTTGCATCAACACTGTTCCTGCAGTGGGGTCAGTGGTCAGATATTTTAAAAGCACTACAAGTTAGCCTTTAGCTCGAAGGTATGCTTTTGTTGCCCTCTCCTCCTCCCTCGACTGCTTGTGGGCAAGCTGCCTAATGAGCTCAGCGTAGACCGTTAGAGGCTGGGCAGATCCTGGATGCAGCATGAAGTCACCCTCTGAAGCCTTTTAGGAAGAGGAAGCAAACTGACAACGGAAGAGGCGATACGTTCATTCCAATAACAGCCCTCATGCTCTTGACAGAGAACTCCATTAATTCTGGATGTGGTCAAGGCTGGGGGCACCAAGGGCACCCTCTGGAATTATGTCTTTTAATGGGGCTGCCATCCTGACAGGTGGACTAAGTACACAACAGACATCGCTGTGGCTGGGAAATTCTAATGCTAGGACGGTGGCCTTGGCCGTGAATATTGCAACACTCCATCAGTATGGAGTCCAACAAACTTGATTCTGAATCCTGGGCCTGACCCTTCCTGGCTGAATGACATTGAGCAAATCACTTGGCCTTTCTAAGTAGCAAAAAGCATCCCATACAATGACACAGAGTAGAAGCTCGGTGTATGGACATTGCTATTATTAATCTGATTCTGCAGAAGTTGCAAATCTGCTCTGGGAAGGAAAACTACAGGCATTTCTAGGATCTGTACATTGCCTGAGGCTCAGGCCCATCTGAGATCCCCCGGAAGCCCACGGTCAGATAATGAAGGCCATGCTGTCGATGGGTGCTGCCCATTGTGGTAGCTGCTGGCCACCCCAAGAAACATAAAGTGGTTATAGTCTTTGGCTATGGAGAAACTGAAATACGGTAGATGTGATTGAGGGTCTGCTTTTTAAATTGTGTTTCATTTTAAATAATTTACATTTAAATGTAAAACCGATACCAGATTCACTTATTGGAAAGACTTTTAAGTACATCTGGAACAGGTCTGTCGTGAACCTTGTTTTTCAACTGTGACTTTTATGACACCTAAATGCAGAGCAAGTATTTCCATTGATAACCGAGATGAGCTCTATATACCAAACAGATTTTGAAGCCTTAGTACTATCTAGTCAATAATTTCCATGTGGATTACATGTTGAAATAGATTACATGTTGAGATACTTGGGACATTTTAAAGATTTTTTTTTTTTTAATTTATTTGACAGATAGAGGGGAGCATGAACAGGGGAAGTGGAAGAGGGATAAGTAGGCCCCCCGCTGAGCAGGGAGCCCAACGTGGGACTCCCTCCCAGGACCCCGGGATCACGACCTGAGCTGAATGCAGACGCCCAATGACCGAGCCACCCAGGCGCCCTGAGATACTTGGGACATTTTATATAAAAAAAGTATGTTACTAAAGTAATTCTGCTTGTTTCTTTTTATATCACTTCAATGTGGCGATCAGGAAACAGAATTACTTTTGTGGCTCCATTATGTTTCTACTGGCCAGTGCTAAAGTTGGCCACCCAGACAGCTCTCAGTCTCCACCCCAGGCTGCTCTTACACCAGGTGCGACAGTCCTGCCCAGAGTTCCAAGTCACAGATTAGAAACAAAGTTTCAGAAGAAGGAAGCACATACTGGAGCTGACTCTGTTCCCTTGCCTCTGTGCACACACTTCCCTTGCGGATCCAGTGGGAAGGTGTGATTGGGTGAGTCTGTGGGATCTGGATGGTCCTGAGTCTCTTTTGTAATACCAGCTCTTTAAAAGATCGCTGTCCTCTGGGCACCTGGGTGGCATAGTTGGTTAAGCGTCTGACACTTGATTTCAGCGCAGGTCATGATCGTAGGGTACAGGAATCGAGCCCCGTATTGGGCTCCCTGCTCAGTGGGGAGTCTGCTTGTCTTTCTCTGCCTCTGCCCCTCCCCATGCTCATGCTTGCTCTCTCTTAAATAAATAAATAAATAAATAAATAAATAAATCTATCTTTAAAAAATAACGTTCACTGTTCTCTTATGCACGTCACTTTCCCTTTACTGAATGTGTCTTAGTCTCCTGCTGTCCCACCTCGTGGATATCTCTGACATCACTCAGCTAACTAGCACGAGTTGCTTATGAAGGGGATGTTTTGTGCTACTGGTTCTGAAGGTTTCTCCTTCTATGGGGACCTTCTTATCCAAGTCCCACAAGATCTGGAAAGCCCATCTTTGCAAAGGCTCAGCTCATTTCTGTCTCAGGCCTTCTGGGTCCATGTGTCCTGATCGGCCTCCAAAACTGCATTTGGGACTGAGCCCACGGCCATTCCCCAGCAAACGCCGTGGCAGCCACGGGACCAGCAGGCAGCAGGTGCTGCAAGTCAAACAAGGAGCAGAACAGCCACGCTTGGGTCCCGAGTGCAATTTGCACAAGACTTTTCTGATATTTAACCAATCGTAGAAAGAGATTAATATTTCCCCCACCTATCCCCAAGTCAGGTCTGAACCATATCCATCAGCAAACTCATTTCCTCCTCAGGATTACTGGTAACTGTTCTGCTTATTTACTGAAGGGCAATGGCCGCCCTGATTGAGTCATGCATGTTCTTAAAAAAGGGGGAAGAAAGTCCTTGGGGATATCACTAATCTAATCACAGCACTTCTCAGTGGGGGACCTAGAATTTGCGAGGTAAAGAGCGACCCCTTTGATCTGTGAGGTCATGAGACACTGTGGTATTGGTCTTCTAATTTCACTAGGAAGGTGGTAACATGTCGAGACATCACATAGGATTTGGAAACAGATAGGACTTGATCCTGGCTTGCCTGCTTAAAGTCCATGTGTTTCTGACCAAAGTGCCTCTTCCCTAGGCCTCAGTTTTGTACTCTGGAACTGGGAAGGATAATGCCTATTTCCTGAATTGCTTTGCAAGAACACAGAACCTGATGTCTAGGGAACACTCAGTCAATGGCAGCCTGGTCCTCAGAGCTACTATTACACGACCCGGAATATCTGTTAGTGATTGCCTTATGAGCTTCAAAAAAAAATTAAAAACCCAGGAACTCCCAACCATCCTTTGTTTTAGTTCAGTATATCACTGGGGCAAATCCTTCCAGATTTCTCAGCCTTGTCTCTTTCTGACATCCTTAGTCAGTGAAGGCAACTGAATCCCAGATTTAATGTTATTCTTCAGATTGGTAAGGAGAGGAGGGGGAGAACCCTAAGTCTTGCATTGACCCACAGCTATGTTCACTCTTGCTTCTTTCTGACTCCTGTCCTCATTCCCTCAGGCAGGAAGCAGCAGACATGGCAGACAGAATGTTCATCTGGGGGGCTCTTAAGTCAGCCAAATGGCCTGGGGCATGGGGGGTGAGTGGGCATGAGTTCTTCACGGGTTTTACTCAAAGTTGGGGAAGTTTTAAAACCCATCCCCTGGATCATGGCAGCAAAGATCCTGTTCTCCTAAAACTTCAGGGATCACGTAGTCGCAAGCGGCGTGGCAGGAAGTGGAGAACTATATGCATACATTTGGGTTTAGATTTTCAACCATGAATTCAGCAGACAAGTACTCGCTTGGAAAGTCTGAGCTTGTTTTTATCTTCGATGTTCACCGCCATCTTCATGTGAAGCATCTTCATGTAGAGAGAGGGTCTGTGTGTACGTGGACAGGAAACCCAAGTTCAGTTCTAGAATCTACCAGGGGCTTTCTCTGTGACCTTGGGAAAATGTTGGCTGGGTATCCTAGAGACACGGGAAGGGAACTAATGTTATGGATACCTTACTCCTCACCCTGTCCAGTAGCAGGGGTTTCAGGATTCCTGTTTTCATCAAGGCTATAGGGTTAACTTATCCAATCCCAAAAGGCTAGTAGTGACCTAGCCAGGAGGGGACTCTACCCAAGTCTCTCAGCCCCTGAAACCCACCACGCCCATCCCATTATGTCATGCTACATCTGCAGAAGGCAAAGTCCAGAAGGACCTAGACAGATGACCATGGGGATTCATGGACCTGGGCAGGTTTAAAGACATAGAGTCAAGGTAAGTTTAGAAGCAGATGGAATCTGGAGTCCAGATTCCAATGAGTGCCTCAGAGCCCCTCTCCCAAGAGCCTGCCCACCTTCCAACGTCATGCTCCAACCCACTGTCCATGGGTCCCAGCCTGACGCCATGTCCATGCGTGGGGGAAGCAGACTGCTTTACTGCCTGTGCTGATGCTAGTGCCTCTTCTATGATGGGCACTGGCCACACTTCTTTTGTTGGTTCATTTATGCGATTTCCATTTCTTTATTCGCTGAACTTTTCATCTGTACATTGCAGACAGGGGACTACAGAGGTGAACAAGCCCCAGTCCCAGACCTCTTCCGGGTTAGGTAGAAGCAAAGCCTCTAGAGCCTCAGTCTACTCTCTTCTCCAGCTTCAAGCACCTGAAGGTTTCCCACTGTTGACTGTAAAGGACTTCATCACTCCTCGAACTCCACCCCAGGCCCTCGGGCGTGCTCTGGGTCCTGTCTGTTGGTTTATCTGGCCCTCATATTTAGATCCTGTGGATGGGCCATTCTTCTCCGAGTCCGCCTTCTCCCCTGATGAAACCCAGGTGAGTGGGGTGTTCTACATTCAGGCAGTTCACTCAGAAATGAGGATATGGCCCAGCAGAGTGATACCAAAACCAGAGAGACACAGAAATCATGAGGGAATGCCAATGGGAATCATCTCTGTGAATGAGAGCGGGGCCAGGAGGATAGGGCTCCCCAAATCAGAGGTCTCAGGGCTGCAAAATAATTAGCTGAGACGAAGGTAATATTTGGGGCCCTGAATACCCAGGTGAGCCTATGCACTGAGGTCGGGGCGGGGGCATTTGTTGAGACAGGAGATAGCATATCTTTCCATTTTGGGGCCAAATGTTACAGAGAGGGATGTCTGAAAGATACACAAGTGGAGACAGAAATTGACGACAAGGCTTCCATCCTAAGACCACCTCAGACAGACATCAGCAGTTACGTAGTTTTGTTTGTTTGTTAGAAAAGAGGTCGTCACGAGCATGAGCTATTTAATCCGATGTGAATCTCAATTCCATCACTGGCTCGCTACATGCCTTTGGACAGATCACAGCACCTCCTTGAGCCTCCATTCCCCCACTGGACGATGATAGTGATAGTTCCCCACAGGGCCGTGGCGAGCTTCGAACAAGACGACAGACACAGAAAGACGAACACAAAGCCCAGCGCGTAGTCAGTCCTCAACGAACACTTGCTATTGCCATTATAAGGCTCTGGAATGAATCACGTAATTTGTCATGTGTTCTAATTCTTTGTCATTCCCCTCCCTGTAAAGTGTGGTCATAAAAGCATACAGCAAAAAGGGCCCTAGTCTTGTATCTAGAAGCAGCAAGGTGGCTCAAGCAATTGTGCAGAGAAGATGGGGTAGAAAGGATCCAAATAGGATGGGTTATGGGGGGAGGAGGGTGAACAGGAAGTGATCCCTGAGTGTGCTGGACAGAAGAAAGAAGATACTTGGATTCCCCTCTTAGCCAGACGAGTGTTAGGGTTCTCTCTCTAAAGCAGACTTTGGGGACGCCTGGGTGGCTCAGTTGGTTAAGCGGCTGCCTTCGGCTCAGGTCATGATCTCTGTGTCCTGGGATCGAGTCCCACATTGGGCTCCTTGCTCAGCAGGGAGCCTGATTCTCCCTCTGCCTCTGCCTGCCATTCTGTCTGCCTGTGCTCACTCTCTCTCTCTCTGACAAATAAATAAAACCTTTTTTTTTTTTTTTAAAGCAGACTTTGGCTGAGGCAGCTACACACTTGGACCAGGACCCTGTATTTCCAAAGAGCTTCATGCCCACACACCAAACTATTTCCAGCCTGCCCCATAGCTAAGTAGGGCCAGGGAAAGCTCTGCTCTGCCCCCAGAAGATTCTCACCTTGCCAGACCTGGAGGTTCACCATCACTTACCCTCACTCTATATCCGTTTCATAATCTCATCACAGGTTTCTGGGAGCTTCATGAGTGCTTCAAGGCCTTGAAAGGATAAAAAGCTAAGGTGCCCTGAAGACTATAAAATCTGGGAACAAGAGAACCACAAAAGAAAATTCCCGGCTCCTGTTTTATCCCTAAAAGTAGCTGTATCTAAATTTACCAACAAAATGTAATCGTGAAGACATACCATATTCCTTTAAAAGATTTCTAAGGTGAATCTCAGTTGTTTTCTCCACTTCGGTAATAGATATACCTAATTAAATACTTAAAAGTCCATTTAATTTTTAATTCAGGAAGTCATTCATGATAGAGGCAATTTAAACAACTCAGGAAAAACCTCAAACCCCAACAAAATTCCATTAAGTACGTGGATGCTTTAATGGTACATTTAACTAATGTTGAATTATATTGGGTCCCCGTAGAGGCACCCAAGCAGTACATCAGTTCCCTTTTGGGGAATCCAAGCTTTTTTCTCTTTAATGATCAGTTCAGTTGGTTAGGTTGACACGGGGCAACAATCAAGGTTACCTGTTATAGTTCACTGCTCATAAGAAGAACATTTCCTCTGGCCTTCCCTTGAAATTCAGTGATCCCGTAGATCTTACGTTAAGTGTGACTCCTTGAACCTTCCTGTGGGTTCATTTACTTGCCGCCTTCGTGGCCCATGATGGGGGTCATGGAGACATCTGTGGGAGTGGGGTGTGATTCTGAGCTGCTGCTCATCCATTTCTGAAGCTGGGGCTATAGCATTTGGCTCCAGCCATGGGCCCACCAACCATAGGCAGGGTTCCGTGATCTTGGCGTGAATGTCTTCACAGGGTTCCCCTTGCCCTTGAACAGAGATAGATTCATGGGGCTGGAGGCACAATGGGGATCAGCTAGCACAATGCTCTTACTTCATCGATGTGGAAACAGACCCAGAGAGAGCAGATGGCCAGGAGAAAAGGAAGGGTGGAAGCACAGGTGTTTTACTTCCCTTCAAGGACTCTTACTACCCTTCCCTACCCCAGCCAGGCCCCTAAGCACCGAGGAGAGAGTGGACTGGACCAGCCCTTATAATATGACGTTCATGTCCAAACAGTGGAGTGGGAGAAAGATAGAGTGTAAGACGAGATAAATTCCATCCTTGAGGATTTCTGTGATAAACTTAATGGAGAAGCAGAACAAACACACTTGAAGAAATTAGGAGAAAATTATAAGACAATACATAATTAGGTGCTAAATTATGTGAGGCAGAAAATGGAGAAAGCTTTACGTATTGCAAGAGCCTGAGAGTCATTGTGGAGGAGCTGGACCCAGATTGGCTTTGAGTCATGTGGATTATTGAAGGGATGGGTTTCTTTTCTGTGTCATAAATAATATGCACATCTAATGTGGCTCTGGAGTCACACAGCTCTCACAAACTTACTGACACTCTACAAGCCTCAGTTTCCTTATCTATGAAATGGGAATAAGATGCCATTACGGGGTGTGGGTTTGCCTAACAGGAAACAATCACCACTGGGGGAGCTAAACCAAGCTCTTTGCATCAAAAACATAGGATAGGGAGCCAATGCCTGCCTGTTGGCTAATATTTACTTTGATTTAGTCCCAGCAGACGAGGTACCATTGCAACCCAAATATCCTTATCTATTAAGCAAGAGCCACCATGTGACAACCTGCTGCTGACTTCTTTTTATCTGATGATATGTAGTCCTCACCTGCCCCACTAACCTACAGACAAGGTTATACAGCTTGGGTATGCCTCTGATCCACTGACGCTCACCTTACTAGGTAGGGTGGCAGATATCACATCATTGGTGTCATGATATGAAAAGAACTCAAATCTATCTGGAAACATTTTAGAGCTCAGGGGCAGGTGCTGTACAGAAGGGAGAGGTCCGCTTGTCGCAGGAGAAGCCCAAAGAGAATACACAAACGACTGATGAAGGTTCCCTGGCAGCCTCGGTAGGTCCATCTCTCTTGATGCCTCTTAGCATGGAACCTGAACGTAGACATGAACTTAGCATGAAGTACAAAATGACGGCCTGAGAAAGCATGGACCAGAAACAGAGGGTGATGCATTACAGTGCTACTCACATATGTACTGAAGAAGGACAGTGCTTCCCCCTTTTGATGGTTTACTGCTCGCTCCCAAAGAGAGGGCACACAAGGCAGACAACAAGACAAGAGAGGTTCTGAAGATTTTAACATTCGGACCACTCTGGGTCTTCTCACAGTGCAGGGTTCCCAAGGGGGCACTGGCTACTCAAAATTAGGGAGAAGGATTCTAGGGGATGAAGCCCCTGTTTTTAAAGTCATCATGATGGCTAGGTGCGTAGGGATATAAAGGGTCAGTCACAGAACCTGGAGTACAGCAGAGATACAACAAAATGGGCCATCTCTTCCCTAGACTAGAGGTTTCTGGGATGGATGCGATTGAGTTAAACCAGGATAAATTACAACCACCACTCTTTTCCAGGGATAGCTTGACCCTGC
This sequence comes from Enhydra lutris kenyoni, assembly GCF_002288905.1. Lineage (NCBI taxonomy): Eukaryota > Metazoa > Chordata > Mammalia > Carnivora > Mustelidae > Enhydra > Enhydra lutris. The sequence continues at coordinate 8,285,287 of NW_019154110.1, forward strand.
CTGTGACTTCAGGGCTAGGCATTAAAGAGAAGGGCCTTCCCTGAGAAGGAGACCCCCAGATGGTCAAAAAAGGATTGGGTTTAAAGGTGAGGAGAAGGTCAATTTTATTCACCCTCAGTTGTTCTAAAAAAGGCAGCAAGGTCTGAGTTTACTGCAAATCATGTGAGAAATGGTTAAGTCCCTAAAAATTGAGTCCATTGTAGGGTTCTGGAAACAGTGACTCTCTTCTCTCCTGGTTATCTTGGGTTCTTGCTGTGTTCCCCACCACGGACAATAGGGAAACTATCCCCAAATAAGACCATTTCCTCGGCTTATTCTCAGAGACGGTCTTTTTGGGGAGATAGCAGATACTGCCTTAGAATCATCTGGAGGAGAGAGCCTCCCTAGCAGGAAGCCACAGCCATGCTGGAGAGAGAGAGAACGAGAGAGCAGGTGGGACCCCTGAGGCTGTGGGGAAGATTAGGAACAGAATGTTATAGAATTGCTTCAAGGCAGGGCGTCATGTGAAACACTTTTACTCAGAGCTGTTTATTGAATTTTTTTTTAATCTATAGAAACATAATCATTTTAGAATTAGAAAATATCACATAGCATCTAACTTTCCACTCGAAGCAGAAATATTGGCTCTAGATTCACTGAAAGGGAGGCAGATTCTGCTGAAACAGACCCAAAAAAAGGGATTTCAGTATAATCATAGGCAGCTCTTCCCATAACTTTTGTTTTTCTTTCTTTCTTTCTTTCTTTCAACTCTACCCCACTTGCTAAAAACCTCTTCTTTATACTAAGCTGAAGTCTTACCTCCTCAGATTTTGTCTTGGCTGGGAGCTAAGGCCTACTCCGACACGATGGCTTCTCCAGACCTAAACATCCCATGTTGTCATTTCTTCAGTAACTTCTACTTGCTTTTCTTGAGTCTTATTTCAATAGGAAGTGGGGGTGACTCTCCCTGGCATCAACTTCCTCTCCTCCTTTTTGCCCTTTTCCTTGTTAGAAAAAACAAAGCCCTTTACCCATTCTTGGCATGAATATGATGGGGAAAGGAGTCCCAGCTGGGCCTGAAAGTGATCATGTGGCCCTTCCTTTCGCTACCAGCAAAGCATCTAGTAGTATATTTTCTTATAGCATCTCCCTCACGGTGTTTCATTTTTTAATTTTTATTTTTATTGTTTTTAAGATTTTATTTATTTATTTTATTTGTCAGAGCGAGAGAGAGAGAGAGAGAGAGAGAGAGCACAAGCAGGAGGAGCTGCAGAGGGAAAGAGAGAAGCAGGCTCCCTCCGGAGCAGGGAGCCCAATGCGGGACTCGATTCCAGGACCCTGGGACCATGACCTGAGCTGAAAGCAGAGGCTTCACCAACTGAGCCACCCAGGCGCCCCTATCCCTCCTGGTGTTTTAGAATGTATTTGCATTTCGAAAGTTTAAGGGCTTAGGAATTTGGCTGTGGTTTTGAGAAAATCCTGTATTTATATTTGAGCATAAAATGTGGTGCCCTGTCCTCCTCCCTAGGGGAGTTTTGGGGCCCTCTTCACTACCCACTAGACAACGGAGAACTTTAGGGATGGAAATAGGTTTTGAGCTCACTGTCTGTGAAGATCTCTCCTGGCTCTCTTGTGGATTCATTGTCTCCTCAAGCGTAGGGAAGTCCCACCATAGCCACTGAGCCCCTGCTTTGGTTCGAACCTTGTGTTAAGCTCTGGGCCACCCCGAAGACCAGGACACATTCCCTTCTCTTGAGGGGCTCTCGGTCATTTCTCTTCCTTTGGAAAAGAGCATCCCCGGGCAGACTGGTAAAGCTGTGGAATTTTGAATCTTTCTCTGACCCAAAGTTATAGGAAGCGCCAGGAAAAGTTTGGTCAGAGGAATTTCTAGTCTCTGACTGAATTCAGGAGCTGTCTGTGTTTATGCATATGCGGGTACTTAGCTACATTTGCATCCTCATCAGACTCCTCCCTGCTGACAGCAGGCCTGTCTCTCGGAGGGTACAGATGTAATTATCCTTTCGCAAGTATATGGCACGCTGTCAGGATTTTGCTCTAGAGGAGAGAAAAGACCCAGAAACAAGTCTGAAGAGGAGAGGAAAGGGAAGGAGAAGGTTCCCTGTACTTTTGACTTAGAGACCCTCCCCTTTGGAGCAGCTGCAAAAGGCCCCCAAAAGTCCTTCCCAGCCTACTTTTTCTGTCCTTTTCCATGCTGCTCTCTTTTTGCTTGTTCCCAAAGTGTCCTTGTGGAAGATGGCGGGGGGTGGGGAGGGGATAAAAGGTGAGGTAGTCCACCGTAGTCAACAGAGAAAGGGGGTAACAAGCTACTTCTTATCATCATCTCAATTCCTCTCCAGATGCCTGTTTCTAGCCTTAAAAGATGAAGGAGGATCTACAGGGCCAGTTACTCATTTTGTTCATTTACTCTCCCTCGATGTAGAAATAACAAAATCAAGTTTTGACCTAGATACACTCGCTAAGAAGTATCAAAATATAGCTGGTTTTGTGAGTGGCAGGAGAGACGGATCCTCCACAATTCCTGTCATCTCACATCACCCACGAAAATCTAGACATACACAGAAGCAGGTCCTGAATCTGTCACAGCAAGCAGGGGATCTCGGTGTGCTAATTAAGAACAACGAACCCAACAGCAAGCTCGTGGTTGACCAGAAAGCCCAATGGGATGCAGCCTTCTAAGACAGCAGCAGTTCCAAACAGAGGGAGAGCAGCAGATGGAGAGTGCATCTCAGGGGTTGAATGCTATCAACATCACCCTTCATTTACACCCAGCTAAGGAGTCTGCAGCCAACCAGTAAGATGCTGCTACACCCCAAACCTTTAGCATCAGTCAGACGTTACCACTGATATCTGTGCTACCTTTAAAAAGTGCTGTGTTGGTATCAATTCATTAAAAAATAATACCTCAAGATGAAATTTAGTATGTTTGGCCACCTTACCCAGCAGCCCCATTTCTGGAATAGAGTTGTTCCAGTTCAATAGGTAGAAGTCTACTTGAGAGAGTAGATTTTGAAATATATGCCGGAGAAATTCCTGTATAGGTTCTTTGGAAGGCAGGCCCAGAAGTTTCTTTGGAGTGTTGATTGTCAGAGTGGGGAGACAGAGCCAACGTAGGTATCCATCGTTAGCATATGGTCAAGGAAAATAAAGTAAATAGGTGTTAAGGGATATCATGTTGTAGTTGGAAAGAAGCTAGCATATGTATAACATATGAACATATGTCTTCGTGTGTGTGTGTGTGTGTGTGTGTGTGTGTGTGTGTGTGGGCGCGCACCATCCGGTAGAGGGAAGAAATGCTCCCTCTGCAGTGGTGACTCGGCAAATGCGGCCAGATTTAACATGGGAGAGGGAAAAAGGGAGTGAACCTCCACAGCCCTTAACCTGTGGCTGTTCCCAGGCAAAGTGTCTGTATGCTATTTTAAAAAGACATAAAATGACATAATTTCTATCTTTTCTCCCTGCAACAAATTCATCTGTGTCCTAAGAGCATGGTGTCACTGTCCCTTGGGTGAACTAGACTATCATCTTTCCCAGAGATGTAAGAAGCTGCTGAGAGCCCCGCCGGGCCCAGGCATTGTTCAGTCCATCCCACTGGCCACAAGGTAGAACTCTGGAAGGTCCTGCCCCAGTCTTCCAAATACACGAAGTGATACCTCTGCTCGGTGCTTCTATGCACTTTCTCCACAAATACTTATTGTGTCCCCCTCCCCATGTGACAGACGCTGCAGGGATATTAATGATTACGGTGTGATCTCTGTTCTCATGGGACTGCCACCCTGTGGGGCTGTCATTCTAGAGATCCTTTTCTCTCTCATCTGGACTTAAAATCGCTGTAGCATCACAGTTAACGGTGTGGGCTCTGAGCTCATAAGGCCTGGGTTCCAGTCCTGGCTGGCCAAGCCAGGGACTGGCTGTGTGAACCTGGACAAGTGACTTCGTGTGTTAAAGGAAGTTGACTGCAGTACCCATGCCCCATAGGCTTGCGTGGGGGATTAATTACACTGAAATACATGTAAATCCCTTAGAACCACAGCGGCACACGGTGCGTGCTCAGTAATTCTTTTTCCCCAACTACATTCCAGCAAGATTTGGTCACTTCTAGGCCAGTACATTTTATATCTCTTGCAGGTGAATTGCTAAACCCAGCCATCAGTCCTTTATACAGATTTTTATTTCTTTTCCATCAATTTATGTCTATAAGTGGTTCTAAGCTCTAATCTCATTAACTCTAATAAGTCTTTTCTGATAAACCCCAGGTCTTTACCCCTCCCCCTTGTCCCTGCAGACCTGTTCCATCACACGTAAGTGGATACAATGTCATTCCCTCTGGGTTCAGAAAAGGCAAGTGACTAGCAAAAGGTCACACTTGATGCTAGATGCTAGGGCTCAAAATCTGGTCAGCCTGGTTTCAAATTGTATGACTTTTTACTATGTTATTCTGACTTTCATCATGTCATAGAACACAACTTTCATGTCATGACATGAATTTCCTCATATCATAGAACACTCTAATAAAAAAAAGCTTTTTCGGGACACCTGGGTGGCTCAGTTGGTTAAGCTGCTGCCTTCAGCTCAGGTCATGATCCCAGGGTCCTGGGATCGAGTCCCGCATCGGGCTCCTTGCTCAGTGGGAAGCCTGCTTCTCTCTCTGCCTCTGCCTCTGCCTGCAGCTCTGCCTGCTTGTGTTCTCCTGCTGGCGCTCTCTCTCTCTCTCTCTCTCTTTCTCTCTGACAAATAAATAAATAAATAAAATCTTAAAAAAAAAATGCTTTTTCAATTACTGCTATTTTTTTGAGTGCTATGTTCCCTGTATGGGGTAATATGTGTATGTGTGTGTGTGTGTGTGTGTGTACACACACACATAAATATAATATTACATATATTTATTATATAACATATATATTATATAACACATATATATAATATTACATATATTTATTATATAAGACACATGTAATATATATCTATAGTAATATGTATTATACAGTAACATTTGCCTGTAATATATGTAACATATATATATAAATTTGGGGTTGATGAGGAAAGACTTCTTAGAGTTGGCAAGATTCAAGCTCTTATAGCAGCTTGCAGACATAAATTTTCATATATTATATGATTGGTATTATATATAACATATAACATTCATTGTATAAATTATATATCTATGCTATTATGTAACTTATATACTTACACATACGTAATACATATGCTTACATATATACCTACATCATATAAATATGTATGTGTGTTGATGTTTATATTAGCACTCATTTAACCCTTGCTTTGAGAGGCAGGTGCTATTATTATGCCCATTTTATAGATGAAGAAACTAACCCTTGGAGAAGTTAGGCAAGTTTCCCAAGGTTACCTAGTGAAAAATGATGGGATCTGAATCTGGATCTGTCACCTTGTATCTTTTCCATTGTTTGTACTTCACAGACCTTATTTCACTGGTGGCTTCATGGGTAAGGCAAGCTGAATGCTAGTTGAAAGGATCAATCAATTATATGTGAGTTCCTGTAGTTCTTGTTCATCCACTACACCAAACCGCTGAGCTGGAAGTTCAACGCACTTTAGCTTGGTGTGAATTTTCCGGGCCCCGTGGTGTGTAACTGGTGGTATGGTATGTGATGTAAACCTTCATGTGGATAATAAGGTTCCTTCTCTCTCTGCATCTGTCAAACCCCCTGGTGGTGGCAAGAGTTGCTGCTTTAAACCCTGGATGGTCCTCATGGCTCACTGCGGCAGTCCTGAAGGGCCAAGGGCTTGGGGTCTTCCTCGTCCAGAGGTCCCAGGTTGGCCCTGAGCTTCTGTTTATAGTTGGTTTTAAAAAATATTGGGGAATTTGAAAAAAAAAATAGTGCTATCCAGCAATAAATTAAGCCAGTCCCAACACACAAAATCCATAATGGTGTAGATAACCATCCACATAGACCTTAATTGTGATTTAATAGTGTTTGCTGTAACTCTGCTCCAGGGAAATGTACTTTCAATTAACCAGTGTAAACACAATGTGTACTTACCCCATAAATGTTCTCCTAAATGTGCTAATTAAGGCCCACATCCAGTGAGTTTCATATTATGCCCTCCTTCCTTTCCCCAAAACACCACTCTACTTCAAGTTCACCTTACTCTTATCTGCATTGTTGGCACAGTGGTCTATCGCCTGCCTCCACTCTTGCCGATGTGTCTTAATTCACACTCCAAGACAAGTCCCCCTGTTTAACTACACTCTCATGCCTGGCCCTGCGTGCACCCTCCTCCACAATATGGCGTCCAATCTACCCATCTGGTCTCATCTTCCACTCTCCACCACTATCTTCTCACCCAAGCACTTCTCCAGCCCTTTGTTTACGTTGTCCCCTCTTTTGGAACTACCCTCCCCACCATCTATTTGCATAAAAACTCCACCTCTCCTTCAAGACCATCCTCAAGCCTCCACCAAAAACATCTGGTAATTTGTCTGCTTGAACTTGGATGTGGCTCTATTTCCCTTTAAGCTCCATGCTGATTTATCCTTCTCTAATGGGATTTGGGATATGGATAGGTCTTTCACTTCTCCAACAAAATTGGAAACAGCGGTCCTTTGTTTTTCTCTCTGTACCTTCACAGGGATTTGCCTGTAGATGCTGGATAAATGATTACTGAGTTAAACAGAGTCAACACTGAAGGGACAGGAAATAGAAGAGGTAACACCCAACGGTGGGCTCTTTATGAGACAAAAAGGCAGGGGCGGGCTAAGGTTCCTCTAGTGTGTGAGTATCGGTTCTGCTGAAGTGAACGCCCAGCTGAGCTTCTGCATTCATGAGTCATACAGATCTGGTTTTTCACCCCCTAAATAGGGCTTGTAGTTGTTCAGTAAAACCCTTGAGACTTGACCGAAGATCTGCTGACCCATCCTTAATGCATCTTCTCGTATATAAGTAACTACAAATGTCCATAAAAATTCAGGAGTAGTTCTATGGTTCAACTTGAATCGGGAGTTGGGAGATCTCAGTTGTAGCTTCAGAAATATCATTAAATTGCTGCAGAACTAGGATAATTGGAGCTCTGTTATTTTCACTTTTGTGCCTCTATACACAACAGAAGTGAGATAATTGGACGGTGAACAGTATGGTTCCTTAGGATCACATTCAGGCAGGGGATCAGTCTCTGCCATCGTGGCTGCCAACATCAGCTGGGGCTTTACATATGCCACCTTCTTCTCCACCCCAACCCACTGATGCTCTCTGAGGCTGTTACCCAAGCATCAGAAGAACTTTAAGTTCCCCAAATCATTCCAAAGAGCAGCCAAGGTAGAAAGCCTCTACTCTAGATGGACGCTTCTCAGATTTTAATTTGCATATAAACCACAAAGAGATCTCTGCAGAGTTGGATTCCTTTGGTCTAAGGAGTGACCCAAGAGTCTGCATTCTTTATTGTTTAAATTAATTAATTAATTAAATTATTTGACAGATAGAGAGAGTGTGTGCACAAGCAGGCAGAGTAGCAGGCAGAGGGAGAGGGAGAAGCAGGCTCCCCACTGAGCAAGGAGCCCGATGCAGAACTAGATCCCAGGACCATGGGATCATGACCTGAGCTGAAGGCAGACCCTTAACTGACTGAGCCACCCAGGTGTCCCAAGAGTCTGGATTTCTGACAAGCTCCCAAGTGACGCCAGTGCTGTTAGTCCATGGACCATCTACATAAAGAGCAAGACCCATTTTATTCCGTATAAATTCTTTGAAGGGCTCTTCTTGGAAATAGTCATATATAACCACAGGATACATTGTTGGCTGTAATAGGTGCCTCTGAAATTTCGGTGCTAGGCACTCTTCAGAATCTGGGGAGCAACAAAGACTGTCTGACTTCAGAAGAACCTAGAAAAACGCCTCAGAAGGCAATCAAGACAATCAGGACGGGCCTAAAGAGAGCCACCAACAGAGACAGATGCTTCAGAGACTGTCATAAGTAGCTGGGCACTCAGAAACATTAGAGGAACTCTAGCTCAAGGCCTTAAACTACAAACTGGCCATCGCATTCCCCAGTACCCAGAGTCCCAGAGGCCTAGTATTCTCCAAATCATCCTAGAAATGCACAAATTAATTCAGACAACACTAACGGATCCCCCATCGTGGTAGTGCTAGCTGGCTTATTGTCTCCCAGCCCCCAATTCACCCTTCTGCGCTCTGCTACATACTTCTGGGCCCGAGAGTCTGCAAACCACTTTTCTCCTTTGCTTGCTGGCTCTAAGGGGACCAGCTGTCCCAGTTTGCCCACAACTGTCCCCATTTTAGCACCGAAAGGCCCACATCCCAGGAAACCCCTTACTTATTCTCGCTGGCTTGCTATGAGGTTCTGCAAATAGGAGTCACCAGGGGGAGATTAGTAAGGAGGGAGAAGGGGCTGTCTTCTTCCTGGTTCGCTTGCGGTTCCTGCCACCGCCACCCCAGCTGGTGGCAGGTGCCCCCAGCAGCAGCAGCTGGTTCTGGTTACCTGCCCCTCTCAGCACTCAGAGCTGGCTCGGTGCTCCACCAGATGTCACAGAAGACGGGCAGTGTCCCTCCTCGGAGGTTCAAGCCCCAGCCCCACAGGCTCCTCCCCTGAGCTTCTAGACTCTGACGGTCCACTTGTTCCCTTGTTCCTCCAGTTCTGGGGTCGAGTTTCTATTTCTCGCACTTCTCATATATGGGTGATGCCGGCATGCTCCATTTAAACCTGCCGAAATGTTTTTTTATATGTTAGATTTCTTCTGATGATGTACCTAGTCTGGTTTTCCTAACTGGTTTCCGGCTGGTCTATTTGCTCTGTGCCAACGATACTCGGTTGGGCCCTGGAAATACAAAGGCAACTATAGCACAGCTGCCGCCCTCTAGTGGTGCCTTTATCGCAGTGCAATGGGGTAAGGGCTGGGCCAACCACACAACAAGGTGTGGGGGAGCCCAGGACGGGGGTTCCCAAAATAGACGTTTGTGGAAAGCTTTCTGGAGGAGGAGTGTTATCTGAAATGGATTTCAACTGGGGCTTTAACAAAATGAAAAAAAGAGCCACGGCCTTTCAGGTAGAGGGTACACCCTACACCAAGGCATATAGAAGTGTAACCGCACTGGGAGCTCCAGGAATAATTCTGCATGGTCAGAATAAGGACTGTGGGTAGAGGATTAGTAGGCAGTCTGTAGACAGTTCAGTCCCGTTGTCTTGGGCTCCTCAGGCTGCTACAACAAATACCATAGACTGGAGGCTTAAGTCACAGTTCTAGAGGCTCAGAAGTCCAAGGTCAAGATGCCAGCTGATTTGATTCCTGGTGAAAGCCTTCTCCCTGGCTCGCAGATGACTGCCTTCTTGCTGTGTCCTCACAGGGCAGGGAGAGGAAATGCTGGTGGTTGCTTCCTTTCTCTTACAAGGGCACTAACCCCATCCTGGGGGCTCCACACTCATGACCTCACCTAAACCCAATTACTTCCCAAAGGTCTCCCTTCCTAATACTATCGCCCTGGGACAGAAACAGTCACAAAGATGTTTCGAGTTGATCCTGAAACCTTTAAGCCATTTATACAAGATTTTTAATGCCAGGGTCCTACTATCAAGTCTATAGGTGGCTCCAGGTATGGTCAGGTGGGAAACTGAGAAGGAAAGGTGGCTTTTTACCTGTATTTTGCTCAATTCTCCAGGCCAGAAATCCATGGTCCTATGTTGTCAGAAACAGGTGGATGTGTTAAATCAAGAGGCAGAATATGAATTCCAATCTAGGTCATTTGTTTCAGATACCTGGACATAGATATAGTTATACAGACACAGCATCAAGATTATTTAGTTGAAAAATAGAGTGGTTTCTTCCAAGGGGAGCATCCTAATGTCATGAAGAGGGGGGTGGCCGTTCTGATGGACAGCTACACCATCGTGAAGGCCCCAGAGAGAATGTGCTAAGCTTTATAAAGCTTTATAAAGCAAGCAGACAGTCCCTTAATTTTTAGAGACCCCAAACCAGTGGGACAGGAAGATGCCCCAAAAGAGTTAACAGGTGTGACACGGTCCTTTTCTCAGGCAAGGGGTAGACAACAACTAGAAATCAAACGCAAACGTGGCAGAAGGAAAATTCTCCAGCGAGTAGGGGTGGGTAGGTGTGGACAGAGGGACCAGAGGTCCTCACCAGCAGAGTTTCCGGTTGTTTTGGGAAATGCTGTGAGGCAGTGAAAAGGCGGGGGGGAGGCCGGGACCACTTACATGTACCTTTTAATATGTTTTTCCAATTAAAGTCTGAAAGCCAGCCTGGAAGCTTAAAGTGCTGGAGGCCTTTAGCCACCCGAGGAAAGGTAGTTAGGTGCAGGTGGGGCACGGCTGTGGAACTGCAGTCAGTACGTGTCCCGGGTCCAGAATGTCTGACCCACTGGGTCCTGTTTGATGCTCAAAGGGCTCATTTTGGAACCAATCAAAGATAATGTCACTTCACAGAGGGAAAGGCAGCCACCGGGAACATGGTTGTCCCCCAGGGAGGGTCCCCAGTGCAAGGAACACAGACATGCTCCAAGGGCCACCTTTACTAGCAGAAGCCCCAGAGAGAAGGGGCATCCCTCTTTCTGAGTGGCCACTCCTGGTGCTTTGGTCCTCATCGCAAAGCGTAACTGGGACCATCCTGCAATGCCCCACGCTAAGGTTTAAACCCCAAACGGCGAATGTCCGACCTGGCACAATACCCATCCCATCAAAATACTCAAGAAAGAAATGGATGAGACATTCTACTGCATAGAACAGGGAGTGTTTTAGAGGTAATGCTTGTGCGGGGTCTTCAATGATGAGCAAGAAGAAGATAGGAAGAGAGGATAGGAACAGTCCCTCCAGGCAGACCTGGGAGCCAAGCATGAAGGCGTGAATCTGAGAAAACCTCTGGGGTGTGGGGTGATGTCTGGCATGCTGCATACTGAGTGTGCAAGGGGCAGGCTGATATCCCTCAGAGGTCCTGCGGGAATGAAATCAGATAGCAATAGTGCCTCGGGAATAGGTTAGCCAGTGGATTTGCCTCTTGCTACCTTGATGTACGGATATTAGAGATTCATCTTATAATTGGTGTTGTCCTGACAGCAGATTTATGTCTAATTTTCTTGGCCCATGATTGATCATTAGTAAACGAATATGCACGTTGATGTGGTGCTCGGCTCTATGTATGGTGTTATTGATGGATTCATTCATTCGTCCAGCAGATATTTTATTCTGATAAAAGCTAATTGCGGCTCAGAGTGCCTGACCAAGGCAATTTGCTGAGACATGCGTTTGAGCTTCCCTGGTGTCGCCTGCCTGCAGTCAGAAGGCTGCTTGGAAGAACGGAGGTTTGGGGCATACTTCTGCTCTAAGTTTGCACTTCTGGCCCCCGGGGACACTGCTCAGTGTACCTAATGGGGAAGGAGGTCAGGCTTCTCCGTCACACTTTGGTACCTCCCCCCTCCACCTGAGCTCCCTCGGGGCGGCGCTCTTACCCAGAGACTGGCCATGCAGGGGCACAAAGGCCAGGGAGAGACCGGGATCTTGGGTGAAGGGAAAATCACAGCTTGTACATATAGAGAGATGGTGGCAGAAGGTGACAGCTGCGGGGCTGGGGGGGACAGGACTGCAAAGAGCAGACAGTGGCAGTGTGGGAAGAGAAGAGGCAGGAAAGAAGAAAATGAAGTGGAAAAATGGTAAGAGACACTAAAGCCTTAGAAATGAGGAGATTCTGAGAATGAAGAAGGTGTGGGGACAAAAATTAAGGAGGGCAGGTAAGTCGGGACAGGAGCTGGAGAGGGAGGGGAGAAAGTGCACGAAGCTTCTTGGGTCCTCAGTCTCCCTCGCCTTCAGGAAGGGTCTCCATGGGAGCTCTGCAGAGGGGAAGGGCCCAGAACATCTGGCTGGCCCTGCTGGCTTGCCAGCTCAAAGAGTTCCTCCAAAGTGAGGAGCTATCCTGTGCCCAACTATTCAGTGGTGATGCACAAATTAGCAGAGATCACTCTGTGTTTAAAAAATCTAGATGTTGAGCACCCCCCAAGCACACACCCAAACCATCAAGTGAATGAGACTATTCATCCAATGAGCACAAACCCAGCATCTGGCTCTGCAGAGCACGGGAGCGGGGCTGGGCTTGGTTGTTCCGACAGAGCAGGTAGCTCGTTCCCCCGTCTGTGTTTCATGGCCACGGAGGGGATCATCCTTGGGAATGTGCTGGGGGCTCTGCTGAAAGGTCCTTGCATCCCTGGGTTGTCAGCGACCATAAAAGAGCTCATCCCGGGGCTCAATTTTGGCAACATTTCCACCACCAGATGCAAACCCAGGATGGCTGCATACAAAGGGGATCGGGCCAGCTGGCCAGCAGCTCTCTCTGCTGTTTGCAAGGGCTGGGGGCAGCGGGGGAAGTCAGCCCTCTGGTGAGATGCTATGAGCCCTGGAGAGGTCCCCAGGCTGTTTCCTGCACAGACAGGTCTCAGAGGGTGGGAGCTGGGGACCACAAGGGTTGGGGGGCATCTCCGTGGGGCCCAGAAAACTCTGTGCCCCTGGAGCTACCCCTATCTACAGACTTCATGCCCGGATTTCCACCTAGAGCTTCCAGCGGGGCAGGAGTTCTGCTCTGAACCCCAACACATCCGACAAACACCTTGAGCTCCCATTTAGTTCTTCCTGCTCTTTCTCCCTTGTAGGGGGATCTGTTCCCTGTTCTTCCAAGCCTAGGTTAGAGCCTCTGTTTAGCCTGGAGGCAGATTGGCGTATCCTCCCCTCGCTCCTTCTCCCCTCCTCTTCTTCCTTCTCTTCCACGGGCCCCAGTTAATAATCAAATATCACCCATGTGCCGGGTATGGGTTGAGCTTTGAATGCAGTTGGGGAGAAACAGCTTTAGAAAATTTATGATACAGGATGTGTGGTGACAAAAGTCAAGGAGGCAAATAAAGAGAAGAGGACCTGAAGGTTCCACGTGAGTGTAGAGACAAGCGCTGTGTGTGTGTGGAGGCTACAACATGACCTTTACCCCCTCTCCAGACTGCCAGCTGCCTACAGTGGTCTCAGGGCACCCCTGAGTGAGGGGGTAAACTGGCATGAATAAAAAATAAGCCACACCTTTAAAATAAAAACTTAAAAATTAAAATTAAAAAAAATTAAAAAAAAAAAAAAGACAAGCCCCATCTGATAGTCTCAGGGTGACCATGGCCGCCATAGAGGATTATAGTGCAGGATACACAGCCGACGACCCAATGGGTGTGCTTTACAGAGACTGCAATATCAGTGATGCTCCCTGGGCTTGGACAGTATACAACCTGCACAGCCAATCATGGTGGCCTAACTGGGTCTGCACAAGTCCTACAGGACCATGGTGGTGGTGGACTTGGCATGAAAGAGAGCATCAAGCCAAAAGCTTCTATCCAAGAACTGGCTTCCACCAGTGCTAGTTCTTTCCATCCCCCTATCCTGGACCTTGACCCACATGTAGACCTTGGAGACTGACCTTAGCTGGTTCTCCATGATCTGTTACCAGATGCCCATGTTACTGATGCCCAGTTCTGACCCGGGCATACCTTATGACCTCTTCACTGCAGGTGCATCTCCAGGCCCCCATCTCCCTGGTTACTCTCCCACCCTGGACAGACCCTTCCAAGCCCCTACAGCAGGATGTTCTGTCCGCTTTGTCTTGCTGCTGCCCATGCCCTGGAGACTCTCAGTTCAGCGATCACGTTTCCCCTTCTGCACATCTTGAATTGCTGTGTAGAGGATCTTGTCCACACGGTGCCTATCACACTTCAGAAAGCAGCAGGGTCAGGTTGGGGACCGAGACCTGTCTGACCCCCAAGCTTTGCGCTTTTCACCTGCCATCCCTGCAGACTCCCAGCACGGCATGCTTGCTCAAGAAACAGACACCAGTTCCCCACAGAAAAGATGGGAAACTCCTTCCAGCTGCCTTATCCTCTTCCAGAGGGCCGAGCACATTAGCTAAGTTAGTCCTCTAATTTCTCTGACAATGAGAATCATCAAGGGGTATTTGCTGAACTTGTCAATTCCAAGGACCACTCACATCCACAGTATCAGGATCTCCAGGGTGACAGCCCTTGGAAATGCTGTACAGATGATTCCCGTGATCACGAAATTTTAGGAAATTTGGGGAGAACACAATAATAGCGGATGTGATTGAACATCGGCCTTATGCCAGGAACTGTTCCAAGAGCTATCCATATAGCAACTTTTCTCTTACCCTGCTAACAACTTCCGGAGGCAGGTAGTATTATTATTCTGCTGTGCAGATGAAGGAAGGGAAGCACAGAGAGGTTAAGTAACTTTCTCAAGGTCATACAGCTAACTTCTTCTGACTGCAGTGCCTGCCCCTTGACCACCACGCTGGGCTGCATCACAAGGAAAGGGTCTCTTCTGTTAACCTGCTGCATAGGGAGAATGAGCGATCACCTAAGCAGTGAGATGAAAAATCCTCCGGGAAAAGGAAATTTGCAATACGCTAACAGGGCTTAGATTTCCATGCCATCAAAAGCTTCAATGTCCATCAAAATCTGGACCAAAGGACTACACTTGAAGCTGATGTCATTCACTCCAGCTCTGGTGAAGGACAGAGTGACAGCTTTGTTTGGGAGAAAGGAAGGACAAGAATGAGGATCCGTTGCCTGGTGATGGGAGGGAAAGCTAGCCATCCAGTGGGACCAGATGGGACCACTTCGTTCTTCCCTGCCCCCGTCCCCCCCTCCATCTCTACTTGCGTGGCTGTGCTCTCTGCAGCTCTTACTCCTAAATACCCAGCCAGATCAAATGGGGTCCCTCCATCCTCCCAAACCCATTCTGTCATTTTCCAGGACATTTATGTTTTACCATTAGTTTCCATAGACACATATGTTTTGTTCCTCCTCCTACTCACTCAATAGATTGAACTCCTTCGAGATGGAGGCAAAGTCATACCTATCCTTGCATCTCCACAGTGCTGGGAGCTTTCTTGCTCCCTGAAGGAGCTGGATGAATGTTTCATAAATAAACGTACCAATGGGTGGCTGGGATACCCTAAGAGAACATCACAGACTTCACGGTCTTGATTGAGTAGGCTGCTCAAGAACAGAGCTTTTCAAAATGTAACATAAATACAGATCTTGGTTCAGAAGGTCTGGAATGGGACCAGAGTGGCTGCACTCACAACAGGGCCCCAGATGATGCCAAAGCTGCTGGCCCAGAACCCCACTTTGAGTAGCATGGGTCTAGATTATCACCTCCCTCTTCTTCCATGTGCTGCCTCTTACTGATTTGGTATTTCAGAAGCGATGAGCTAGGAGCTGGGTGTGTTTCTCTGAAGATGCCGTCTTCTATGCTCGAATTGAGCCAGGCTACTTAAGACAACGTTCTTAAACAGACCACTGAAAAATCACTAAATATGGTTCAATTCAATTCAATTCAATTCAATTCAATTCAATTCAATTCACTGCAACATGCTGATGTTCCATTTTGCATCAAAGCTTTTCCCATGTATGAAAACATCTCTTGTTGCACCCCACACGCATTTCTGTCCTTCAAACATTCATTTCGCCACCGACATGCCCACTGTGTGAGATAATTACAGAAGAGTGCTTCCACTGTATCTTTTTTCTTTTAACATATACTCTGCCTCTTTTGGTTGAAAGCAGTGCCCATTCCCTTAAGATGAGTGGCTAGCTTCCTGCCTTCCTCGAGGTAGATTTGGGGATCCTGGACTTGTCCTGTTTCTGTTATTTCTGTAAGGGCTCCTCCAGTGCTGATGGCACCGCTGTGTGCAGATGATGAATCAGGAAACTTCTAGTTGAATTAATCAAGTGCTGGAGTCCGTCCAAACACTGCAGAGCCTAGTTACGATGGCGAGCCACAGAATGGTACCTGTGCCTGTTAGTCATGGTCTCGAATTTTGAGAGCTGGTTCTGCACCACCATTTACGCTCTCCTCCTCCTTCACCTTCGACTTTTCACTCTTTCAGGTCAAAGATGGAGTCTGTAGGGCATTGTCCTAGTCCCCAATGGTTACTGTGCAACTCTTCCCCTATATACCCTCTTCCTAAAGCCTCTCTGTGGAGGAGACACGCTGGACCATTATATGAGTAAAACATCTTGGCCTTTGGGGGTTTGGGGGAGATCCCATTCTCACAAAAGTTGAGGCTGAGTTTTTCTGCCCAGCTTGGGCTGGCACTTCTGAATCTTCTAGCCCTGTACTCTGCACAAAGGATTTGAAACTGATGGTACAAATATACAGATGAAATGAAAAGATCTGATTATATGAAGATTAAGATAATCAAGATTCAGGCTTGGTGGAAAATTTAATCAAAGCAGAAAGTCAAAACCAGCCCACAAATCACAGCTATTAGAGGGAAATAAAAAGTCTGGCTCTGAGGTTTATTGTGGCCAAAGCGTAAAGGGCGATAGAATCAGATGCCTGGTCCACACTGGAAAATGCTTGCATCTCCTTCTTTCTTGGTGATTAGGTCTGGAAGCAATTTCTCAGTCTAGTATTTATAACAGGGATGTGGTACAGTATATAATAAACAATGCCCTTCCCAATAGCTCCACAAGGCACGTAATATCATTTTTTTCTTCAATGCAAGTCAGAGCAAAATGTCCAATGGCAACTCAGATAAAGCGAATTCTCAACTTGGACTGGGAAGAAGAGGAGGGTATCTATTTAACTTTCTAAGATGTCATGTACAGTTCGACAAAATATTAAATACACCAATATAATTTTGTATTTGTTAAATCAAGACAGCCTGTCGTCTTCCTCATACAAATTACATAAAGTGAAACCCAACGAAACAGCCGAGGTAGTGAAGCATGGTCAAAGAGCTTTCATGTGGTTCCTTCGATTTTGCACAAAGTTCACCTACAATGTGGGGTGAAACTTAAATGTGGGTCTTGTTTGAAGTCAGGCAGACATGGGTTCAGACCACAGCTCTACCACTTGCCACATGAGAGACCCTGGGCAGGTCCCTTACCATCTTTGAGCTTCAATCCTCTCCAGTAAAATGGTGATATATATAGATGTAGATATAGATATAGATATAAATATATAGATATATAGATATATTGCCATCAAAATGTTAGTGTAAAATTGAAGAGGATGCATTGGAGATGTTAGCATAGTATCTGGACCTACTAGACACCTACTGAACAGAAGCTCTTCCATTGTTATTACACAGAACTACATTGCCCAAGATGCTATCCACATATGGCTATTTAAAGTTAAATTAACTCAAAGTCAATAAAATCTAAACTTCCGTTTCTCATTCACAGACTTTTCATAGGCTCCCATGATTGGTGCCTCCTGTATTGGCCAGCAAGATACTGAGATTTTCTGCCTTCACGGAAATGTCTACTGGATAAAACTGATCTACAGGGATATAGGGGGCATATATTATTCAAACTATTCTTTAAAATATTATTTCTCTCAAGTAGCTTTGGTAAAATTCAGACAACCGATCATTCTTTGGAAAAAAGCCTGGTGGGAAGGTATTTTGAATTTCAAAGCAAACTAGATCTGTATCTTTAGTTGAGGGGGGTTGAGTAACTCATGCAATCTGAGAACATTGGAGAGTTTGACCTTCTAAGTTGCCTGCTACTTGTTGCCTGCTACTAAGTTGCCTGGCCACTTGGAAGGTGGAACAAGGATGTATCTCTAGGCAGGGTGAGAAATGTACTTTGGAAATAGTCCTGAGCCCGCTCCAGTAACAGGAATACGTCAAGCACCAGCTTCCCAGTGGACGTGCAGTTATGGACCTTTCTGCCTCCCTGCTCAGCTTGCCCCTCGCGAGCTCCCTTATGCTGTGCTCTTCTGTCCACCTGGGGAGTGAGGGGGCAGCAACTCTATAATCCATCTCCAGGCCTTTAGAGAAACCCCAACAATGTACTGGAGCCATCTTAACAGCCTCACTCTTCCTCCTTCCCCTTGTCCTTCATTGCAAGACCAAAGTGAAAGAAACCTTACATGTAGGCACTGTATTTGGATAACTGGTAAATCTCTCTCTCTTTTGCTTACCCGCCAAAGTCAGTCCTCTGTTCTCAGTGATGAGCAAATGCTGAAGGAAAGGAAGCCTTACTGAAGGCTTCCTAGACTCCTTCCAGTGGGCTAACCATGGAAGGCTGGTGGATACATTGGTAACCGCGTGTAGGAATTTCTAAGCACGCTTCATCTCTGACCGCCATTTTTCAATGAAAACATCAGCGGTAAACAGAGGAAATCTGTGTGAGTAAAAATTAGACAGGTCCAACCTGACATACACAAGAAAAGCCAGGGACCTTCCCTCTGGGTATGCCTGAGTGTGGGGAGGGGTGGGAGGGTAGAAGGTTTGCAGAAATGTGGATTTCCACATCTTGGATTTTCCTAAGTGGGATGCGTTTGCCGTACAATGAAAATCAAGAACTAGGAGTGTGCACCCCAGGGCGTGGTGGTTCACTAACGTTGATGGGTTGGATCCCTAGTGTTTACTCCTGGAAGATGAAATAATTAAAATAAGGAAATGAAAGCTCTGGCCAAGGCTGATACTTTCTTTTCTTTTCGGTTTTTGTTTTGTTTTGTTTTGTTTTGTTTTAAGCTTTGCCTTCCTATTTATCATGAGAACAGGAATTTGTTTTCATGGACAGAAAATTCATTTCACCCACAAAACCCATATTTCCCTCACCTGCTTTCCATTCAGACAAGCCCCACAAGACGAATGTGATCTCCAATTCACCACCAGGAAGAAAGATAAAGGCCTGGAATTTCCACAAGCACATTCTCCTAATTATTGTAACTGGCCTTTTTTTTTTTTTTTTTTTTTTTGGCAAACCGTCTATTCAGATTATACTACAGCCCAGGAGTCTTTTATTTGAAGATTGCCAGTGTGTGGTGGAAAGGTAGCTCAATTGTGTGATTTCCACAGCTTTAATAGCCCAAAGAGAAGCATTGAAAGAGATCCCAGCATTTGCATGCATGTGATTTTTGTTAGGAAAGATCTAAAAATACTCAGAGCAGCCTCCCTCTCTTGTCCTCTCCCCTCGAAGTCAGCCCAAGACCTTTCCTTATTTAAACACCCAGAAAAGAGGCGCCAGAAGTCGCCTGTTATTACCCTCATGTCCCAGTTTCCCCTACAATCTAAATAAACAAATGAGTCCAGCAGAAGTGTCAGGAGGCTCCGGCTCTGCTTAACATTAGGAATATATTTACCCATTTAATAACTGTTATCTATCCAGACATTTAATTGCACCATTGTAAACACACAGGGAAGCCCTTGGGGGAAAGTGGCTCCATTGCTGAGATGAGACAGATATTAAAAGTCTACGCCTGCAGCCCGGCCCCCTCACAGAGTGAGTCTCCAGGTCTGGGATTGGGCACAGGGTTTTTATGTGTGGGAGGGACCCACCAAGTGGCCTCTACCCTGGTGGCATGCTGCTCTGCCCCGAGGAAGTACGCCATGTATCGAAGAAGGAATGAGTGAGGAGCACAGGAGATGGGGACCAGGGAAGGGAGAAATGCTCTGTTTAGGATATGTGGAGATCGAGGCCAAGTCTTCACCAGCAAAAGCCTTCATCCATGACCAGGGCTTTGCTGGTGCCAGAAGACAGGCAGAGGCTAAGCTTTAAAAGGCTGCTCATCAGCATAAGGCCCCAAGAACGGTGTGCCTTGAGATCAGGCCACCATGGCAGCAGGTGCCCCAGAGAAATGCTCTGGGCAACATGGCAGCATTATTAGAATCCAGCTTCGCTCTTTATCCTGTGACCAATGCCTCCTCGATCAGTCTCGTGGATTATTTGTCTGCTCGATAGCACTCCCTCAGACCTGACAATATTCACTGTGGCTCTCCAGACTCCTTCTGACGTACAATTTTGCATCTGCCTTTGCCCTTCTCTTTGTACCCATCTCAGGTTATCAATTCATCTGATTAAACTCTGGATCCCGGGACACAACCCTGAGTTAATCCACTTGGTACAAGCCATCCTGGTGCCCTTAAAACTCCCTCCCCACCTCTAGTTACAGCTCCAGGCACTCCATAAAAAGCATTTGTGGCGATCATCCCAGAAGCTCAGGAACCTTCTAGAAGCTGCACCCCTCAACATGTCTTCCTGATCCCTCCTGCTCTGGTCTGATGCTTCTGAACTTTCTCAAGGGCCATCTTAGTTTTTCAATTCTTCCCCTTGGTCTAAGTCCTTCAGATGAATATTCCAGGGAGTCTGTGTTTCTGGTCTGTGATACTGACTTTGCCTCAGGACACCTCTGCGGATGGTGGGACAGCTCTGCGGTGTGCTCTCTCATGGACCCATGCTGCAATGGTTTTCCAGGTTTTCTATGGTTAGGAAAGGACCCAGCAGCAGAGGACCTGTGATAAGCAGCACATAAGCACCTCTTACTACTTCTGGACCATGGACTCTACAATCAAATAGTCAGAAAAGGCTGTTTCTGACCTTCCCCTTTGGAAAGTCATCACAGACAAGAGTACATAAAAGTCCTTATACGTCTGTGGGGGAAGAAACTGCCTTGCTTTGCCCACTCAGTGCTTCTCAGGCTTACGGGACCACCAAATCCATTTTTATAATGTCACACCTATAATGTTCCTTGGAGCTAGTAGTACTCAGGACACAACATACTTTGCAAAAATATTGACCTTGCCCAAATTCCCTGCTCTGTATTACACACCCATACACGCACACGTGTATGCACACACGCTTGCACACACTAAGTCAACAGAACAGTTTATGGACATCATTCTCCATCTCAACAATGCCCCTTCACAGAGCCGCAATCCTGCTGCAGGAACACATTCCACGCCCCCATTTTTTGCCTCCATAGAGACCTCCCACAGGAGCACTGAGACCCCCACTGACACACACGGAAGCACTCATTCATACACCCAAGAATTTATCATGCAAATCAGGGGCTTGCAAGCTTCTTCTGCAACAGGTCAGATAGTAAATATTTTAGACTGTGCTTGGCTCAACTTTGCTATTGTAGCTTGAGCATAACCACAGACAGTCTCTAAACAAATGAACGTGGCTGTGTTCCAGCAAATCTTCATTTATGGATACTAAAACTTGAATATGGTATAATTTTCACATGCCGCAAAATGTCCTTGTTTTGATTCATCTTCTGCCATCTAAGTATGTAGAAGAATTCTTAGCTCATGGGTCACCCCAAAACAGGCAGCGGGCTGGTTTAGCCCATGGTTGCATGGTTGGCCAACTCCCGCTTTATACCATTAAATAGGTTTCTAAAAATTGCATGAATTTTTGCCCACAGAATCCTACTGTAACATGTCCAGGAACCTGCTCCTTAAAGAAGATTATGATGAGTTCGTTGACAATGCAAATCCCTGAATTCCTAAAGCTGGTGTCAAGCATGGGTCTTCTGAATAATCATTGCTTTGGCCCTCTTCAAGGGACCGCCATGCCACAGGGGCCTCTCTCTTTTGCTAACATTAGCCCCACTGGCTCTCCGGCTGCCGGAGAGTCAGCATCTGAGTTGGTTCCAGTTGGAAGCTTTCTGCCCACAGTTCCACTCAAGAAGTTGTGTGTTTTAACCACAGCGAGAGCAGCTGCAGAACCGCCGAGATGCCGGGCTCATGTTTGCACACTGTCACTGCCATGATAAACACTGCATCTCAAGACTGAGAACGTATCTGATTTCCTGACAAGGCAGCCCTCTCCACCTGAACAACAAAGCTGGCTGCCTTGCCCACACATCTGCTTTGCCATTAGCTCCGAGGCAGGAGGGAACCACTGCCAGCCTAGACAGCCACAGACAGCATCTCCCCCTACACTCTGGGGGGAAACGTGGCAATGCTTGATCAGCCAATCGGTTTCCCTACAGGATGCCAGGCGCCCGGCTTGACAGGTGCTTTTCACTGCCATGGCTGTATCAGTGGTGGCTTGCGTGGGGAGTAGACGCTGGTCTGGGGTGTTTGGAGGAAGGCTCTGGGTACTGAGCAGGTGGTAGGATTTAGGTGGCTTCTGTATGGCTATAGGGAGTGGCGGACATCATCAAATCTTCCATTCATGACTCATTCAGGCATTCGACCAGTGGTGGTTGGGTACCTGCTTGGGGTCAGGCACCACACTAGGTGCAGCTGACGGAGAGGTGGGCAGCAGCGTAAAATCACCCCTCTCCTGGCGCTCCCTGCCCAGCGGGACAGATGCGGACCTCATCAATCAGTCACAACACGGGACTCCAGGAGAAGGCGCACAGCCAACCCAAGGGAGCGGTTCAGGCTCTCCCTCCCTGATTGTCTCTGCCTTTACCTAAATGACAGAAGTGACTTCTGACTAGTGTCTCTGCACTGACGTCATCCCCTTCCCTGCCCTCCTTCCACACATCTGCTCACTGAAGCAGCCATTCGCTTGTTAACCTGCTAATCTAACCTTACCCCTCCCTCCCTCTCACACACCTCAGATGGATGGAGGGCTGCGACACTTAGAACTAAAGTCCTTCCAGGCCCCATAGGCTCAGCAGGCCTCTAGGCCCCCGATCTATATCCTCACCTCTCGGTTTATCACGCCGTTTCCAGCTCCCCATACATGCCCTTTCTTCTTCTTCCCGTAAGTGCAGGAGGTCTGGAATCAGATGGCTGTCTCCAAACGCGGACTCCCTTACTCATTAGCCCAATGACTTCTTGGAACATGTCAGTTCCCCCCTCACTGCCTTAGTTTCCTGCTCTGTCAAAGGGATATGATAATAGTGCCCACCCCCCAAAGGGCTGTTGTGACATTTAAATGAGCTAATACCCACTAGCGCTTGGCACAGAGGAAGCGGTCAGTAATGTCGGTCACTGCCATGTCATCGGTGCCGCTCATCCTTCAGCTCCAAACCTGAACGCCACTTTCTCAGAGAAGCCTTCCTTGATATGGTCCAATGAAGTACTCTCTTTATACAGTTTCTGAGTACTCTGCATTTTCTCTTTAAATCCATCACCACTGGTGGTCACTATACGGTTATGTGCTTGGCTCTTGGTTTAAAACATCTGTCCTCTCACCATGCTCTAGGTTCCGTGAGGGCTGGGTCCATGTCTACTCTTCTCCGTGCGGCGTCTCTGTGTTTAGTGGCATGCCTGCTACATGACGGGCGTTAATGAAAAGGATGCTGAATGGAGGAAGGAAGGAGGGAAGGAAGGAAGGGAAAGGGGAGCCCAAGGAAATTCTTTCTCTAGGAAGTGAAATAGTTCCCCTTTTTGATCAATTCTGAGTTGGCTTTCAAAAACGTCGACATGAGTTTCCAGCTGGATGGCGAGGCAGAGGCACGGTGAGGGAGGAGATCCCAGGGGGAGAGGGCGGCTGGGGCACAGGCTCCACAGGGAGGACACAGGGAAGCGTGCCACACAGTGCTCCTGAGGTGGGTGGTGGGTAGTGGGGCTGACAGCCCAGATGAATGTATACCCATCTCTTCATCAGCTCCCTGCCATTAACCTCTCCGGGTCTCTGTGTCCTCATATGTAAAATGTGGAAGACAATGCTCCATCCTAACCCCCACCTTGGGTGGTGTCTCCCTCGAAGCAGGGGCACTGAGAGATGATACATTCGGGGACCTTACACGGGGCTTACTGGTGCATGCTGGGTCCTTGGACAGTATTAGGGCCACTCCCCTTGCCCCCATTTCCTATCTGCCTGCCATCCTGGCCCCAGGATGTCCCCATTTGGAGATCCAAGACTGCTCAGATTCTGAATCCATCTTTTATTTTTATTTTTTTAAATATTCACTTATTCATTCACTTTTTTCCTATGCCAACCTCACCTGACCCCTCAGCCATCTCCTCTACCCTGTCAGTGGGGTGAAGAGCTAAGTGCCCCCCCAACCCCAGGATCCAGTGGCACTCATAGCAGCCAAGGTCTTGAGTTTCTGGCCTTCGACTCAGGGGCAAGATCCACTCCAATGACCTCGGGGTCCAAGTCGCGGCCTCCCTCACCCTCTCCTCCCCAGTGCAAAGCCTGACAGCCTGAGTCACCTCCCAGTCCAATCTTGAACACCTGCAGGCCTTGGGGGTCTTGATCTCCAAACTGGAGTTCCTGCCCTCCTCCACACCTGGCTTCCTGGGGAGTGTACAAGCTTTGAGCTGAATGAACTAGCAGACAAAGGGCACCCAGGAGGTGATGGCTGCTGCAGGGGTACGGGCCAGGACTGGTGTGTTTCACAGGGAAAGAGAAGCATCCTTCCACAGGTGTCTCATGCACACAACTCCGGGAGCCACTACCTAGTTCTTGCCCTGGGGTGCGATGCTGATGAAGGCTTTGCTAGGAGCAGCATTTGAGGAAGGGAGGAAGGGGTAAGAGGGTTTAAATAGGAAAAGGGAGCAGCTCAGGGCATCTGGATGGCTCAGTCGGTCTGCCTTCGGTTCAGATCATGCTCCCGGAGTCCTTGGTTTACAACAAGGACAGGATCAGATGTTGGAGACGAAGCGTCTGCCTTCGGTTCAGGTCACTATCCTGGAGTCCCAGAATCAAGTTCTACATCAGGATCCCTGCTCAGTGGGGAGCCTGCCTCTTTCTCTGCCCTTCACCCTGCTTGTGCTCTTTTTTGCTCACTCTCTTTCAAAGAAAAAAGAAGAAAAAGGAACAGCTCACAATCTCTCTCCTTGTATGTAGGTAAGTTTATGAATCTTTTGTGCACACATACCTCATGAGTTGACATGCCTATGGTGCACCTCCATCCCGAAGACTGATGTACCCCAGAAGTTGATGTGACACAGCAGAAGACCCAACCCCAAAGCCTGTGTCTCACATGTTTCCCTTGAGAAAGAAACGGCAGCTGCAGGCCACAGCAGGAAGCTGGGCCTGAGCTTTCCTTAGCGTGTGAATACTAGAGGAGGCAGGTGGTTTTGTCCCTCCCCTCCCTGCACGCGTGCCAACATCACTAACAGATCACAGACACGTTGTTGTGGGCCCTGAACCGGGTCTCGGAATTCTTCTCCACAAAGCAAGTGATTCTCTCTCTCACGCATCCACTGAAGAGCTCAGTCCCTTTCCGCGGATCCCACACTCTGGGGGAGTGGGAGGCTACATAGGAAATAACTTCAGATTTATCTTTCTTGAGCACAGACATTAACCTTCTGCTTTTTAATTCTCACATGTGAACAAAAGCTATGCGTTTGGGGAAAAGATCACTTGGATAATCTGGGTTCCGAGGTATTATGTAAGTTCATTCATAGTTCATCAGGATGCAGTTTATGGGGCAAAAGGTTGAGAAAGCTCTTGGCAGTGGGCCAAACAGAGTGACGATGCATCTGGCAAGGGATCCCTTGACATCTCAGGGGATTTGGAAAAGATTGTTGTGGGGAGGCCAGGAGGAAATCCCATTCTGTCCCAGTGGTCCCCAGACTTGGCTGCCATTGGGGGAGCTATAAAAACCCCAATGCCCACATTGGACACCGTACGGATTAGGTCAGAATGTCTGGAGGTGGACACCAGGAACCAGGAATTTTTGAAGATCCCAGCTGACTCCAATATGCAGCCAAATCTGGGAACCACGGGTCTGGGCACAGCACTGCTTCGCAGCAGCCTGCCTCCCATCTCTTTGAAGGTGTCAGCAGAGCTCATCTGATTCTGACAACAGCTCCATGGCGCCATTTGAACAGGTGCCACCTCCCACGGGACAGACCAGGGGCCTCAGCCACAGAGAAGCAAAGCCGTCTAAGTTCAGAGGATGTCTGCTGGTGGCTCAGGCTTGGGATCTTCTCTTTCAGGGCATGAAATGCTGTTGCAATGAATAGAGCAGGAGAAAGATGATGTTTTCATGTTAAAAATAATATGAAGTTATGTACTGGAGGATTAATGCGTGGCCCCCGCAGTCCCATCTTGGAAGGACAATCTCCAAAATAAACTATACACACCTACTCACACTTCCCCAGTACAACTAAAAGTCCCCCCAAAAGTTCCCCTTTTTGATCAATTTTTCAAAGGCCAATGACTCTCCCTGCCCCGTTGGCCGTCCTGCCCCAGCCCGAGGACAAGTCGGGCATCAGGGGTCCTTTGGCAGGAAGGCGTGGATGGAGGAAGGTGTGGAAATCACACGGGCCTTTACGAAAAGGAATAAATGCATGGAACCGTTTTCTCCGGCCGAGTCACAAGCTTCAGTAGCTTCACCTAATGAGATTATTCCGACCTGGAGGCAAATTGGAAAAGCAATTACCAACCATTAAAGTCCCATTGCCCGCCTGCCTCGGCCCCTCTCCTGCATCTATCACCCTGGCCCTCCTCCGCTGTTTGTGTGTGGAGCCGGGGAGGAGAACCGGGCGTCTGGAGGCAGGCAGACTGCAAGGGCTCCCAAGAGAGTGGGACAGGAGCTCATGCCTCGCTCAGGGATCATCTGGGCAAACAGCTCCCTAGACAGGAGAGGTTTCACGCTCACCGAGTCCCTGCGTGTGCCAGGCATCGTTTGAAATGTTTTCGCAAGCAGCGTCTCCTAGCTAATAGTGAGTCCCTATTAATCCCTAGCCCACAGATGCTAAAGACATGGTGTGTGTGTTGTTGCTTGCCCCCCCTGCACGTTTGCACACATCGTTAATAGGTTACTGAACACATTCCTGCCAAACTAGAATCGGGTTTTGGAATTTGCCATAAGGTGGGCTGGGTCTGCTGACCTCACCCTCCCTGAGGGACCCCCATTTTACTATGAAGAAGCCATTCCCCTACAGTGACCTTGCAGGCAAGCAGGACACCTGGAACTCCAACCCAGACTGCTAACCCGAAAGTTTCTCCCTGACCTGCTGTCCCCCATGTTATGCCCTCCCTCACCTCCACACCGCTGGACAGCCCGCCCCTCTGCCAGGATGGCAAGTCCCTGCTTGTCCTGCAAGACGCAGCTGCCATCACTGCCCCATCGGACCCCTGAGAGTTGGGGGTCCTTTTTGCTCTCTTCTCCTCTTGTCCCGGACATGCATCTGTTAATGCCACAGAAAGTCCTTTTTTGGGTAAGGTTTTGTTTCTTATCCATGTGACGGGATGATATCGTGAAACCTTGACAGATGTAATTTTGCTCCGAGGGCTTGGCATCACTCCTGCCTTCCCGCTCCCCCAGCCAGGGGTCAGCGGGGACCAGCACCTCCTTTACTGACTGCCCCTCAGTTAGGATTACCGCAGCAGTGAGGCCATGCAACTAAGTCAACAGGTCAGCTTGTGAATTTCACCCCAGACTCTCGAAATCGACGAGACCATGGATTTGAAGGAAAAGGCCCTGCGCATGTCAAAAGTCACACGCGGGCTTACACAGATAAAGAAGCTCTACGAGGGCCCCTTTCTCCGCCCTGGCCTGTCCACAAGCTGGAAGAGGAGATGCTCCGCACGGCAAGAGAAGAAGACGCTGGTGAGCGTTCTGGGGAGGCCAGAGGGAACCTGCGTTTGCTTCCAGAGTTCGGGGGTTTGTCTGGGAAAGCGAGTGAAATGCTTGGTTTCCTCCACATTGCTGCTGGGTGGCAGAAGAAGAGGAATGATGGATCAGGGCAGGGTGGACCTGAGTGTCCCCCATTCCGAGTCCTGAGGCTCCAGGCGGGCTCAGGAGAGCATAAGGAATTCAGTGTGCTCCCAACAGGGGAGGGACAACAACCGAGAAAGCGCTCCTGTGAGACTGAGAGGATATCATGTGGATGGTCTAGCCAGACTGGATTTACCCCCATCAGCCCCAGAACAGACTCCCTTCCTGAGGACATTAGTGACATTTCCCAGAATGGCAGGATTATGTTTTCTCAAAGGAGAAGTCAGCCTGAGCCATTGAGGGGCAAACTCCGTCTTAGCAAAGGGGTGACATCCTTTGCCCAAAAGAGGTCCTCAACCCCACCCTCCAATGAAGCACTGCCTGGAAAGCCAACATTAAGGCCAGGTTTTTGTTTGTTTGCTTAAAAGGATTGTCCTCTTCGCTAGTAAGAAGATGGTGGGGGTAGAAGAGGACTTGACCCTTGACGCTGGCAACACCACGTATTTTGGGTTTTCAAGAGTCGTCATTGCCTGGGAACAGCTGCTTTCTCTATGACCACAATTTTCTGTGACCCTGCTGGCTGCCCAAGGTTGAATGGGGCAGGAGAGCCCAGTGGAAGGAGAAGAATGGTGGTCTCTGTGGGGGCATTTTCTGGGCCTGCTCCCCATGCCTAAATCTAACCTCTCTTCCAGCTCCGATGTGGGTGGCTTCACAGAGCACACCCACGGGGGATGGCGGGTGAGGAGTGGGGACAAGCACAGAGAAATTTAAGTTTTCATCTCTGAGTCCAGACTCTTCTTTCCTGTACCAAGGAGTGGGAGCTCTGAGGATGAGGGGTTTTACCTCCGTCACTGCTCTACTCTTTCCTCCAGGAGATATTAACCTTTCAAGGCCCTCAGACAATGACCCCTACAACTCCATCCCCAATGCAGCTTCCTCAGTGGGAGACAAAGGGGGAACAAAAGCTGAACAGTGGACCACTTCCTAGCATGACTAAAGTGACATTTTATGTAGTACTGTGTGTGTGGGGCGGGGGGTGGGGGCATGGAGAAAGAGGGAGAGGTCTAAAACACCCAATTTGGAGTCTGAGTTCTTAGGGTTTGTAAGCAAATGTGAGCCAGCCATGCATCCTTACAAGGAGCCTCTAATTTATTGATTGAATCCTCATAAATGTCAGTTAACAATGTCGCCATAAAATAATGTCCCTATAAAAGACCTGGGAGGGTTCTCTTGTGGGAATAAGGGCAGAGCAATGGTTCTGCACTGGGCATGCAAATGGGAAGGGGGTTAAGGAATTCTGTGACCCGCTGACTAGGCCAAGGTAGATGGGAAGTCACAGGCTCTGTCTGCTTGTCCACTGGGATTCTGCCCATGGGTGGCACCTGAGTGTTGGTGTGTGTGTGTGTGTGTGTGTGTGTGTGCACGCACGTGCGCATAATCACTCATGATCTCTGTGTGCGCCTATATGGGAATTCATGGGGGATCCAGAAACAGGTACACGTGAACACACATTACACAACATGACTCTGGTCTGTGATTTTGTGTACTGAGTCAAATGTTCATCCTGAGCTCCTACAGGGCTAACTCTGTAGTTTCTCCATTTACAGACCCAACGACTACCTCACAGATGCTTCATAAATGTCCACCAAAATGAAGACACGTGTGTCTGTGCATCTCTGCGGTGAGCCTTGTGTGTGTGTCAGATGGAGAGCTGGACTGCGGGCCAAACGTGGACCAACGTTGGGGTGTGACCGCACAGGTGTGTTGTAGGCAAGTGTGTTTCTCGGGGAAAGTTTTTGCCGAGTATGAGTTGACTATGGTCTCCAGAGACAGAGCCATCTTAGGTCCCTAAATTCCCCAATTCCTCATAGTGGGGTCCACAGAACCCCTCTATCTCCAGCCCTCACAGACTTTCTCCCCACACAGCTCCAGAACTTGCCCAGGAACCTGGATAAAGCAGAGGCACCCTGTGAGCCTCACACCCTGGGCTGGTCCGATCTGGGGTATGGTCCCCACAGGCGGCCTCCAGACATCAGGTCATTCCTTGAGTTTCAGCACTCCTGCATTATTCTCGAAAGTCCTGGATTGTGACTCTCCACCCCAAACCGGTTTTGGCCCACCCAGCCATACGTCCACCCACTCTTTGATTTTGTTCCTGAAAAGGTCTTGACTCCACCGCCTTTCTCTGGGAAGTCTGAATTCCTCTGACCCACCGGTCACCCCTTCCACAAACTTGACTGCTCCTGCCTGGGAAGCTTCCAGTCCCGGGCACCATGGCACTGCCCTGCTCACCTGATTTAACTGATGTCAAGTTAATTGTCATCCTGTTGACATTGTCAACGATGACTTGCTGCCAACTCATTACTGCTTCCTGAATTAATTGATTCAGCTCTGTTTTCTCTCTTTCCTGTCCTTGCCCTTTCGTTCCCTAGAGAGACCACCAGAGCAGGACTTGCTCTAGGCCTACAACTGTTCCAACCCTCTCATTTACAGACATGGAAAAGGAGGCCCAGGAAGGGGAAGTAACACAGGTCTAGTGAACAACTTAGTTCACGGAAATTGTAGGAGGGCGTATGACGTGACACATCCAGGGGGAGGCCCACAGTCTCTGGGGAGGGTAGACCTGGAGGTGGGCCATTATAGTCAAACGTGCTGGATATAGAGAAGCACGGGGCGGGGCAGGGGGGAGGTGGGAGCAGAGAGGAGGGGCTCCTACACAGACAGAGGCGATGAAGGAGGGCTTCCAGAACAGGTGACATGTGACTTTTTCCTGAGTAGGAGCTCACCAAGTGGAGGGGCGAGGGAGTTTGGGCAGATGGAGAAGCTTCTAATCTAATGCACCACAATGGGCTCCTTTCCAGGGCACCTGTTTCTCATTCTTAACATTCCGAAAAGGAAGAGGTATAGAGGCGTGGAGGGGAAAAGGAGATGAATCATAAAAGTATGAACGGATGAATGAATGCATGACTGAGTGAACGCAGCCCCCGTTACCAGCGTCCCTCGAGGGCTGGTCTACTGTGGATTTGCACGGTCCATCCTGACCATGTCATCATTGTTCTCATTTGATGGAGGAAACAAGTGGAGAGACTGAGGAATGTCTCGTGTCACGTGGATAGAGGGAAGTGGGACTCGAACCCAGTTCTGCCCACCCTCGCAGCTGTCTTCTCCACTCTGTCCTGCTGCCAACTACTGCCGGCCTCGTTCAGACAGCAGAGGAGAGAGGCCAAAGGGTAAGGCTCTGCCCTCCCAGTACTGTAAGGGAGCGGGTGGGGAGGGGACAGAAGGGGCAGCAACGGTCCCCTCTGCCTGAACTCACGTGTGAGAATCCAATGGAGTCTCTGCCCGTAAGCATGTTAATGGGGGCCCTTAACAGTTCCCGATCTGCTGAATCTTCATCTTCACTGGAAGCCAAATGAAATTTGACTTTTTTAATTTGCCTCGCAGGGTCATAAAGCAAACCAATGACTTCAGCTAATGCTCAAACCTTGTCTCCGGAGGTCCAGGCTCCAAAACCAGCCAGCCCCGAAGGCAGGCTTCACTCAACTACCTGGACCTGCAGCCTCATGACCCCCACACCCACCCCTGAGCAGCTGTGCATGGCCCGGGGCACACTGGAACCACCTGGGGGAACTTCAACAATGCTGATGCCTGGGTTCCGCCCCAGAGGGTCTGCTGTCCACCGAGGTGCTTAGGAGACCTCGGGGCGGTGTGAGCAGCCAGGGGTGAGAACCACGAGCTCAGGGTGCATTCTTATCTGAGCACCTGGGATTTCAACAGCCTCAGGCTCTGAAACGAGCTTCTGATGCTGGCTCACCCTGACCCGTGCTTCTGTTTTGCTCTTTGGGAGGGGGTCCCTCTCCCCTCAAGACTCTCTAGACCTGAAGTCTGTCTTGTCCCTGCCATGCTCAGATCCTCTGCATATAGATGGGCTGAGTCCTGGGTAGCCAATGTGCTCCCAGAACTTATTGGTGCTGTTCTCCACTGAGTCCCAGACCCCACCTGTCGGAACACCCCTGGCCATCTTGGGAGCAAGTATCATGAGAGGGACATGATGCCATTTGGAAGGCAGGAAAGTCTTGGTTCAAATTCTAGCCTGGTTACTCACTGGCCATGTAACCTCCATAATTTTTTTGTTTGTTTGTTTGTTTTGCCTGTCAGAGGGTTGCTGCAGTTATCTACTTCTTTGCAATAAAAACCAACCCAAAACTTCGCATAAAAACAACATTTATCTTGATCAAGAATCCACAATGTGGGGGGGTGCCTGGCTGGCTCAGTCAGTTAAATGTCTGTCTTCAGCTCAGGTCATGATCCCGGGGTCCTGGGATCGAGCCCCACCTTGGGCCCCTTGCTCAGCGGGGAAGCCTTCTTCTCCCTCTCCCTCTGCCCCTGCTTATGTGCTCTCTCTCTCTCTCTCTCTCTCTCGCTCACTCCTTCACTCAAATAAATAAAATCTTAAAAGAAGAAGAAGAAGAAGAAGAACCCACAATGTGGGCAGGGCTCAGCTAAGAGAGCTTCTCTCTTTTTTCCTCAGCATCCCCTGGGAGCGGCTTCAAAGCTGGGACTGGAGTCGCCTGAAGCCTCCTGTACCCACACGGGGTACGTAGGCTGGGAAGACCCAGACGGCCAGGGCACCAGTGCTCCTCAGGCATCTGTCTCTGTGTGGCCTCTAGCATGGTCTGCCCAGCACGTGGCTTCCGGCAAAGGAGATGTTCTCCATGTTGGCTCAGAGCTCCCACGGCTTGTGTCCATGAGAGAGGAGGTGAAGCCATATCTCTTATGACCCAGCCTCGGAACTCACACACCGTCCCTTCCAGGTCATTCTCTTCAGAGCCGTCACATGGGTACAGCTGGATTCATGGGGTGAAGACACAGAATCCTACTCTTGATGGGGGAGGGAGGGGTGGAGAAGAAATGTTCAGGAGGAGCATGTGGGACTGGGAAGTGACCACTTGGGGAAAATACACCTTTCACACAGGGACTACTACTACTCGACCATCAGATAGATTGTTTGGTGATTAAAAAGTACATCCTGAATTCTTCACTTAAACAAAACAGCATTTATCAGCAAGAAGCCTTTTGTATCCATGTCCCTTAAACCTCAAGGCCCCGAAGGACATTTTCTTTCATTTTATAGAAGGAAGAACTGTGGGACAGATGGGTGAAGGGGCCATCCCACTGTCCATGGTAAGCAACAGGCCTGGATTGGAAGACAGTGCAGCTTTGGAACAATGGCTCCCAACCAGGGGTGATTCTGTCTCCCTTCACCCCCCCCACCCCGAGATATCTGACCATTTCAGGAGGCATGTTTTGCTGTCACAATTTGGGGTGAGGGGGCTCCACTATTGGCATCTAGTGGAGAGAGGCCAGAAACATTACTAAACATCCTCCAAGCCACAGGCAGCCCTGCCCCCAAATAAGGAATCTCCCTGTCCACATGTCAATAACACTGAGATTGAAAAACGGTGCTCTAGAGACAACATTCTAACCACGACCTTATTCTAGGGTTTTCTTCGTGTTAGTTTCTGCCCCCCTGCCCCTCATTTCCTCTAGTCTTCCAGCCTCTTTTGTAGCCCAGCCCTTGGCTGTGTCCGTTCCACTGCGCTGGGATCACATACATCTCCTACAATCTCTGCCCTGTGCCAGCCTGGTGGATGTCATATCCAGGGCCAGGTGGTGGGTGGTGTCCGGCCACCTCATCCCTAGGGGTCTGCGGGGCTGGTCTCGGCTGTGCTGTGAGACATAGCATCGTGCTGGCCGGGCAGGAGCCCGCAAGGTCATGAGCCAGATGCGATTTGAGACAAGAGCTGGGAGAATGTGGATCTAAGCCTGCGTGCGCCCACGCCCCTTCCCCAGGTGCTCTTCTTGGAGGGAGAGGTAGGAGGCCTCCAGCTCCAGGAGGGAAGCCGCATTCCCTCACATTTGCATCAACACTGTTCCTGCAGTGGGGTCAGTGGTCAGATATTTTAAAAGCACTACAAGTTAGCCTTTAGCTCGAAGGTATGCTTTTGTTGCCCTCTCCTCCTCCCTCGACTGCTTGTGGGCAAGCTGCCTAATGAGCTCAGCGTAGACCGTTAGAGGCTGGGCAGATCCTGGATGCAGCATGAAGTCACCCTCTGAAGCCTTTTAGGAAGAGGAAGCAAACTGACAACGGAAGAGGCGATACGTTCATTCCAATAACAGCCCTCATGCTCTTGACAGAGAACTCCATTAATTCTGGATGTGGTCAAGGCTGGGGGCACCAAGGGCACCCTCTGGAATTATGTCTTTTAATGGGGCTGCCATCCTGACAGGTGGACTAAGTACACAACAGACATCGCTGTGGCTGGGAAATTCTAATGCTAGGACGGTGGCCTTGGCCGTGAATATTGCAACACTCCATCAGTATGGAGTCCAACAAACTTGATTCTGAATCCTGGGCCTGACCCTTCCTGGCTGAATGACATTGAGCAAATCACTTGGCCTTTCTAAGTAGCAAAAAGCATCCCATACAATGACACAGAGTAGAAGCTCGGTGTATGGACATTGCTATTATTAATCTGATTCTGCAGAAGTTGCAAATCTGCTCTGGGAAGGAAAACTACAGGCATTTCTAGGATCTGTACATTGCCTGAGGCTCAGGCCCATCTGAGATCCCCCGGAAGCCCACGGTCAGATAATGAAGGCCATGCTGTCGATGGGTGCTGCCCATTGTGGTAGCTGCTGGCCACCCCAAGAAACATAAAGTGGTTATAGTCTTTGGCTATGGAGAAACTGAAATACGGTAGATGTGATTGAGGGTCTGCTTTTTAAATTGTGTTTCATTTTAAATAATTTACATTTAAATGTAAAACCGATACCAGATTCACTTATTGGAAAGACTTTTAAGTACATCTGGAACAGGTCTGTCGTGAACCTTGTTTTTCAACTGTGACTTTTATGACACCTAAATGCAGAGCAAGTATTTCCATTGATAACCGAGATGAGCTCTATATACCAAACAGATTTTGAAGCCTTAGTACTATCTAGTCAATAATTTCCATGTGGATTACATGTTGAAATAGATTACATGTTGAGATACTTGGGACATTTTAAAGATTTTTTTTTTTTTAATTTATTTGACAGATAGAGGGGAGCATGAACAGGGGAAGTGGAAGAGGGATAAGTAGGCCCCCCGCTGAGCAGGGAGCCCAACGTGGGACTCCCTCCCAGGACCCCGGGATCACGACCTGAGCTGAATGCAGACGCCCAATGACCGAGCCACCCAGGCGCCCTGAGATACTTGGGACATTTTATATAAAAAAAGTATGTTACTAAAGTAATTCTGCTTGTTTCTTTTTATATCACTTCAATGTGGCGATCAGGAAACAGAATTACTTTTGTGGCTCCATTATGTTTCTACTGGCCAGTGCTAAAGTTGGCCACCCAGACAGCTCTCAGTCTCCACCCCAGGCTGCTCTTACACCAGGTGCGACAGTCCTGCCCAGAGTTCCAAGTCACAGATTAGAAACAAAGTTTCAGAAGAAGGAAGCACATACTGGAGCTGACTCTGTTCCCTTGCCTCTGTGCACACACTTCCCTTGCGGATCCAGTGGGAAGGTGTGATTGGGTGAGTCTGTGGGATCTGGATGGTCCTGAGTCTCTTTTGTAATACCAGCTCTTTAAAAGATCGCTGTCCTCTGGGCACCTGGGTGGCATAGTTGGTTAAGCGTCTGACACTTGATTTCAGCGCAGGTCATGATCGTAGGGTACAGGAATCGAGCCCCGTATTGGGCTCCCTGCTCAGTGGGGAGTCTGCTTGTCTTTCTCTGCCTCTGCCCCTCCCCATGCTCATGCTTGCTCTCTCTTAAATAAATAAATAAATAAATAAATAAATAAATCTATCTTTAAAAAATAACGTTCACTGTTCTCTTATGCACGTCACTTTCCCTTTACTGAATGTGTCTTAGTCTCCTGCTGTCCCACCTCGTGGATATCTCTGACATCACTCAGCTAACTAGCACGAGTTGCTTATGAAGGGGATGTTTTGTGCTACTGGTTCTGAAGGTTTCTCCTTCTATGGGGACCTTCTTATCCAAGTCCCACAAGATCTGGAAAGCCCATCTTTGCAAAGGCTCAGCTCATTTCTGTCTCAGGCCTTCTGGGTCCATGTGTCCTGATCGGCCTCCAAAACTGCATTTGGGACTGAGCCCACGGCCATTCCCCAGCAAACGCCGTGGCAGCCACGGGACCAGCAGGCAGCAGGTGCTGCAAGTCAAACAAGGAGCAGAACAGCCACGCTTGGGTCCCGAGTGCAATTTGCACAAGACTTTTCTGATATTTAACCAATCGTAGAAAGAGATTAATATTTCCCCCACCTATCCCCAAGTCAGGTCTGAACCATATCCATCAGCAAACTCATTTCCTCCTC
Source organism: Enhydra lutris kenyoni (assembly GCF_002288905.1). Lineage (NCBI taxonomy): Eukaryota > Metazoa > Chordata > Mammalia > Carnivora > Mustelidae > Enhydra > Enhydra lutris. The sequence continues at coordinate 8,321,033 of NW_019154110.1, forward strand.
AGGATTACTGGTAACTGTTCTGCTTATTTACTGAAGGGCAATGGCCGCCCTGATTGAGTCATGCATGTTCTTAAAAAAGGGGGAAGAAAGTCCTTGGGGATATCACTAATCTAATCACAGCACTTCTCAGTGGGGGACCTAGAATTTGCGAGGTAAAGAGCGACCCCTTTGATCTGTGAGGTCATGAGACACTGTGGTATTGGTCTTCTAATTTCACTAGGAAGGTGGTAACATGTCGAGACATCACATAGGATTTGGAAACAGATAGGACTTGATCCTGGCTTGCCTGCTTAAAGTCCATGTGTTTCTGACCAAAGTGCCTCTTCCCTAGGCCTCAGTTTTGTACTCTGGAACTGGGAAGGATAATGCCTATTTCCTGAATTGCTTTGCAAGAACACAGAACCTGATGTCTAGGGAACACTCAGTCAATGGCAGCCTGGTCCTCAGAGCTACTATTACACGACCCGGAATATCTGTTAGTGATTGCCTTATGAGCTTCAAAAAAAAATTAAAAACCCAGGAACTCCCAACCATCCTTTGTTTTAGTTCAGTATATCACTGGGGCAAATCCTTCCAGATTTCTCAGCCTTGTCTCTTTCTGACATCCTTAGTCAGTGAAGGCAACTGAATCCCAGATTTAATGTTATTCTTCAGATTGGTAAGGAGAGGAGGGGGAGAACCCTAAGTCTTGCATTGACCCACAGCTATGTTCACTCTTGCTTCTTTCTGACTCCTGTCCTCATTCCCTCAGGCAGGAAGCAGCAGACATGGCAGACAGAATGTTCATCTGGGGGGCTCTTAAGTCAGCCAAATGGCCTGGGGCATGGGGGGTGAGTGGGCATGAGTTCTTCACGGGTTTTACTCAAAGTTGGGGAAGTTTTAAAACCCATCCCCTGGATCATGGCAGCAAAGATCCTGTTCTCCTAAAACTTCAGGGATCACGTAGTCGCAAGCGGCGTGGCAGGAAGTGGAGAACTATATGCATACATTTGGGTTTAGATTTTCAACCATGAATTCAGCAGACAAGTACTCGCTTGGAAAGTCTGAGCTTGTTTTTATCTTCGATGTTCACCGCCATCTTCATGTGAAGCATCTTCATGTAGAGAGAGGGTCTGTGTGTACGTGGACAGGAAACCCAAGTTCAGTTCTAGAATCTACCAGGGGCTTTCTCTGTGACCTTGGGAAAATGTTGGCTGGGTATCCTAGAGACACGGGAAGGGAACTAATGTTATGGATACCTTACTCCTCACCCTGTCCAGTAGCAGGGGTTTCAGGATTCCTGTTTTCATCAAGGCTATAGGGTTAACTTATCCAATCCCAAAAGGCTAGTAGTGACCTAGCCAGGAGGGGACTCTACCCAAGTCTCTCAGCCCCTGAAACCCACCACGCCCATCCCATTATGTCATGCTACATCTGCAGAAGGCAAAGTCCAGAAGGACCTAGACAGATGACCATGGGGATTCATGGACCTGGGCAGGTTTAAAGACATAGAGTCAAGGTAAGTTTAGAAGCAGATGGAATCTGGAGTCCAGATTCCAATGAGTGCCTCAGAGCCCCTCTCCCAAGAGCCTGCCCACCTTCCAACGTCATGCTCCAACCCACTGTCCATGGGTCCCAGCCTGACGCCATGTCCATGCGTGGGGGAAGCAGACTGCTTTACTGCCTGTGCTGATGCTAGTGCCTCTTCTATGATGGGCACTGGCCACACTTCTTTTGTTGGTTCATTTATGCGATTTCCATTTCTTTATTCGCTGAACTTTTCATCTGTACATTGCAGACAGGGGACTACAGAGGTGAACAAGCCCCAGTCCCAGACCTCTTCCGGGTTAGGTAGAAGCAAAGCCTCTAGAGCCTCAGTCTACTCTCTTCTCCAGCTTCAAGCACCTGAAGGTTTCCCACTGTTGACTGTAAAGGACTTCATCACTCCTCGAACTCCACCCCAGGCCCTCGGGCGTGCTCTGGGTCCTGTCTGTTGGTTTATCTGGCCCTCATATTTAGATCCTGTGGATGGGCCATTCTTCTCCGAGTCCGCCTTCTCCCCTGATGAAACCCAGGTGAGTGGGGTGTTCTACATTCAGGCAGTTCACTCAGAAATGAGGATATGGCCCAGCAGAGTGATACCAAAACCAGAGAGACACAGAAATCATGAGGGAATGCCAATGGGAATCATCTCTGTGAATGAGAGCGGGGCCAGGAGGATAGGGCTCCCCAAATCAGAGGTCTCAGGGCTGCAAAATAATTAGCTGAGACGAAGGTAATATTTGGGGCCCTGAATACCCAGGTGAGCCTATGCACTGAGGTCGGGGCGGGGGCATTTGTTGAGACAGGAGATAGCATATCTTTCCATTTTGGGGCCAAATGTTACAGAGAGGGATGTCTGAAAGATACACAAGTGGAGACAGAAATTGACGACAAGGCTTCCATCCTAAGACCACCTCAGACAGACATCAGCAGTTACGTAGTTTTGTTTGTTTGTTAGAAAAGAGGTCGTCACGAGCATGAGCTATTTAATCCGATGTGAATCTCAATTCCATCACTGGCTCGCTACATGCCTTTGGACAGATCACAGCACCTCCTTGAGCCTCCATTCCCCCACTGGACGATGATAGTGATAGTTCCCCACAGGGCCGTGGCGAGCTTCGAACAAGACGACAGACACAGAAAGACGAACACAAAGCCCAGCGCGTAGTCAGTCCTCAACGAACACTTGCTATTGCCATTATAAGGCTCTGGAATGAATCACGTAATTTGTCATGTGTTCTAATTCTTTGTCATTCCCCTCCCTGTAAAGTGTGGTCATAAAAGCATACAGCAAAAAGGGCCCTAGTCTTGTATCTAGAAGCAGCAAGGTGGCTCAAGCAATTGTGCAGAGAAGATGGGGTAGAAAGGATCCAAATAGGATGGGTTATGGGGGGAGGAGGGTGAACAGGAAGTGATCCCTGAGTGTGCTGGACAGAAGAAAGAAGATACTTGGATTCCCCTCTTAGCCAGACGAGTGTTAGGGTTCTCTCTCTAAAGCAGACTTTGGGGACGCCTGGGTGGCTCAGTTGGTTAAGCGGCTGCCTTCGGCTCAGGTCATGATCTCTGTGTCCTGGGATCGAGTCCCACATTGGGCTCCTTGCTCAGCAGGGAGCCTGATTCTCCCTCTGCCTCTGCCTGCCATTCTGTCTGCCTGTGCTCACTCTCTCTCTCTCTGACAAATAAATAAAACCTTTTTTTTTTTTTTTAAAGCAGACTTTGGCTGAGGCAGCTACACACTTGGACCAGGACCCTGTATTTCCAAAGAGCTTCATGCCCACACACCAAACTATTTCCAGCCTGCCCCATAGCTAAGTAGGGCCAGGGAAAGCTCTGCTCTGCCCCCAGAAGATTCTCACCTTGCCAGACCTGGAGGTTCACCATCACTTACCCTCACTCTATATCCGTTTCATAATCTCATCACAGGTTTCTGGGAGCTTCATGAGTGCTTCAAGGCCTTGAAAGGATAAAAAGCTAAGGTGCCCTGAAGACTATAAAATCTGGGAACAAGAGAACCACAAAAGAAAATTCCCGGCTCCTGTTTTATCCCTAAAAGTAGCTGTATCTAAATTTACCAACAAAATGTAATCGTGAAGACATACCATATTCCTTTAAAAGATTTCTAAGGTGAATCTCAGTTGTTTTCTCCACTTCGGTAATAGATATACCTAATTAAATACTTAAAAGTCCATTTAATTTTTAATTCAGGAAGTCATTCATGATAGAGGCAATTTAAACAACTCAGGAAAAACCTCAAACCCCAACAAAATTCCATTAAGTACGTGGATGCTTTAATGGTACATTTAACTAATGTTGAATTATATTGGGTCCCCGTAGAGGCACCCAAGCAGTACATCAGTTCCCTTTTGGGGAATCCAAGCTTTTTTCTCTTTAATGATCAGTTCAGTTGGTTAGGTTGACACGGGGCAACAATCAAGGTTACCTGTTATAGTTCACTGCTCATAAGAAGAACATTTCCTCTGGCCTTCCCTTGAAATTCAGTGATCCCGTAGATCTTACGTTAAGTGTGACTCCTTGAACCTTCCTGTGGGTTCATTTACTTGCCGCCTTCGTGGCCCATGATGGGGGTCATGGAGACATCTGTGGGAGTGGGGTGTGATTCTGAGCTGCTGCTCATCCATTTCTGAAGCTGGGGCTATAGCATTTGGCTCCAGCCATGGGCCCACCAACCATAGGCAGGGTTCCGTGATCTTGGCGTGAATGTCTTCACAGGGTTCCCCTTGCCCTTGAACAGAGATAGATTCATGGGGCTGGAGGCACAATGGGGATCAGCTAGCACAATGCTCTTACTTCATCGATGTGGAAACAGACCCAGAGAGAGCAGATGGCCAGGAGAAAAGGAAGGGTGGAAGCACAGGTGTTTTACTTCCCTTCAAGGACTCTTACTACCCTTCCCTACCCCAGCCAGGCCCCTAAGCACCGAGGAGAGAGTGGACTGGACCAGCCCTTATAATATGACGTTCATGTCCAAACAGTGGAGTGGGAGAAAGATAGAGTGTAAGACGAGATAAATTCCATCCTTGAGGATTTCTGTGATAAACTTAATGGAGAAGCAGAACAAACACACTTGAAGAAATTAGGAGAAAATTATAAGACAATACATAATTAGGTGCTAAATTATGTGAGGCAGAAAATGGAGAAAGCTTTACGTATTGCAAGAGCCTGAGAGTCATTGTGGAGGAGCTGGACCCAGATTGGCTTTGAGTCATGTGGATTATTGAAGGGATGGGTTTCTTTTCTGTGTCATAAATAATATGCACATCTAATGTGGCTCTGGAGTCACACAGCTCTCACAAACTTACTGACACTCTACAAGCCTCAGTTTCCTTATCTATGAAATGGGAATAAGATGCCATTACGGGGTGTGGGTTTGCCTAACAGGAAACAATCACCACTGGGGGAGCTAAACCAAGCTCTTTGCATCAAAAACATAGGATAGGGAGCCAATGCCTGCCTGTTGGCTAATATTTACTTTGATTTAGTCCCAGCAGACGAGGTACCATTGCAACCCAAATATCCTTATCTATTAAGCAAGAGCCACCATGTGACAACCTGCTGCTGACTTCTTTTTATCTGATGATATGTAGTCCTCACCTGCCCCACTAACCTACAGACAAGGTTATACAGCTTGGGTATGCCTCTGATCCACTGACGCTCACCTTACTAGGTAGGGTGGCAGATATCACATCATTGGTGTCATGATATGAAAAGAACTCAAATCTATCTGGAAACATTTTAGAGCTCAGGGGCAGGTGCTGTACAGAAGGGAGAGGTCCGCTTGTCGCAGGAGAAGCCCAAAGAGAATACACAAACGACTGATGAAGGTTCCCTGGCAGCCTCGGTAGGTCCATCTCTCTTGATGCCTCTTAGCATGGAACCTGAACGTAGACATGAACTTAGCATGAAGTACAAAATGACGGCCTGAGAAAGCATGGACCAGAAACAGAGGGTGATGCATTACAGTGCTACTCACATATGTACTGAAGAAGGACAGTGCTTCCCCCTTTTGATGGTTTACTGCTCGCTCCCAAAGAGAGGGCACACAAGGCAGACAACAAGACAAGAGAGGTTCTGAAGATTTTAACATTCGGACCACTCTGGGTCTTCTCACAGTGCAGGGTTCCCAAGGGGGCACTGGCTACTCAAAATTAGGGAGAAGGATTCTAGGGGATGAAGCCCCTGTTTTTAAAGTCATCATGATGGCTAGGTGCGTAGGGATATAAAGGGTCAGTCACAGAACCTGGAGTACAGCAGAGATACAACAAAATGGGCCATCTCTTCCCTAGACTAGAGGTTTCTGGGATGGATGCGATTGAGTTAAACCAGGATAAATTACAACCACCACTCTTTTCCAGGGATAGCTTGACCCTGCCTGTGACTTCAGGGCTAGGCATTAAAGAGAAGGGCCTTCCCTGAGAAGGAGACCCCCAGATGGTCAAAAAAGGATTGGGTTTAAAGGTGAGGAGAAGGTCAATTTTATTCACCCTCAGTTGTTCTAAAAAAGGCAGCAAGGTCTGAGTTTACTGCAAATCATGTGAGAAATGGTTAAGTCCCTAAAAATTGAGTCCATTGTAGGGTTCTGGAAACAGTGACTCTCTTCTCTCCTGGTTATCTTGGGTTCTTGCTGTGTTCCCCACCACGGACAATAGGGAAACTATCCCCAAATAAGACCATTTCCTCGGCTTATTCTCAGAGACGGTCTTTTTGGGGAGATAGCAGATACTGCCTTAGAATCATCTGGAGGAGAGAGCCTCCCTAGCAGGAAGCCACAGCCATGCTGGAGAGAGAGAGAACGAGAGAGCAGGTGGGACCCCTGAGGCTGTGGGGAAGATTAGGAACAGAATGTTATAGAATTGCTTCAAGGCAGGGCGTCATGTGAAACACTTTTACTCAGAGCTGTTTATTGAATTTTTTTTTAATCTATAGAAACATAATCATTTTAGAATTAGAAAATATCACATAGCATCTAACTTTCCACTCGAAGCAGAAATATTGGCTCTAGATTCACTGAAAGGGAGGCAGATTCTGCTGAAACAGACCCAAAAAAAGGGATTTCAGTATAATCATAGGCAGCTCTTCCCATAACTTTTGTTTTTCTTTCTTTCTTTCTTTCTTTCAACTCTACCCCACTTGCTAAAAACCTCTTCTTTATACTAAGCTGAAGTCTTACCTCCTCAGATTTTGTCTTGGCTGGGAGCTAAGGCCTACTCCGACACGATGGCTTCTCCAGACCTAAACATCCCATGTTGTCATTTCTTCAGTAACTTCTACTTGCTTTTCTTGAGTCTTATTTCAATAGGAAGTGGGGGTGACTCTCCCTGGCATCAACTTCCTCTCCTCCTTTTTGCCCTTTTCCTTGTTAGAAAAAACAAAGCCCTTTACCCATTCTTGGCATGAATATGATGGGGAAAGGAGTCCCAGCTGGGCCTGAAAGTGATCATGTGGCCCTTCCTTTCGCTACCAGCAAAGCATCTAGTAGTATATTTTCTTATAGCATCTCCCTCACGGTGTTTCATTTTTTAATTTTTATTTTTATTGTTTTTAAGATTTTATTTATTTATTTTATTTGTCAGAGCGAGAGAGAGAGAGAGAGAGAGAGAGAGCACAAGCAGGAGGAGCTGCAGAGGGAAAGAGAGAAGCAGGCTCCCTCCGGAGCAGGGAGCCCAATGCGGGACTCGATTCCAGGACCCTGGGACCATGACCTGAGCTGAAAGCAGAGGCTTCACCAACTGAGCCACCCAGGCGCCCCTATCCCTCCTGGTGTTTTAGAATGTATTTGCATTTCGAAAGTTTAAGGGCTTAGGAATTTGGCTGTGGTTTTGAGAAAATCCTGTATTTATATTTGAGCATAAAATGTGGTGCCCTGTCCTCCTCCCTAGGGGAGTTTTGGGGCCCTCTTCACTACCCACTAGACAACGGAGAACTTTAGGGATGGAAATAGGTTTTGAGCTCACTGTCTGTGAAGATCTCTCCTGGCTCTCTTGTGGATTCATTGTCTCCTCAAGCGTAGGGAAGTCCCACCATAGCCACTGAGCCCCTGCTTTGGTTCGAACCTTGTGTTAAGCTCTGGGCCACCCCGAAGACCAGGACACATTCCCTTCTCTTGAGGGGCTCTCGGTCATTTCTCTTCCTTTGGAAAAGAGCATCCCCGGGCAGACTGGTAAAGCTGTGGAATTTTGAATCTTTCTCTGACCCAAAGTTATAGGAAGCGCCAGGAAAAGTTTGGTCAGAGGAATTTCTAGTCTCTGACTGAATTCAGGAGCTGTCTGTGTTTATGCATATGCGGGTACTTAGCTACATTTGCATCCTCATCAGACTCCTCCCTGCTGACAGCAGGCCTGTCTCTCGGAGGGTACAGATGTAATTATCCTTTCGCAAGTATATGGCACGCTGTCAGGATTTTGCTCTAGAGGAGAGAAAAGACCCAGAAACAAGTCTGAAGAGGAGAGGAAAGGGAAGGAGAAGGTTCCCTGTACTTTTGACTTAGAGACCCTCCCCTTTGGAGCAGCTGCAAAAGGCCCCCAAAAGTCCTTCCCAGCCTACTTTTTCTGTCCTTTTCCATGCTGCTCTCTTTTTGCTTGTTCCCAAAGTGTCCTTGTGGAAGATGGCGGGGGGTGGGGAGGGGATAAAAGGTGAGGTAGTCCACCGTAGTCAACAGAGAAAGGGGGTAACAAGCTACTTCTTATCATCATCTCAATTCCTCTCCAGATGCCTGTTTCTAGCCTTAAAAGATGAAGGAGGATCTACAGGGCCAGTTACTCATTTTGTTCATTTACTCTCCCTCGATGTAGAAATAACAAAATCAAGTTTTGACCTAGATACACTCGCTAAGAAGTATCAAAATATAGCTGGTTTTGTGAGTGGCAGGAGAGACGGATCCTCCACAATTCCTGTCATCTCACATCACCCACGAAAATCTAGACATACACAGAAGCAGGTCCTGAATCTGTCACAGCAAGCAGGGGATCTCGGTGTGCTAATTAAGAACAACGAACCCAACAGCAAGCTCGTGGTTGACCAGAAAGCCCAATGGGATGCAGCCTTCTAAGACAGCAGCAGTTCCAAACAGAGGGAGAGCAGCAGATGGAGAGTGCATCTCAGGGGTTGAATGCTATCAACATCACCCTTCATTTACACCCAGCTAAGGAGTCTGCAGCCAACCAGTAAGATGCTGCTACACCCCAAACCTTTAGCATCAGTCAGACGTTACCACTGATATCTGTGCTACCTTTAAAAAGTGCTGTGTTGGTATCAATTCATTAAAAAATAATACCTCAAGATGAAATTTAGTATGTTTGGCCACCTTACCCAGCAGCCCCATTTCTGGAATAGAGTTGTTCCAGTTCAATAGGTAGAAGTCTACTTGAGAGAGTAGATTTTGAAATATATGCCGGAGAAATTCCTGTATAGGTTCTTTGGAAGGCAGGCCCAGAAGTTTCTTTGGAGTGTTGATTGTCAGAGTGGGGAGACAGAGCCAACGTAGGTATCCATCGTTAGCATATGGTCAAGGAAAATAAAGTAAATAGGTGTTAAGGGATATCATGTTGTAGTTGGAAAGAAGCTAGCATATGTATAACATATGAACATATGTCTTCGTGTGTGTGTGTGTGTGTGTGTGTGTGTGTGTGTGTGTGTGGGCGCGCACCATCCGGTAGAGGGAAGGAATGCTCCCTCTGCAGTGGTGACTCGGCAAATGCGGCCAGATTTAACATGGGAGAGGGAAAAAGGGAGTGAACCTCCACAGCCCTTAACCTGTGGCTGTTCCCAGGCAAAGTGTCTGTATGCTATTTTAAAAAGACATAAAATGACATAATTTCTATCTTTTCTCCCTGCAACAAATTCATCTGTGTCCTAAGAGCATGGTGTCACTGTCCCTTGGGTGAACTAGACTATCATCTTTCCCAGAGATGTAAGAAGCTGCTGAGAGCCCCGCCGGGCCCAGGCATTGTTCAGTCCATCCCACTGGCCACAAGGTAGAACTCTGGAAGGTCCTGCCCCAGTCTTCCAAATACACGAAGTGATACCTCTGCTCGGTGCTTCTATGCACTTTCTCCACAAATACTTATTGTGTCCCCCTCCCCATGTGACAGACGCTGCAGGGATATTAATGATTACGGTGTGATCTCTGTTCTCATGGGACTGCCACCCTGTGGGGCTGTCATTCTAGAGATCCTTTTCTCTCTCATCTGGACTTAAAATCGCTGTAGCATCACAGTTAACGGTGTGGGCTCTGAGCTCATAAGGCCTGGGTTCCAGTCCTGGCTGGCCAAGCCAGGGACTGGCTGTGTGAACCTGGACAAGTGACTTCGTGTGTTAAAGGAAGTTGACTGCAGTACCCATGCCCCATAGGCTTGCGTGGGGGATTAATTACACTGAAATACATGTAAATCCCTTAGAACCACAGCGGCACACGGTGCGTGCTCAGTAATTCTTTTTCCCCAACTACATTCCAGCAAGATTTGGTCACTTCTAGGCCAGTACATTTTATATCTCTTGCAGGTGAATTGCTAAACCCAGCCATCAGTCCTTTATACAGATTTTTATTTCTTTTCCATCAATTTATGTCTATAAGTGGTTCTAAGCTCTAATCTCATTAACTCTAATAAGTCTTTTCTGATAAACCCCAGGTCTTTACCCCTCCCCCTTGTCCCTGCAGACCTGTTCCATCACACGTAAGTGGATACAATGTCATTCCCTCTGGGTTCAGAAAAGGCAAGTGACTAGCAAAAGGTCACACTTGATGCTAGATGCTAGGGCTCAAAATCTGGTCAGCCTGGTTTCAAATTGTATGACTTTTTACTATGTTATTCTGACTTTCATCATGTCATAGAACACAACTTTCATGTCATGACATGAATTTCCTCATATCATAGAACACTCTAATAAAAAAAAGCTTTTTCGGGACACCTGGGTGGCTCAGTTGGTTAAGCCGCTGCCTTCAGCTCAGGTCATGATCCCAGGGTCCTGGGATCGAGTCCCGCATCGGGCTCCTTGCTCAGTGGGAAGCCTGCTTCTCTCTCTGCCTCTGCCTCTGCCTGCAGCTCTGCCTGCTTGTGTTCTCCTGCTGGCGCTCTCTCTCTCTCTCTCTCTCTTTCTCTCTGACAAATAAATAAATAAATAAAATCTTAAAAAAAAAATGCTTTTTCAATTACTGCTATTTTTTTGAGTGCTATGTTCCCTGTATGGGGTAATATGTGTATGTGTGTGTGTGTGTGTGTGTGTGTGTACACACACACATAAATATAATATTACATATATTTATTATATAACATATATATTATATAACACATATATATAATATTACATATATTTATTATATAAGACACATGTAATATATATCTATAGTAATATGTATTATACAGTAACATTTGCCTGTAATATATGTAACATATATATATAAATTTGGGGTTGATGAGGAAAGACTTCTTAGAGTTGGCAAGATTCAAGCTCTTATAGCAGCTTGCAGACATAAATTTTCATATATTATATGATTGGTATTATATATAACATATAACATTCATTGTATAAATTATATATCTATGCTATTATGTAACTTATATACTTACACATACGTAATACATATGCTTACATATATACCTACATCATATAAATATGTATGTGTGTTGATGTTTATATTAGCACTCATTTAACCCTTGCTTTGAGAGGCAGGTGCTATTATTATGCCCATTTTATAGATGAAGAAACTAACCCTTGGAGAAGTTAGGCAAGTTTCCCAAGGTTACCTAGTGAAAAATGATGGGATCTGAATCTGGATCTGTCACCTTGTATCTTTTCCATTGTTTGTACTTCACAGACCTTATTTCACTGGTGGCTTCATGGGTAAGGCAAGCTGAATGCTAGTTGAAAGGATCAATCAATTATATGTGAGTTCCTGTAGTTCTTGTTCATCCACTACACCAAACCGCTGAGCTGGAAGTTCAACGCACTTTAGCTTGGTGTGAATTTTCCGGGCCCCGTGGTGTGTAACTGGTGGTATGGTATGTGATGTAAACCTTCATGTGGATAATAAGGTTCCTTCTCTCTCTGCATCTGTCAAACCCCCTGGTGGTGGCAAGAGTTGCTGCTTTAAACCCTGGATGGTCCTCATGGCTCACTGCGGCAGTCCTGAAGGGCCAAGGGCTTGGGGTCTTCCTCGTCCAGAGGTCCCAGGTTGGCCCTGAGCTTCTGTTTATAGTTGGTTTTAAAAAATATTGGGGAATTTGAAAAAAAAAATAGTGCTATCCAGCAATAAATTAAGCCAGTCCCAACACACAAAATCCATAATGGTGTAGATAACCATCCACATAGACCTTAATTGTGATTTAATAGTGTTTGCTGTAACTCTGCTCCAGGGAAATGTACTTTCAATTAACCAGTGTAAACACAATGTGTACTTACCCCATAAATGTTCTCCTAAATGTGCTAATTAAGGCCCACATCCAGTGAGTTTCATATTATGCCCTCCTTCCTTTCCCCAAAACACCACTCTACTTCAAGTTCACCTTACTCTTATCTGCATTGTTGGCACAGTGGTCTATCGCCTGCCTCCACTCTTGCCGATGTGTCTTAATTCACACTCCAAGACAAGTCCCCCTGTTTAACTACACTCTCATGCCTGGCCCTGCGTGCACCCTCCTCCACAATATGGCGTCCAATCTACCCATCTGGTCTCATCTTCCACTCTCCACCACTATCTTCTCACCCAAGCACTTCTCCAGCCCTTTGTTTACGTTGTCCCCTCTTTTGGAACTACCCTCCCCACCATCTATTTGCATAAAAACTCCACCTCTCCTTCAAGACCATCCTCAAGCCTCCACCAAAAACATCTGGTAATTTGTCTGCTTGAACTTGGATGTGGCTCTATTTCCCTTTAAGCTCCATGCTGATTTATCCTTCTCTAATGGGATTTGGGATATGGATAGGTCTTTCACTTCTCCAACAAAATTGGAAACAGCGGTCCTTTGTTTTTCTCTCTGTACCTTCACAGGGATTTGCCTGTAGATGCTGGATAAATGATTACTGAGTTAAACAGAGTCAACACTGAAGGGACAGGAAATAGAAGAGGTAACACCCAACGGTGGGCTCTTTATGAGACAAAAAGGCAGGGGCGGGCTAAGGTTCCTCTAGTGTGTGAGTATCGGTTCTGCTGAAGTGAACGCCCAGCTGAGCTTCTGCATTCATGAGTCATACAGATCTGGTTTTTCACCCCCTAAATAGGGCTTGTAGTTGTTCAGTAAAACCCTTGAGACTTGACCGAAGATCTGCTGACCCATCCTTAATGCATCTTCTCGTATATAAGTAACTACAAATGTCCATAAAAATTCAGGAGTAGTTCTATGGTTCAACTTGAATCGGGAGTTGGGAGATCTCAGTTGTAGCTTCAGAAATATCATTAAATTGCTGCAGAACTAGGATAATTGGAGCTCTGTTATTTTCACTTTTGTGCCTCTATACACAACAGAAGTGAGATAATTGGACGGTGAACAGTATGGTTCCTTAGGATCACATTCAGGCAGGGGATCAGTCTCTGCCATCGTGGCTGCCAACATCAGCTGGGGCTTTACATATGCCACCTTCTTCTCCACCCCAACCCACTGATGCTCTCTGAGGCTGTTACCCAAGCATCAGAAGAACTTTAAGTTCCCCAAATCATTCCAAAGAGCAGCCAAGGTAGAAAGCCTCTACTCTAGATGGACGCTTCTCAGATTTTAATTTGCATATAAACCACAAAGAGATCTCTGCAGAGTTGGATTCCTTTGGTCTAAGGAGTGACCCAAGAGTCTGCATTCTTTATTGTTTAAATTAATTAATTAATTAAATTATTTGACAGATAGAGAGAGTGTGTGCACAAGCAGGCAGAGTAGCAGGCAGAGGGAGAGGGAGAAGCAGGCTCCCCACTGAGCAAGGAGCCCGATGCAGAACTAGATCCCAGGACCATGGGATCATGACCTGAGCTGAAGGCAGACCCTTAACTGACTGAGCCACCCAGGTGTCCCAAGAGTCTGGATTTCTGACAAGCTCCCAAGTGACGCCAGTGCTGTTAGTCCATGGACCATCTACATAAAGAGCAAGACCCATTTTATTCCGTATAAATTCTTTGAAGGGCTCTTCTTGGAAATAGTCATATATAACCACAGGATACATTGTTGGCTGTAATAGGTGCCTCTGAAATTTCGGTGCTAGGCACTCTTCAGAATCTGGGGAGCAACAAAGACTGTCTGACTTCAGAAGAACCTAGAAAAACGCCTCAGAAGGCAATCAAGACAATCAGGACGGGCCTAAAGAGAGCCACCAACAGAGACAGATGCTTCAGAGACTGTCATAAGTAGCTGGGCACTCAGAAACATTAGAGGAACTCTAGCTCAAGGCCTTAAACTACAAACTGGCCATCGCATTCCCCAGTACCCAGAGTCCCAGAGGCCTAGTATTCTCCAAATCATCCTAGAAATGCACAAATTAATTCAGACAACACTAACGGATCCCCCATCGTGGTAGTGCTAGCTGGCTTATTGTCTCCCAGCCCCCAATTCACCCTTCTGCGCTCTGCTACATACTTCTGGGCCCGAGAGTCTGCAAACCACTTTTCTCCTTTGCTTGCTGGCTCTAAGGGGACCAGCTGTCCCAGTTTGCCCACAACTGTCCCCATTTTAGCACCGAAAGGCCCACATCCCAGGAAACCCCTTACTTATTCTCGCTGGCTTGCTATGAGGTTCTGCAAATAGGAGTCACCAGGGGGAGATTAGTAAGGAGGGAGAAGGGGCTGTCTTCTTCCTGGTTCGCTTGCGGTTCCTGCCACCGCCACCCCAGCTGGTGGCAGGTGCCCCCAGCAGCAGCAGCTGGTTCTGGTTACCTGCCCCTCTCAGCACTCAGAGCTGGCTCGGTGCTCCACCAGATGTCACAGAAGACGGGCAGTGTCCCTCCTCGGAGGTTCAAGCCCCAGCCCCACAGGCTCCTCCCCTGAGCTTCTAGACTCTGACGGTCCACTTGTTCCCTTGTTCCTCCAGTTCTGGGGTCGAGTTTCTATTTCTCGCACTTCTCATATATGGGTGATGCCGGCATGCTCCATTTAAACCTGCCGAAATGTTTTTTTATATGTTAGATTTCTTCTGATGATGTACCTAGTCTGGTTTTCCTAACTGGTTTCCGGCTGGTCTATTTGCTCTGTGCCAACGATACTCGGTTGGGCCCTGGAAATACAAAGGCAACTATAGCACAGCTGCCGCCCTCTAGTGGTGCCTTTATCGCAGTGCAATGGGGTAAGGGCTGGGCCAACCACACAACAAGGTGTGGGGGAGCCCAGGACGGGGGTTCCCAAAATAGACGTTTGTGGAAAGCTTTCTGGAGGAGGAGTGTTATCTGAAATGGATTTCAACTGGGGCTTTAACAAAATGAAAAAAAGAGCCACGGCCTTTCAGGTAGAGGGTACACCCTACACCAAGGCATATAGAAGTGTAACCGCACTGGGAGCTCCAGGAATAATTCTGCATGGTCAGAATAAGGACTGTGGGTAGAGGATTAGTAGGCAGTCTGTAGACAGTTCAGTCCCGTTGTCTTGGGCTCCTCAGGCTGCTACAACAAATACCATAGACTGGAGGCTTAAGTCACAGTTCTAGAGGCTCAGAAGTCCAAGGTCAAGATGCCAGCTGATTTGATTCCTGGTGAAAGCCTTCTCCCTGGCTCGCAGATGACTGCCTTCTTGCTGTGTCCTCACAGGGCAGGGAGAGGAAATGCTGGTGGTTGCTTCCTTTCTCTTACAAGGGCACTAACCCCATCCTGGGGGCTCCACACTCATGACCTCACCTAAACCCAATTACTTCCCAAAGGTCTCCCTTCCTAATACTATCGCCCTGGGACAGAAACAGTCACAAAGATGTTTCGAGTTGATCCTGAAACCTTTAAGCCATTTATACAAGATTTTTAATGCCAGGGTCCTACTATCAAGTCTATAGGTGGCTCCAGGTATGGTCAGGTGGGAAACTGAGAAGGAAAGGTGGCTTTTTACCTGTATTTTGCTCAATTCTCCAGGCCAGAAATCCATGGTCCTATGTTGTCAGAAACAGGTGGATGTGTTAAATCAAGAGGCAGAATATGAATTCCAATCTAGGTCATTTGTTTCAGATACCTGGACATAGATATAGTTATACAGACACAGCATCAAGATTATTTAGTTGAAAAATAGAGTGGTTTCTTCCAAGGGGAGCATCCTAATGTCATGAAGAGGGGGGTGGCCGTTCTGATGGACAGCTACACCATCGTGAAGGCCCCAGAGAGAATGTGCTAAGCTTTATAAAGCTTTATAAAGCAAGCAGACAGTCCCTTAATTTTTAGAGACCCCAAACCAGTGGGACAGGAAGATGCCCCAAAAGAGTTAACAGGTGTGACACGGTCCTTTTCTCAGGCAAGGGGTAGACAACAACTAGAAATCAAACGCAAACGTGGCAGAAGGAAAATTCTCCAGCGAGTAGGGGTGGGTAGGTGTGGACAGAGGGACCAGAGGTCCTCACCAGCAGAGTTTCCGGTTGTTTTGGGAAATGCTGTGAGGCAGTGAAAAGGCGGGGGGGAGGCCGGGACCACTTACATGTACCTTTTAATATGTTTTTCCAATTAAAGTCTGAAAGCCAGCCTGGAAGCTTAAAGTGCTGGAGGCCTTTAGCCACCCGAGGAAAGGTAGTTAGGTGCAGGTGGGGCACGGCTGTGGAACTGCAGTCAGTACGTGTCCCGGGTCCAGAATGTCTGACCCACTGGGTCCTGTTTGATGCTCAAAGGGCTCATTTTGGAACCAATCAAAGATAATGTCACTTCACAGAGGGAAAGGCAGCCACCGGGAACATGGTTGTCCCCCAGGGAGGGTCCCCAGTGCAAGGAACACAGACATGCTCCAAGGGCCACCTTTACTAGCAGAAGCCCCAGAGAGAAGGGGCATCCCTCTTTCTGAGTGGCCACTCCTGGTGCTTTGGTCCTCATCGCAAAGCGTAACTGGGACCATCCTGCAATGCCCCACGCTAAGGTTTAAACCCCAAACGGCGAATGTCCAGGAGCTGGAAACATGAGTCAGCCACCCACACATGAGGCAATTCTGGGGGCCATGCAGTGGACTAGAAGCCAGAGAGGAGGCCACGGCATTAGGAAACTGCAGGGGGGAAGTGGGTGCACACGTGCGGGGGTCATGGAAAAGAGAGGATTAAGAATGAGATTGTTGTGCTCTGCCCTGATCACGTGTAGAATGACTTCAGGCATGGACACTGCACTTTGGAAGGGATTCCAAGGAACCTCAGCCCTGGCCGGCTAGGGAGGGACCAGGAAGTGAGACAGGGGAACTCTGGGGGTGTGCAGAATGGGAGGCCGAAGGCCCAGGAGAGCACCAGCCCTGCGCACTGACACCTGATGGGCTGTCTTGTGAAGCATAAGTCAGATCCGCCCGGAAAGGCCAGCAGGGAGAACCAGAAGAGACGAGAGGAATTCCAGGGAGACATGGCAACGTGAGCCAAGGAAGATGTGCAGGACCCCAAAACGTAAAACAGATTAATGTGGCATCTTAATAATATACATTTATGTCATAAATCCTAATATCAAACATTCTTTTTTTTTTTTTTTAACTTACGATGAAAAGAATCACTGAGAGCCTTGAGATTGTTTGGATAAACATAAGAAAACCTTTGAAACCAAGGCTACCGGAAGACCAAAGATATAATTTATTCCTCTCCTTTCTTTGGCTTGTGGAGCACAGGAGGAAAAAAACCCTGATTCATGCAGAAAAGTAGTTGCAAACGATACCAGTCTCCAATAGCTCATCTGGCCATCTTGGGATAATTCTTTAATTAAACTGATGCAGGAACTTGAAAAGGGAGTAGCTGTAACATTCTGCTTGAAAGTTGAATCTCGTACGGTTTGTAACAGTGGGCTGTGCCTAGGACCACACATTCAGAAGTCACACAAGAAGAGACAAAAAAGCAGACAATAAGCTCCGATTCGACTTTGATTGGTGGCATTATCATGACTCTGATGAGTTACACGCACGGTTACAATTACACAGCCAACCTCTGGGCCATGCTGGGAGGCAAGCCCCTTCTCTCCGCCGAACTCCTGCCTGAACACAGGACTGTTTCTGTGCCGTGGAACTGTAATTCCCACAGAGGTGGAAGCCCAGGTACGAAGGTACCTTTTAACAAATCAGTGCCAAGATGCAACTTTCATAGCCAATGACTCATTTTCCGTAAGTTCTGATAGAGAGGTATAATCACCCTTCTGGGAGCAGGGTTCCCAGAACCGCACGCAAGTGATTTGATATGCGGCATTTCAAGTTGTACACTGTTGTTCTGAATGACTGTGCTAATCATATATATATATATATATATATATATATATATATATATATATACACACACATACACATACATGTATGTTATATATAAATGAAGTTTGAATTAAAAAAATCTTGCAGGATTCCTGCAGCCCTCAGGCTTAAATATTACTGGACAAAGCCAAGTCTAGGGGTTCCTTGTGCATCTGAGATCCTCCCAGACTGCCTGGTATGGAGACCTAACCTTTTCAGATGCATGAAGACCACACAGACTAGAGCAATGAGGGCAGACGGAGATGAGCCCAATCATGGGCTTTACCATGAGAATTGCCATTACAGGCACCCAAGTAAGCAAGAACAATGACTCTCGGATTCTCTGTCCCAACACGGCTCATGTGGCAGTTACTTCTACCATAATGGAGAGGGCAGATGGGCACAGAGAGAGAGAGAGAGAGATGTTGGCCACTTGGGGTTGAAGAGTCCCAGAGATGGTGATGACCTTCATGCCACTTGACGGCAAAGGGAGAAACCAATTCCCAATTGCCAAATATAAACTGTGATCCTGTTGTCTAACTCTATTTGTGATCATAAAATATTAGATCACAACAACTCCCACCATGTATTAAGTACTTACTATATGCTAGATATTTTCATAATTGAATCATACAAATTATTTTTTCTAACAATCCCAGAAGTCTTTCTCTTTGTTTTTTTTTTTCTTCATATCCCCATTTTACAGGGGGGGAAACTGAGGACTATCCACCTGGCAAAAGTCATGCAGCTAGTGTGCAGGGAAGCCACGATTCATATCCTTACAACTTGGCTCCAAAGACCAAACCTTTAGCCACTTCAAATATATGAATGGATCATGGACAAAGCCAAGTTCAGGAGATAAAGTAGTTAAGTCTTAGGATATCTGAGGTTTTAGAAAAAAAAAATTCAGAATTATAAAATTCTCCAAAATTTGGTGAAGTTCTATAAAAGCCAAGTAAGTACCAACCTATTGCTACCTATTTCTTTTTTTTTTTAAAGATTTATTTATTTATTTGACAGACAGAGATCACAAGTAGGCAGAGAGGCAGGCGGGGGGGCGGGGGAGCAGGGTCCCCGCTGAGCAGAGAGCCCAATGCGGGACTCGATCCCAGGACCCTGAGATCATGACCTGAGTCGAAGGCAAAGGCTTTAACCCACTGAGCCACCCAGGCACCCCTTGATACCTACTTCTGTTAGTTGATTGATACCCAGTTGTATTACTTGATAGTCAGGTTTCATCTCCGTTGGTGCTGAGACCTTTTGCTCTTTCATGGAAACACATCTCCAAATTTATTGTGCATGCCAAAGGAAAAACAGATTCACTCTCCATCATCTTGGCATACAACGGGCATCACCAGGATGCTTTTATATTGTTAAGGGAAGGATGCACACAGAGATGGAGCAGTGAACTCTGAGATATACAGTAGGTGGGAGAAAGAGGAGCCCCGAATGAATGAGCTCATGCGGTGCAGTGGAAAGGACGTAATTTACAAGGAAGACAGAGGCTCTGCCGCTGAAGAGTAGTATGACCTTGGACGGTGCACTTCACCTCTCTAAATCTCAGTTTTCCGAGCTGAGAAATGGGGATAACGTAGCCCATAGGCCCTCTGGGATAATGGAATGATCACATTTTTAAAATGTCTGCTACACAGGGCCCTTACGTATTTGAATTTTTCCTCCCCACCCTTAACATTCTCATGAGATGCACACATATGATTAAAAGGACCTCATTTATCCAGTATATAAAATAAAAGTGTCTTCTAAATGCTGACAAAAGGTTCTGCATAGCTTAATAAAAGGTTGTGAGGTTGAGGCCCTGTGATTACAGAGTCCTGGCTTGCCAAAACTCCTATCAATATCTAACTATTCCACTAAAACAGATTTTGTCTTCTTTCATGACTTTGGAATTGAGGGGCCTCTGAAGAATTCATGCAAAGACCTCTCTGTTGTTCTCCAAGTGACCGGCAAAATGTCTGAATTTCCAAAAGCCATAGGTGACAACCAGGGGACACTGGGCATTAGCAAAATGACCTGAGTGGAATGTTGCCCCCCCCCCCATCCCCCAAATGGATCCAGTGAACACAAGGTTTTCAGACCAGCTCTGGCTTTGGGACCTTCCCCTGGTTTACTTGATGAGCTACTTCCCCCTCCCTAGGAGTGGATCCACCATTGCAGTGGCCTCAGTGATAGACAGTTCTGATGGCCAAGCCCTTGGCCATCACCACGTGTCGCATCTCCCGTGCAGAGAATGGGGCTGGCGACGATGCGGGAGTCAGTTCTGGATTCAGCAGGTATATGGATGGCATGATGCCACTTCTCCATAATGAGTATTTTTCAGTCCGTTTAACTGACAATTCCAATCCGACTCCTTCCAAAGTGGGATGTTTGCTGTTAAACACACATGCGCACCCACCCACACACAACAACACTGTCTCTTTCTCTTACAGACGACACCTGTGAGCAGCTGGGATTCCCGGGGAGCACTGGTAGGAGCCTCAGTTTCTCTCCCGGGACCTGACCCTCCAAGGCAGAGCCCCGATAACCAGGAAGCAGTTTCTCATGCTTCCCCACGTCATCTCCTCCCACTCCCAGCTATTGGGTCTTGCCTCCCCAGGCGCTCAGAGAGCTCTGGTTTCCCCCCAGGCCTTCCCAAGTGCTGTGTGGAAGCACCCCCAAACCCAGCCAGGCACACCTAAACCCAGGCCCCTAGAAGATTTGGAACCAGCTCCTGGGATCTCTCTGCCTCCTCCCTGAGAAGCAGAGACGTCGGAGAGGCCCCTGGTGGGGAAGAAAGACAAGCCTCAGTGCAACGCGGTTTTCTTAGCATCAGTCTCCATCACTGCCTTAGGTTCTGGGAAAGACCCACCTGCTCCCTGAGTCTCCGTTTTCTCACCTATCAGGCAGTGCATGCGGCTCGGCCTTACCTATCCGGCCAGTTCTGCAGCCAGCTGTCTGCTATGAGGTTAGCGACCAGTACGAGGAAGTCCCAGGTCAATGGGCCCTGTGAACAGCGGACGTCACCAACACTTCCCAGCATCTAGCCTGACACTCCATCCTTGACCTCTTCCTGTACTCCTCAGCTCCTGGCCTCCGGCCCCTTCCCGCCCATGGGTACCCGTAAACCTCAGAAATGAGGCTGACCTTGCTTCCCGGGGACACTCACCCTTTTTCTCCCAGGGGACCTCTGTGGCCTCAGCTTAGCAATGGTAAATGAGACACAGCCTATTCTCCCCATGAATTCACCAACCAGCTTTCCTTAAGAGTCTTTATGTTTTGGGCACAGAGAAAATGGGATCGTCCCTGCTCTTGAGGGTGGTCTGGAGGGTGAGGCAGAGGAGCAAATGGGGTGAGGACAAGGCCCTGTGGTGCGTTTTGGTATAGAGGGAGGCACAGGGATGGGAGTCCAGGGCAGGCAGTCTGGGAAATC
This sequence comes from Enhydra lutris kenyoni, assembly GCF_002288905.1. NCBI lineage: Eukaryota > Metazoa > Chordata > Mammalia > Carnivora > Mustelidae > Enhydra > Enhydra lutris. Next base: position 8,342,332 of record NW_019154110.1, read on the forward strand.
TTCAAAAAGGAAGGAAGGGGTAAGCATTCACTGGGCAAAGGGGAGTAGAGAGGGTGGAAAGTATGGGAAGCATTTCAGGCAGAAGGAGATGCAGAGACCCATATACAGGGACACCCTGGGTGGCTATGAGTGATGCTCACACTTGACAGAAGAGTGGACTGAGCTCTGGGAGGTGAAGATGCTTGCACGGTGCCCCCTGGCCAACGGCCCGAGAGCCTGAGCTCCCTCCAGTACACACTCTGCCTTTCCAAGAAAAGGGTTGGCAACATGGCTAGAGGTGTAGGTGCTCCAAAAAATGGAGTCACAGCTGCCTTTGCCAAAAAGTCCATTAGACTGGGGGATCAGATGAGCTGACTGAGTGTACGAGCCCCCTTCAAAGAGGACAAGAACGGGTTACTGCTGAAAGTAAAGAAGCCCCCAGAAACAGCGGGGTCTACATCCTCCCCTGGGGGGGCGATAAAAGCCCAACGAAAGGGCAAGCACCCCTGGTGACCTGGTGGGGTGAGGGTCTCCCCTATTTTTCTTCTGACACTGTCAGGCCCTTAGGGAATGTGCCTCTTGTTCCTCCACGTACTCTTAGTAAGCCGCTGCCTGGGGGACAGGAGACTGTCCCCCTCTGTGCCCGTGTCAGCGAGGGCTGTCGTAACCTGACAGCTGGGGCGGAGTTGGCGCTGGGCTCCTGTCCCTTTCCCTGCTTCAAAGCCGGCCTGCTTTAGAAGCTCCGATGCTCTCGGGGATCTCTCACTAATCTTTTTATCTGGATATTTATACAACATTCTGCAGAGCAGACCGCCTCCTGCTTTTATAAAAGAACAGAAATAACAACGTCAGCGTTTCAGGTACACAGTAATTCCCAATTTCCTGCTCCTGGAGGCATTCCACACAGCCCCTGGGTGTGTGGGGGAGGGGGCGAGAGGCTCCTGGTGGGGGGACAGGGTCTAGTCCAGGGTCCCGGGCCCATGGTGTTAGCGGGCACCGTGTTCTACTCAGGGGCTCGGCCAAGCAAAATAGGAAAACACAGGAAGGAGGGGGGGAGTCATATTTGCTAAGCATGTGATGTGCGTACGATCTGCTCATCCCGTGACAGGCAGGCAGTGTTCGGATTCCGCAGCTTAGGAAGCTGAAGCTTTGGGGGATGCGAACTCATTTGTTGAAGGAACACAGCTCAGATGAGGCCTATTCTGCCCACCGGCTGATTGATTCCTGGTCCATTTCTGCCTCTGTGTTTCCGAAAATTGGCCTGATGTTCACAATTCATTGATGCCAAAGTCAGCACGCTTCGACACCTCTGAATAAATGTGCTCATTCCTCGCACCCGCAGCCAGGGCCAGCTCTGGGCCAGAGCCTGTGCTAAGTCCTCACCCTCCAGGAGTTCCGTGGTGAGAACCCGGCTCAGAAAGCAGGAGGAGAGCTCCTGTGATGACCTGCTGCTGCCTACCCAAGCGGACACGGCCTGGGGGCTGGTGACCAACTGCACAGGCTCGACCAACCCTTCCATGGGCCGTTAGAGGAACAGGTCACTATCATTCCCATTTTGTAGTTGAGGAAGCAGAGAAATCGGGGATGCCATGTAACTTGCTGAAGGTCGTATGGTCCATAAGGAATGAAGCCAGCATCTATGCCCAGGCCTGTCTGACACCAAAGTCTGTCGTCTTAAATACCATGCTGTTTGCTGCTCAGACGAGGGATGGGTGGGAGTCCCGGCAGGCTTTTTCAGGGAGGCAAGCTCAGCTGAGTCTGGAAGGTTGATTCGGAGTCAGTCAAGAAAAGAATGGGAATGTCAGACAGATATCCCACGAGACTGTACCAAACCCTGGGGACAGGGGACTAGCAGTCTGACTCAGGAGTAAGCAGGACTCAGGCAAGACAAAAGAGTTTAGATTCCAGGGCGCCTGGGTGGCTCAGTGGGTTAAGCAACTGCTTTTGGCTCAGGTCATGATCCCAGGGTCCTGAGATCCAGCCGTGCATCGGGCTCTCTGCTTGGCGGGGAGCCTGCTTCTCCATCACCCTCTGCCTGCCTCTCTCCCTACTTGTGCTCTCTCTCTGTATCAAATAAATAAATAAAATCCTTAAAAAAAAAAAAAAAGGAGTTTGGATTCTACCTCAAAGGCAATAGGGAGCCAGGAAGGACTTTATTCAAAGGAGGAGCTGACGTGATTTGCATTTGAGGAGGGTCACTTTGACTGCGACCTGGGTCAGGTGAGGACAAGACTGGAGACAGAGAACTCAGTGGGAGCCACCACGGTGCTGAGCAATCCAAAGGCAGAGGCAGTAGGGACGCACCATCGTTTTGGGATTCAGATCTGTTAGAGGTCATGTTTTCTGTAAGAAGCGCATCCCGAAAAACACGGCCCTTTACTTCTTGCAGCTTCTAGTCTAATTGTGCCTGTCATCCCCGCCTCACTGTTCCCTTCAGCTGTTCCAAATAAGCATGGGGGTCCGGTGGCTGGGAGCACGGAAGCAAGGTGGGAAGGCACACTTGCGTGCGTTGACAACTCATCTCATCTCATCTCACTAAATAGCCTGTTCATGAGCATTTTTGCGCATCCGTCCGAAATGAAATAAAATAAAGTCAAATAAACCGTGCGGTGCTCAGTCCTGGACCGACACACCTTTCCGCTCTGTCCTGCGTATGGCCTCCTGTCCCCAACATGCAGAGAGACACGGCTCTCGGATACCATTTCTCTCCATGAGTAGCTCTTCGTGCATGAATTTCCTTAAGCCTCTGGTAGCAATTACCACTTGTCGACTAGCAAGTACCAGCCGGTGACAAAGGGAGTGAACAATAGCAAACAAATATTCGAGGAAGAACCGGAGATCAGCCGACGACGCTGACGACGTTCTTACTTTGACAGCCTGTTGTTGGCTTGTGTCTTGGGGGAGGGGCGCTGTTTGTGGGTATGTTCCCTTCGGGTCGTGATTGGAGAACACACATATAATAGAGTCATCTTTTCTGTGGGTAAAATCGTCGCTAGTTCTTTTGGCAGGACGGAAGCGATCAAAGCTTGCAGGCGCTCTGCCTTGAGCCCCGGGCACCCAGAGCCGCCTTCGCCGGGCCAGTCTGACATTCCCGTTCGGGTCATTTGACTACATTATTTCCCAGCACTCAGGGCGTGTGGCATCTTGGGGCCATTACCCGAGCCCGGAAATCCAGTCCCAGCAAAATGACTCGGAGTCAGCTGTTTCAGCCCATTAGCCTCCGGACAGGGTTGGAGAAACCGCGCCCAGCACCAGCGGGTACCAGCTGTCTGGAGACCTGCGGGTGGAAGATATCGTGCAGACATCACTGGGGGACAACTTAAGAGATGTAGCTCAATGGGGCGCCTGGGTGGCTTGTTCTTTTAAGCGTCTGCCTTCAGCTCAGGTCATGATCCCAGTGTTCTGGGATCGAGCCCCGGATCAGGCTCCCTGCTCTGCAGGGTGCCTGCTTCTCCCTCTCCCACTCCCCCTGCTTGTGTTCCCTCTCTTGCTGTCTCTCTGTGTCAAATAAATAAATAAAATCTTAAAAAAAGAGAGAGAGAGAGATGTAGCTCTAGTTCTGTTGCTCTGAGTGTCCTTGGGCCTCAGTTTCCCCATGTCTAAAAGTAACAATCTCAAAAAGGGGTGCAGGGAACAAAATGATTTCGAGGCTCGCTTTCAGATGGAAAACCTGGGGGTGTTGGGAAGAGCCATGTCCAGCAGGGAGGAAAGGACAATTGCCATGCTTCTCAGTTCTCCTGGAGAGGGCTCTCGTGGAAGCAGGCATCCCCAAAGGGGAGGACCCGCGAGGGAGGATGAGAAATCCCTTCTGCTCTCTGCTGTCACCACCCACAAGGGCAGGCTGATGCGTCAGAGACCAGGGTGCTGGGGCGACACTAGAAGGAGAAGCCCAGGGGGGAGTGAGCTTTACTGACTGGCAGAGATGGGTGGGAGGGGACACCCAGGGTAAGAGGGGAGGAAGCTCTCTTGTCAAATTCATTGCCCAGTTTTTAAGAACAAAAACAGCAACAAAAGAAGGTCTTTCTTACTATCCTTTGTTCTTGCTTATTCTAGAAGATGCAAGCTAAGGGTATGTTTAAAGATCTAATTCAGTTCTCAACCCCAGCACTATGGACATTTTGGAATGGATGTTTCCTTCTTGTGGGGGCTGTCCTAGGCCTTGTAGGATGCTTAGCCTCATCCTCGGCCTCTACCCTCTAGATGCCAGTAGCAGCCCCCGCTGCGACTATCAAAAATGTGGACAGACATAGCCATATGTCCCCTGGGCTGGGGATGGGGGAGGGAAAATCACCTGCAGTTGGGAACCACTGGTCTACCTGGATGGTCTTTTAGAAACCTCAGTTTACCTCTCTCCCGAAGGGGTTAATCCCTGATCAGCCCAGTTCACAGAGTTACGTAAGGGAGAGAGTCCTGCTGCGTTTCCATGACCACAGCTGGAGCATCCCCCTCTAGGGGGCAGATGAGAGAGCCCATCCCAGCAGACAGTGGCCCAGGTCCCAGGACGCACGCCAAGACTGTGAGAGATGTGTAGTCCCTTGTGTCCCTGGCCTGCACTCAGTGATTCAGGCTGGCTCTGCATCCCTGAGACCAAACCCTCCCAGCTTCTCTTGTGAGTGTCAGACAGCAGAAGAATGCTCAGCAACCTATCCATGGAGCAGATAGGGGACCCCAGCTTCTAGCCGGTATCACATGAGCCTCTTCTTTAATAAGGAAAACAGAGAAAGCTCATCTTCCTTCCAAGGCAGCAATGAGGCCTTTTGCCAAAGCAGTTCACTCCTAGAATCTTCTACATACAATGAAGCCACAGAAATCCAGGGCACAGGCAGCTTCCCTTGTGTCACCATCATTGAGCCCTGTGGATGGTGGTCATTTGTGGGCTGGAGTGGGGTGAGGATAAGCATGTAATTGGCTTAACCTTCTCCACTGGCCTTGGGATAATCTATGTGTCCTTCCTGCTAGGGATCAGGAGCTAATGACTGAATACAGGTCCTCTCTTGGTGCAGGGTGATGGAGGGCGGGGAAGAAATGGCAGGAGGAAGCAGGTGTCTGAGCCCCAACTATGTTAAAGCAACATGCTGGCTTTTACATGTGTTATCTCAATCCACATAGAAATCTGATGCTTAAAAATGTTGATTTTATAGCCCAGGAACTGAAATACAGAAAGGTTAAGTAAATTGCCCAGAATGAGTGGGGAGTCAGCATTTGAACTCGGGACTTTCTGATGGCAAAGCCAGGTTCCTTCCCTTATACCTTGCTGCATTCTGATAAGTGCATCATTTCTCAGAAAGGGAGGAAAAGATTTCTCCAACTTCACATAGCTCTTTGGTGGGTCTCCAAGGGGCTCATACTACAAAGTCAGGTGACTTTATCATTGGCTAAGGTGAGGTTCCAAGAACTTGGTCGGGGAGTCCAGGAGCAAGATGGTCCAATGAATAACCTGCCATTGTATGATGCCATTTTACCCCAGAATATGGTACCAACACCAACACTGCCAGACAGCCCCCTGTCCTACCGCCAGCTTTGATAGAGAGATTAAACCCTAAGCCTTCCCCCCACCCCAATCATGGATGGCTTTGTAATTTAATAAAAGCTATGAGACTTTCAGAAGTATACATTCTTACCCAAATAAATGAGTTGTATGCAATTTTAGGGAGGCTCTGTGACCCTCAGCTTAAAACATTTTTGCCACACACATAAGACAGTTGACACCTATGACCAGATCACAAGGGAGGAAAGATTTGATTAGAACCTAGAACAGGGATGGGACTTTTCTTGGACAACTTGCAAAGAGGAGACACCCTAAGGAGAAGCAGAATGAAGGTGGGATGCTGTGGAGGACCTCTGTGTGGAGAGTCCTTGAAGAAGAGGGTCCAGGCCATAGGAAGGAAGCTGCTGGGGGAGATGGCTCATTCACCTGGAACAAGGAATTGATACAGAGTAAGCACCGATCACATGCTGGGCACCATGCATGTCTTCATTTCTGCTTGGCTTGGGGACAAAAGGACAAAAGGACCTCACAATGAAATTGTGTTTACGGAATCTCTATCCTCCTCTGTAAAACGGGAATGTAGCCTGGATGATCTCTAAGGAACAATCTCCAAGCAACAAACTCTAATGGTGATCAGGGTCCTAAGAGTCGGGGGTAGGCTGACGCGGTGGCCTTCTGGAGTTTCTTCTGAGAAGGTCTAAATGGATTTAACAGCAGCAGGAAGGAGCCACAAGAGAAGAGAAGAAGAAATTCTGTCCAAGCTCTCCAAGGTGAGACCTCATTCACGTTTGTATCCTGAGGGCCCAGCCCTGGGTCGGGTTCAGAGGGGATGGTCACCACAAGCTTGCTGAACTTGATAAGCCAGTGGACCCATGTGAAGATAAGCGGATTGGGAGCCAAGAGACCAAAATCCAAAATTCTGATCCTGGCTTTCCCACCAAGGAGGAACTTCACCTTAATCTCCTAAGATCTGTAAACCTCAGTTTCCTTACCTCTGAATCACCTTTGTAAATCTTCCACTTTTATTCCATGAACTGACCTCTAAAACAAAAGCTGAGGTCCTTGCTCACCAATGTTAAAAGTCTAAGATCCCTGATTTGACAGCCATTCTGACCAGGAGAGAAGGAACTCAATGGACGTCAGCTGACCTCTGGGGCAATACATCTCCTAGTCTGTGGGTTGTCCATCCCAGTACATGTCTATTGTCTCGTAAATGGGGGGGAGGGGAGGGGAGGAGGAGGCCTGTTTCTTTGGTGCTTAATGGCTCAGCTCCAGCTCCAGCTGAGTTTGGAAGCAAAGGAGTGATTCTGTGTGCTTCTGCCCTGAAGACATGCCTGCAGATCTGTTTAGAGGGAGGAGTACCACTTATGAACACAGGTTGTGCAGACAGAGTGTGTGTGTAGGGGGGGGAGATGCTGTGTTTGTGTGTACACACAAGAGTACACTGTATAGCAGTGGGCTTCTGGGGTGAGCATATACATGCTTGGCACACGTGCAAGCATGCTTTTACGGTGCCTCCCTGGGGCACGTGGCTCTTTGCATGCCTGTGGCAAGCATGCTGGAACAGGGGTCTGAGAATCATGCCCCAGGACTCCCATCAGCGTGTGAGATTTAGGGGGAAGTGGTTTGTCTACAGGAGCAGAAGCTACAGCAAGAGCAGAGTTGTTGCACAGGCTGTCCAGATGGACCAACTTGCAGATACTTGCGTAGGCAGGACCCCGTGGATTGTCCTAAGGATGTGTGTGCATGGCTGAGTCAGCTGGGGCTGAGATCTGGGACCTCAGTCATGCAAATGGCCACTTCCCATTTGTCATCTGCCTGGGAGGAGTTTTCCGGATGAGGGTGGGGGGGGGGGGGGGTTTCCCTGCGGGGGGGGTATGCTGGTTTGTGGCTACTAATGTTCAGAAAAACCTGCGCTGTCTCTGGGGTTGAGTGGGGTTACAGCCTCCCTACCTCCCTCTGGTTGCTGGGTTTGAGCGGAAGCATGAAGAGCCTCTGACCCAGGCTCCTGATGGGAGGACAGCTGGGTTAGGGAACCAGCCAGGGAACCAGTGTTTTCCTTTTGAGATGGAGGAGGGCGGGAGTTGGGGGGGGGGTGCACAGGGTGTAGAGGCAGGCAGCCATCTGGCCACAGGAGATACTCTTATAGGCTATGGAAAGGGAGAGCAGAGTTGTTGGGGAAGGCAGATGGAATGGCATGAGGAGGGAGGGATGGGGTGCCGTGAGATGCTCCCCCCATAAGTGAGCATCATTGGGTCCTTGCTGCAGTGGGGAAAGAAAGAATCAGGAGCTAGCCAACCACAGGCTGTGAATCCTGGTCTGCTCCCAATTGGCTGTGTGACTTGGGGTCAGTTCCTTGCCATCTCTGGGCTTTAAAGTTCCTCTGAGCAAAATGCCACATGCATGAGATGGCACAAGAGCCTATGTGGGACTGCATCAATGAGGGGGGGTGGCAAATTCATCAGGGACTGTGGGTCCAGCCGGGTCGGGTGGGATTCTTGCCTCTGACACGGAGTAGCTGTGTCATCCCAGATAAGCGACTCTGCCAACCTGAACTACACGTCAGTTCGGGATTAATACTATCATGAGCCACAGGTGGAGGTTTTGAGGACTCAAAAAGGAGTGATGGATGAAAAGGGGATGAACCATTACACAGTCACGATGATGGTTCTCTGGTGGAGAAGTTTCTAGATGCATTAGTCAGTTGTAAACCACGGATGCACAGAGTGAAATTCCATGTGTATCATCCACTCGTGGCTTACTGGCCTGACAGACACTGGGGATAAGGATGATAAGCGGTGGCGGAGGGGGTGGGGAAGGTGGTGTTTTATGTCTCCTGACACACTCTCAGATGGTGCCTCCTTTCCTGTAGTCTCACCAAAGGGAGGGGATGAAGATCGGGATGAAGCCTGAGTCCCCACATCTCCCAGACATGGTCCCAGAATGGCCAACTCTACCACCTCCTCGTGAGACAGGTAGGGCCCAGGCATGGCTCGGACTACAGCCAAGTGACCCGGCACAACCCAGTTCAATGGTCATGGATGCTGGCTATACACCAGCATTGTGCGGCGCCCTGGACAGTTGGAGACTAAAGCATTTAAAGTCCTTGTCCCTGAGAAGCTCAATGCAAGGAGGAAGGATAGGAGAAAGGGAGAGGTGGGGAGAGAATGACCAAGGGGAAGGGGAGGGGAGGGGAAGAAGTAAACGTATATGTTATGTAACGATACCACAACGAAAGTGTGTACATGAGACAGAGCATACACAGTGGCCAGGAACAGGGCTCTGGCATCAGACTGGCCACTCAACTTGAAGCCAGTAAGCCCACTTCTTTCTCTCCTTTCGTCATCTGTACAATGAGGACAAGTGTCAGTACCAGCTTCATCAGGTCACTGAAGAGTTTAATACAATAACAGACCAAGCATTTAGAAAAATGCAGAGAGAGAGAGAGAGAGAGAGAGAGAGAGAGTATTTGCTGTTATGTTAGTTGTTATAGTAGTAATGGGAGCAGTTCTGGTGGTGGGAGTTGTAGTAGCAGGTGGGAATAGCTTCTCCACCTGAGGGCACAGGACAAGCCACATGGACAGGGGGGCTCCCTGCGTTGCACACAAGACCAGTGAGAACGCATGGGTGAACTGGGCACAGGGATGGCGGCAGCCCGAGTGGAGTTCCTGGCATCGGCAAAGGCCCAGAGGCATGAGAAACCATGATATGCTGGGGCAGGGCTGGGGAACTGGAGAAGGAGAAGACCAGGTAAAGGGGAGAGATGAGAGCCAGTGGAGGTCCGGGCACAGAGAGGCGAGCATGCTGTCCTAGTGCCGTCCCTTTTCATACATCCTGTCCTGGTTCAGCCAGTATCTGCCTGGACCCCTGACACCCCTCAATGGGAGGGAGGGAAGAAAGAAAAGCGAACAAGTGAGAAATGAACTTGGAGGCCACCAGAGCCATGGGTAAGACTCATGTGGACCTCACCTGCCATTCAGTCCAATGCCATACCTTACAGAGGCAAACGCAGGAGTTCTGAGCGACGGGAACTGTCCAAGACACGGAAGGTTCATTTTGGAGGTGGGCGGACAGAGGATCAGAGACTCACTTGAGGTCAGAAGCTAACAGAGGAGCTGGGATTCAAATTGACAACGGCCTGTCCTTTGGGACAATTTAGCTCCTTCAAGCCACCACTGCAGAACCAGGAACAGCCCTTCACGTAGGAAAAGTGACCATTCCAATATCCTACAGTAAATTGGGGGCAGAGCTAGAAAGGTCTGGGATTTCTGACTCACCTTCCACAAAAGCACATGGAATTACCTGGAACCAAGCCCTGTACCTTGCAAATGCTTGTTCAAGGTCAGAATCCTCAACAGCATACCGCTGTCCAGCTCCCCAGACTTACAGCCTGGGGTCTAATGAGTGTCAAACAGAGCTCAGGTAAGGGGACACCTTCTGTCCAGAGCAGTCGCTTTACCTTAAAATATCAGCTTTCTTCAAAAACGGCATTCTAATGTCTGTTGCCCATGGAGGGAGGAGAGGTCTTCCCTCTCTCTTGATGAGACGGGCCCTGGGTGAGATTTCAGGTAAACTCTGCGCCACTGGACAAGCCAGGTCCTCTCTCTCTCGGCCTCAGTATCCTCATCCTTCATCCCCAATATGATGGTATTTAGAGATGTCATTTTCAGGATTAGCGCCCTTAGGGGAAGAGACAAGAGAGAGGCTGCTTCCTCTCCCTGCTCTCCAGCCTCCAAGGAGTTGCTGTCAGCTGCAAATGAGGAAGCAGGCCCTCACCAGACACCAGATCGGCCGGCACCTTGAACTTCCCAGTCTCCAAAACCATGGGACCTAAGTGTTTGCTTTTTCTACCAGCCAGTCTACAGGAATTTGTTACAGCAGACCAAACTAAGTAGAAATTAAATTTGAATGGCATAAATACATTTTTCATATAATCAGAAAGAAAATAAAAAGAAGAGCTCAGGTAACACCTGCAGGGGGTACCAAGGCCTGGGAAGACCTTGAGCTCTCATCCTCAGAAGAATGCCTACAGGCAAGTGGGGAGACGCAGGGGGGCCAGCCCTACCCCCCACTTCAGCACTGTTTCTCCCTCATCCTTAGGCCACCTGCTCAGAGGAAGACCCTGGGCCACATGCTTTGCATATGCTAATTTGTGCAATAGCCTAGAACAGAAAGAGAGAGAACAAGCCTCACTCCCCCAATACAGGGAAATGAATAATGTTTGGGATGCCAAGCCCTGCAGTAGCACAGCTCTCTCTCCACACCCCTCTGCGTGGCCTCCCTGCAGGGCCCAGCCTGCTGCTTACAGAGAAATGGCTAATGAGGGGCTCTGTGCTGTCAGTCTGGGACCAATTCCCTCTGTGGTCTCAACTACAGATATGAAATTTGTTCAATTCAAAGACCTCATTAACGCCGGGGTTAGTGGGAGCACTTCACAGCTGATTTATCTTTGGGAATCAAAGACAACCTGAGCGCCCCGCCTCCCCTCCTCCCCGCCTCCTCTGAGCACCCCGGGAAGAGCCGCTCAGCAGGGCCATCTCTGCTGCTGCTCTCTCACCTCCTGGCTTCTTCCTAAGGCCTGCAGCCAAAGCGAGAGCCTCTGGTGCCTCTCACAGGGGACACCTGGGCTGTCTCTGGGAATCTCCAAGGACAACACACATCTTTGTGTTGGCCTCAGCCAGGTCCTATCTTCTAGGCCAATGCTGGTGAGTTATTAGAGGTAGAGTCAACCACTGCACCAAACTAGACACAGGAACGGGGGTGCCTTCTAGGGTTGTAGGGACACCTTGTTCCGTCCCTAACATGGAGCGTGGGACCTCTGAGCCCCGGCTCCGTCACATGAGCCATGGACTCAGGAGCAGCTCATCGAGGTCCCTTTCGGCTCTGATACTGATATGGCCGGGACTGTCCGGGAAATGAAACTGTCATTGGGAGGATAAGACATCGTTGTTCCTGTAACTCCTAGTCCCTGTCTCCTCCCTACGTGTTGTCCACTGTGCTGAGAGCTGCAGATACAGGAGTAGCCATGCCCCGTGTAGAAATATCCCTAATCATTTTAACTGGATGACCTAAGAAACAAAGGAAGCGTCAAAATAATAGTGCTGTGTTATATATGCAGTTCATGTCAATCCAGGAAAGAATCACAGTGAATAATCGGCCCAAGATCAAAAAGTAGGAGGGGTTTCTCCAGGTCCAGAAGGCGCGGCTTGGAATCCTAGGTCTGCAGCAATGGAAACCTAGCCCAACCCGGGGCTCTTGGACCGCGCTGCACAATGAGTTGTTGCCAAGAAGCAACGGAAGAACAGAGTAAGGAGAAAAAAAGGGAAGGGAAGAAGGAAGGAAGATAGCTCAGAATATAGCTCAGGAGAGACAGGCCCCCGTTATCAGTCTGTCCTGTTAGGATAAGAAATCGGAATTCGGTCAGGAGGTTAAATGGCTCGCCCAGTACCGCACTGGGGCAACTGATAGAGCTTAAGTGTAGCACGTGATCTCTGTCCTCCCAGGCTCCCAGGACCGGCCTCATGAAGGCACAGTGAGTAAGAAGGGAATGATTTTAATGATGGGAATTCAATAAATCCAAAAAATTAAAAAAAAAAAAAAAAAAGGCTAGCGTTGACAGTGAGAGAGGCAATGTGACCTGGGGGTGGGTAGGGGGTGGTCTTTCAAATACATGTTCCTAACTTAACATGAGAGAGACCAGCGTACAGGAGCTTTGGGTAATGGTATAGGAATCCTGGTTCTGCCGTATTACCTGCTGAGTGGCTCTGAAGGTGGCTAAGCCCTGGTTTCCTAATTTTTACCGTGGACGTTATGATGTCTACTTTCTAGATTTTTCTAAGGATGGAATAAAATAAGGCACACATGGTGCCAGACAGAATTCCTGCTAATGTGAGATTGTTCACCTTCCTTTCTGCAGGAAGTGAGGATGGGGAAGAGAAGAGTGGGCTGCTCAGAGTCGGTATAAAGTCACCCAGGATAAGCACTGCCTTCCTTTCTTGAGTTGAGCCCCTCTCTAGGGGCAGAGTGAGTGATCCCCTACACAGTCAGCTTTGAGGAGTCTAGGGGCCCTCCATCCTGGGGGCATAGAGTCTCCCCAGAAATGGAATGTGATGAAATACTAGAATTACCAAAAAGACTGAGCTGAGCAATTATTTGATACTTTCCACGCTACACGCTATGGAAGATGCCTGCTTCTCCTCTTAGAAGTCAGACCACAGATTGAGTAATTCTAGTAATTCTCCAACAGCCGAGATTGGCGGCTGATTCCAGAATCATGTCACATAGACACAGAGCTTTCTGGGCCTTCTTGCTCTGCTGAGGTTGTTACTTAGTCTTATTAACTCAGCATGAGTTTTTTCTTGCACGGGTAGACTTTCTGCTGCCGTTCTGAAGTTCAGAGTTAAGTAGTATATGAGTTCTGTGTGCAGACACATGCCTGGTGAGATGGACACCAGCTGATCATTCATCCTGTCCGCAGAAATGACTATGTACCTACAACGTACCCCCATACTGCCCTGGATGGTAGAGGTACATGGTGAGTAATTAAGGCATGATCTCTATCCCCCAGAGTTTACAGCCTCGGTCACCAAGGACTTAGGGTCCACAGTCGAGCACTCCCAGAGGATGTATGAACTAGCACAATCTTTTGGAGAGCAATCTGTCAATACGGATCCAGAGTCTCTATACCATTCTCTGCTATTCACTACAGTAACGCTTCTGCGCCAAGAAAATCATCTGAGGTATTAAAAAGAAGGGGAGGGGCGCTTGGGTGGCTGAGTCGGTTAAGCGTCTGCTTTGGGCTTAGGTCATGACCTGGGATCCAGCCCTACATCGGGCTCTCTCCTTAACAGGGAGTCTGCTTCTCTCTCTGTGCTCTCCCTCTCTCTGCCTCTCAAATAAATAAATAAAATCTTAATAGAAAAAAAAGTGGGGGAAAACCCCTATACTTGCGAAGGTGGGCATTTTTCTATCAGTCTTAAGGGCAGCAAATTGAAAGAAATCCTCATGTCCAATAACCAGGGAATGTTTAAGTAATTTAGGGTACCCTCACTTTGTGGGCTAGGAGGGAGTTATTAATAAGCCAGAATAAAGAGTTTCCAGTGACGTGGAAAATGTCTGGGGGGCAACGTTCAATGAAAAATGCAGGATCCAAAGTTGTTTAGGCAATAATATCACAGCCACGGAAGACTTTTTTCTCACACTCGTATGGGACTTTTCAGCTTCTGAAGTAGTTTCCCATGCATTGCTTAATTCTGAAATTCATGGCAGCCCTTGAAAAGAATCAGGCCAGGCATTATTATTCCCATCCTGAACATGAGGAGACAGGTTCGCGGAGGTTTATGCCTCTAATAACCACCAATTTCACTTGCATTAAAAGTGTGGAGAGTATGGGAGAATCATTACCAAAGCTTTGGAAACACACTGACTCTTCTTCATGCTTGATGCCAGCTCTCAAGAACTTGGAAGCAGCCCGCCCCTTCCCTTCCCGTCCTCTCTGCCTGCTGAGAGGAAAGGGACAGGCCTCCCATTGGCTGAATTCAAGGCAGGATTTCTCCCAACTGTCTTGGTACCATTTCCACAACGGCTGATCTCCGTAGCCGAGTTCTTGACGTTTCCACTGGGGCACTGCTGTGGTGGGAGATAGTTTCTTGCTACAGCACAAGAGATATCCCTAGGGTGCTGGGACCTCATTCAGTGATGGCCAGGCAATGACAAAGACCTAAGGGGCAGGTGGGAGACAGCGGGATTTAACTCTGCTCCAGCAGCCCCTCCCACCTCTCTGGGCTCTGCAATAGCTCTGAGCTCTGCCTCTTCAGCTCTGCTGTGGAAGCGGGGCGGGGAGGAATGGAGGGCAGCAGGGGGTACCTATCACCCACATCCCCCCTCTTCACCACTGCTCCACCTTTTTCCTCTGTTCTCTGCCTTGAAAAAGGCCCCTCCCTTTGAGGTCAGCGAAAGTGAGCCTCTCTGGGGGGAGTCAGCTGCCCCATCCTCTGCTTTGCAAACCCTGGGTCACATCCTCTCTCTCTCTCTTTTTTTTTTTTTTTTTAAGATTTTATGTATTTATTTGACACAGAGAGAGAGATATCACAAGTAGGCAGAGAGGCAGGCAGAGAGAGAGGGGGAACCAGTCTCCCCCCTGAGCAGAGAGCCCGATGTGGGGCTCGATCCCAGGACTTTGAGATCATGACCTGAGCCAAAGGCAGAGGCTTAATCCACTGAGCCACCCAGGCGCCCCTCACATCCTCTCTCAATATTTGCTGCACACCGTTAGCCATTTTGGTGGTATATTTCAGTCTGTCCCACAAGACTGTGAATGTCCAGGAACAGAGAAGCCACAGTTCCACCTCAGCTTCACCAAAGCATCTAAAACTGACATCTTTTCAATCCCAAGCCTATTGTTGAGAAACAGGTGCAAACAAGTACGCAGCTAGTAAAATAGCGAGTCCATGGCGTGCCCCTATGCAAACTTACACCCACCTCTGTGATCCCAGCTCTTCTGCAATACCCAAGCCGGCCTTCCACAGCTGAATGAGTGAGAGAACTAACTGCTGATCAAAGATACCCCTTAACAGCAACCCCTCCCTGTGCACCCGTGTGCACCCGCTTTCTGGGGACACAGGTTTTCGTAACTCAGTGAAGGATCCCGAAGTGGCCCTTCCAGGTTCTGGCTCATTGCACAGTTGGAGAATGTCCTACACCAGATGGGGAGGGGCAGCCGGGAAGTGAGCAGCTCAGCTCCAGTCTGCATGGGAGCCCCCACTAGGACTCCTGTCCCTGAATTCCATAGGATGCTTTTAGCGCCAGAATATTTTACTCGAAGATACTTCACTAGGTACTTGTGCCTGAGAGAGCCCCAAGGGGAACCCTGGGGAACATTGCATGGGAAAGCAGACTCCAGGAACGGACTCAGCATCAGCTCCTGGAGTCTGCAAATCCCCTCTGCTATGGTCTATTTCCGCGTAATTGCTAGAACCAGAAAGGACTTTCAAGATCACCTAGGCTGCTGCTCCTTTTAAATTATCCTATAATCAGAAGCTTATGTCCTTGTCAGGTGTCTTTGAGTCCTTCTGGTGTTGCCTAAGGAGAGAGTCCCAAAGTGGTATTAATTTGCCTCTTACAAGTCTCTAAACATTTGCTAATCTTTTTTTTTTTTTTTTTTTTTTAAACAAAGAGAGAACAAGTACTGGGCACAGAGCCTTGGCAGAAAACAATGTCTGGTTACAAGTTAACAACACTGGTTTGTTTTCATTACATGCATTTTTACAGTTACCTTCTATTTATGGTGAACGATAATATTTTACCATTTGTGTAGTGATTTAAGGTTCCAATTATAAATACACACATTTCTGGGACGGGAGAGTCAATCTGAAGAAAAAGACTATAAATAACAGATTAGGAGGCACGCAGGTACAGAACAAATCATGCAAATATGGAAATAACCCAACGTTCGGGAAACGCTGGTTAAGTCCAACCACCTCTTTTGCAGGTGGAACGGAAGCCCAGGAAGGGCGGGTGGCTTGCCGGAGACTGCCCACCCAGCTCCTGGCTCCGTTTCCCCCAGTCTTCTCTGCCATGCATATCTCCAAGAGTTCTTTCCACATTTATTTTGTGACTGTTAAAGAAATGGCCAACAAAGCGTTCCGTGGATGGGAAGGGGCGTGAGGGTTGGGATGTGGGGGGTGATGAGGGGCTGTGTTCTGGACTCCTCAATGCTGAATAGGCACCCCATGTTCCATATGGGGTCAGCAGTGCAGCAGGCATCTCCGTGGCGTCACTGGTTCCTCATTGATGGAACAGAACTCAGGGAGAAACAGACCATTAGGAGTTTCCAATACGGAAGAACCGTCATAGCTTATAAAACAGCATTAATAAAGACCACAGAGATCTATCTAAGAGAGGAAAATGAATCTCTCTGCCTCTGTAAATAAATCCATGGCTTGCAAACAAAAACACTCCAGAAAAACCAACTGCAAGTGCACTCCTAGAAAAGGAGACCAGATGTCCCTGGAATCTTTTTAATTAAATTGTGAGTCAATTGCAAGCCAGAGGGTGGGGGGCTGAGGGGAGTGGAATTTTGCTTTCTAAGACTGCCAGATGCAAAGTCCAATTTCCAGGATAATATATCCAGGGTGGAGGAGGCGTTCCAAAATTTAATTACATATTGCCTAGCAACTGAGGAGATGAACAGGCATGGAGTTGGGGGCCTGGGGTGATGTGTTAAAGATGTTGATGCCCCAGGTTGCAGGACCAGCCTTGACATCAGGCTGTGGTCAGGCGCCACAGGAGGTAATTTCCGTTAGGTAAATGGAGAGCCTCATTCTGCTCTGTTTCCCTTGGGCTGACCGACCCAGGCACCTGGCAGAATTAGGACCCTGCTATCTCATTTTTCACAATCGAAGCTTCTTTTTTTAATTTCTGTATAATGTAATAGATATTAAATCTCTCCTGCCAAGTAAAACCATAACTATTAACAGCTTGGTACATATATTTCTAGAATTTTATGTTCATAGCTAATCTCTCTCTGACCTAAATGAGACATTACTACATATTGTTCTGTAGTCTGCCTTTTTCTCCCCCTCTAATAGATGGTGGGTGTCCTTTCTTTTTAACTTTTTTTGTTGAAATATAACAAACATAGAGGGAAACCCACAAACAATGAAATGGCCACTGAGGACAATACTTGGACCATTACCAGCCTCCCTCTTCCCTGGTACTTACCTACCCTATAATTCCCCTATATCCCCTCCCCCTCCTAATCACTAAGGCCTTCCTTCTTACCAAGAAAAAAATTATTCTCCTGACTTCAAATACGTATTAGGTTTGCCTGATTTTGAGCCTCATATAGAAGGAATCAAACACTATTCCTTTGTGTCTGGCTTATTTGCTCAACATTTTGTAGGAATTGTTCATGAAGTTCTGTAGAGCTGTGGTTCATTTTTATTTCATAATACTCCAATGTGCGGTTATCTAATAATCGGTGGATCCATTCCAGTGTTGATGAAATTTTAGGTTGTTTCCAATTTGGGACCATTACAAACAGAGATGCGTTCTGCATTCCTTTTGGTACACTTGTAAAGACCCTTCTCTTGGGCATATATCCATGAGTGAAATTGTCATTTCTCTATAACATCTGTGCCAATTTATACTCCCAGCATCGGTTTGTGGAGGTTCCTAAATTCATCCTTTTTAATGTCTGCATCATATTTTTACCGTACGGATATATTTATGGGTTTCTATCGATGGGAATTTGGGTTGTTTCTAATTCCACACACTTTTTTTTTTTATTAAAAATGTTTCCATGAATACCTTTTACATTTATCTTTGAGCACTTATGGAATTATTCCTTAGGATGAACTCCTGGGAGTGATATCTGGGGGATCGAAGAGTATATGTATTTTAAATTTGTGTATTTCCAGGTTTCCTAAGTTTATTTCCAGGTTTCCTAAAGTTAATTTCCTACAACTCTATGATCTTCTTTGGTGTTCCTGAAGTTGGTCTCTCTGTTTGTTTTCTTGAACACATTCTGTTGTCAATTGTCCTATAAAGTGTGGGCTCCCTAAAACTGAACTTTGATCTCCTGGGGCAGCCCTGAGTAGATGGGGTGAAGAAGTGGGGTTGGGAGGTGCCATGGGTAGGGATCACAGTTCACAAAATTCTCCTTTCCGAAGCCCAGGAAGGAGCCAGTCCCTGAAATACACTTCTTGAATACTGTCTGAACCTCTCAAGAGCTTAGAGCAAGCACCTTGTTGCCAAAGAACATGATTCATTTGGATCCCCGTGATTGCAGGATGTGTGGTCTTTGGGACATATCAGTCATGTGGGAAGAAAAGAATAGATCATGTGAATGCTGACATTCAGACATATATTGAGAGCCATATGGCCAACTACTATTCTAGACATCGGTTATCCAGAGACCACTGACATCTGGGAGACAGAAACTTAGAGCAAAAATTCTGTATTGGAGAAATGACATGTTCTATGAGCCCAGAGGAGGGAACAAATACTTTCAGCAGCAACGGGAAAGGCTTCATGGAAAATTCATATATTTGCAACTCCATCTGGGTCAGGCTGGATGAGGATTACTCAGCTTGAAATGGGATAGGATACTGTCAATAACTCCTCTTTCCTGACCCCCTTCAATGCACCTGTAGAGGGAGGTTTTGTTTAGGTTTTTTACAGTAACCTGATATAGTTATTGTTTTCCCCCATTACTCAGGTGATGAAGACTCAAAGAGAATCCAATTAACTTGCCAAGATTGTGCAGCAAGGACAAGGAAGACTAGAAACTATCTCCAACCAATCCCAAGAACTAGACTCTTCTCATCATTCACAAGACATTTTAACAAAAAAACAAACAAAGCAAGGCTCTTCCATCACAGGTCAAAACCATGGGGCTTCCCTCCTTCCCATCACCGCTGCCTCCTTACACGCAGAGAATTCCATGAGAAGCACCTCGACAAGGCAGACAAGAATGTGCACAGAAGGATATGAATGCTGTTGCACCAGAGACCTGGCACCTTCTGAAAGCAGAACAGCAACATGGAATATAAAGAAAGTTACACTAATGGCTTCTTCCCAAGGAGACTAACATAAGTAGCAAAGCTGAAACTTGAACTCACATCTCCTGGTTTGTGACTTTCATGCAAGAAGGTCACTGAAACTGTTCACTTTTAACAAGAGCCAGAGACATTCTTTTCTTCAAGCTATTAAAGTAGTATGGACAGCCATATATTTACATACTAATTAAATTTCATTTATTTATTTGATAACTATTTATAGGAAGGGTCAGCAATTTATTTTTGTATTTTTTAATTTATTGCATGTCTGAGTATGTGCATGTGTGTGTGTGTGTGTGTGTGTGTGTGTGTGTGTGTGTGTGTATACGAAGAGACAGTAAATATTTCAGACTTATTAGCCAAATGGTCTCTGCAGCAACTATTCAATTCTACCATTGCACCATGAAAGCAGCCCAAGATAATATTAAAATGAATGAGTGTGTCTGTGTTCCAAAAAAGAGAACTTTTTACAGAAACAAATGGCATGAGACATAGGAGAGCCACATGCAAAAGAATGAAGTTGAACCCTTACCCCAGACCAAACACAACTACTTTAAAAATGAATTAAAGACTTAAACACAAGGGCTGAAACTATAAAATTCTAGAAAAAAATAGATATAAAATAGACATTTATGACCTTAAATTAGGCAATGGGTTTTTAGATAAGAAGCAAAAAAGGAAAAGTAACAAAAGCAAAAGTAACAAAAGGAAAAAAAAAGATAAATTAGACTTCACCAAAATTAAAAATTTTGTACTGCAAAGGATACCATTAAGAAGGTGAGAAGAATCCACAAAAGGGAAAAAATTTGCAAACCAAATAGCTCATAAGGGACTTGTATCCGAAATATATAAAGAAACCTATGATTCAAAAATAAGACAAGTAATCCACTTTAAAAAATGAACATAGGATCTGAAAAGACATTCCTCCAAAGAAGATACATAAATGGTCAATAAACACATGAAAAGATCCTCCATAGCACTGGGTATCAGGGAAATGCACATCAAGACCCAGAATCAGATATCACTTCATACCCAATACCTTGGCTATAATAAAAAAGACCAAGAACAGCACACTTGCTGGGGCATGGGGCGGGAGGTAAGATGTGGAGAAATCAAAACTCTCAGACACTGCCCCTAGGAATGTAAAATGGCACGGTTGTTTTGGAAACTAGTCTAACAGTTCCTCCAAAAGTTAAACATAGAGTTATCATGACCCATACCCATAAGAAATAAACACACATGTCTACATAGCACTCGTGCATGACTGTTCGTAGTAGCATTATCCATGAGAGCCAAAATGTTCATCAATTGATGAATGGGTAAAGAAAATGTGGTATATTGGGGTGCCTGGGTGGCTCAGTGGGTTAAGCATCTGCCTTCAGCTCAGACCGTGATCTCAGGGTCCTGGAATCGAGCCCCCCCATCAGGCTCTCTGCTCAGTGAGGAGTCTGCTTCTCCTTCTCCCCCGTGCTCTCTCTCTCTCTGTCTCTCAAATAAATAAATAAAAACCTTAAAAAATGTGGTATATCTATATATCTATACAATGGAATACTATTCAGCCATAAAAAGGAACAAAGTACAACATTATAAAGTTGGTGTTGCTTGAAATCAAGACGCTAAGTAAAAGACTCCAGTATGATTCTGTTCATATGAAACGCCAGGATTAGGCAAATCTACAGAGACAGAATTCAGATTAGTAGTTGCCTAGGAATGGGGATGAGGAGTCAGAGGAAAATAGGGGGTGACTGCTAAGGGGGTTTCTTCTTGGGATGATGAAAAAACTCTTAAGTTGATTAGGGTAACAGTTTCACAACCCTGTTATACTGAAAACTGCTGAACTGGACATTTTAAAATCAGTGAATCATAAGCAATGTGAATTAGATCTCAATAAAGCTGTTTTATTGCAAACAACCAAAAAATCAGATGGCAGACTATCTTTGGCCTGAGGGCTGTAGTTTTCCAACCCCTAATTTACAGGATGCCAGGTAGAGTGCTGGATGTGGGGGGACAGAGAAGGGAAAAGGACACACACTCTTGTTCTGATAAATCATACTACAGTCTAGGGGCGCCTGGGTGGGTTAAAGCTTCTGCCTTCGGCTCGGGTCATGATCCCAGGGTTCTCGGATCAAGCTCCGCATCAGGCTCTCTGCTCAGCAGGGAGCCTGCTTCCTCCTCTCTCTCTGCTGCCTCTCTGCCTACTTGCAATCTCTGTCTGTCAAATAAATAAATAAATAAATCTTAAAAAAAGAAATCATACTACAGTCTAGTGGCAGAGACCAGAATAGAACACAGAGTCATTTCTAACTGGTACATCATTAGGAACTGTAACCGACTGGGTGGCTCAGTCGGTTAAGTGTCCGACTATTGATTTCGGCTCAGGTCACGATTTCAGGGTCATGAGTTTGAGCCCTGCTTTGGCTCTGGGCTCCACAAGGAAGCTGCTTGAGATTCTCTCTCTCTCTCCCTGTGCCCCTCCCCTCCCCCAAATAAATAAATAAATAAATCTTTAAAAAAATAAATAGTAACAGGTGCTATAAAGGAAACAATGCAGGAAAGAGAGGGAGCGCAGGGTCAAGGAGAGCCTGGGGGCCATGATGAGGAATTCTGGTTGGTTTGTTTTTTCCCCTGAGTGTTTTATCACAGACTCTCTCTGGCTGCTGTTTGAGGAATGAGCGGGGAGAGGGCAAGGGTGGAAACAGACCAGCCGAAAGGTGGATGGAATGAGAGAGATCTAGATGGTGGGACAAGAGGCCATAATGTTGCTTGGACTTGGAGGTGTCCGGGGAGGGAGAAATCAAGCTGTTTCCCCAGTTTTCTGGCTTCAGCAGCTGATGGAGTATAATTTTCTGAACAGATTTATTGAAGTGGGTGGTGTGTGGGGAGAAGCCTAGACCCAAACCTCTTAGAAATAGGACAAGGAGATACTAATTTATCAATTCTTGCTAGGAAGCCCTAACTGTCAACAACTCTTAGAGCTGATACTCCTCATCTTGACCATTGGAATCCTCATACTTACCTGGTCGGGTAGTCGTGGGTTTCCATGAATGAGTATTTGTAAAGTACTTGGAAGAGTACTTAGTCTTAAGTACTTAAGTCTTAAGTACTTAAGTACTTAAGTCTTAAGTACTTAAGCTCAAGATGCATGCTAAGCAAAATGTCTTGATAGCCTCAGAATGGCAAAGAGTCGGCCTCAGGAGGAAGAGAGGAGCCAGGAGAGGCAAGACCTTCCCCGTGCAAACTGTCCAGGCCCGCTGCCCACAGTCATGCCTCAGTTTCCTCCCCTGTAAAGTGAGCAGAATGCTAGTCATCGCAAGCATTCAGTAAGCCAATACACACAAAGTTCTTAGAGCAGTGGCTGCCCTAGACATGTCTGTCACCCCCCTGTGGGGCCTGGAACCAGCCCTCACTAAAGGCGGAAGGCACGATGCCTTGTCTTGGCAGCTGGTGTCTCCTTGAAGAAGTCAGGGCCCCTGCTGGGGCTGGGAGCTGGTTTTCCTCATGTGAGAGATGTGGCGGTCCACGGTCAAGAGCAGGTGACAGTCCCCTCCCTCTCTCCCTTCCTTCCTGAAGGCATATTTGCACCCAGCATTTGCTTTAGGCTCTCAGAGAGAGAGACCAGGTCTGTGGCCCATGGTGACTTCTAGCTCTTGTCCCCTGAGAGGACTGGGGCCCCATGGCCCTGTCAGGAGGGACTCTGAGTCTGGGTGGGGCTGGGACACCTGCTGAGGGTCAGGGTCTCAGCTCATCTGGGACAGGAAGGAGGCAGGGTCAGACCAGACTGCAGCAGGTCCCTCCTCTGGAATAGTTAAAAGTGCATGACAAATGGGAATGATTTGGGGCAGCACTTGGAGAAATAACACTGATGGAAGCTAACTGCTACAACAAAGCAACAAGGTGCCGAGTACCCCCTCTGGCATCCCCCTCTCCCCTCAACCCTGAGCCCCTAGGGTCAGCCCAGACTCCTTCTTGCTTGCTTAGCCTGACTTGCTGGCTTTCCCAGTCTGGGGGTGGACAATGTGGGAGATGATCCCAAAGGGCAGGGAGTGGCTGGGAAGGAGGAAGAAGCGTGTGTGTGCAATGCTTTTCCCCAGCACAGACTTCCCCTGCTCAGGATCAGGGTGGATCCCCTGTGCCTAAGGCCCCTCCTCCTCTCCCTTCTCCATCCTTCTCTTAGAGCAGCCTCCTCCTCGCTAAGGAAGGGCCTTCTGGGTTCTCAGAGCCCATGGAGGAGGAAGACTCAGCTGCCAGAATGATGGGGATAGGGGGAGAAATGGCCACAGGAAAGAGGGAGGCTGATGAATTATGCATGGGGGGAGGTAAGCAGTCCCTGGATGGCTCTGAGATGCTGCTGGCAGACAGCAGCAAGGGGAGGCTGGGCGCTGAGTCACAGCAAAGGGGGTGATTAGTCTGTCAGCTGTACCCACCTCTAGATGGGGTGAGGTTTCAGGCTGAGTCACAGTCTGGAGGGGGAGAAAGAGGAGCACGGACCCCAAAAGGACCAGTGAGGGAGTACCCGTTCCTGACAAGCCACACTGTTGCTGTTCTGAGAACCCTCCTCTGTTTGGCTTGCAGCCTCAGACCCCCTCCTAGCCCCTCTCCAGGTGACTCACCTGGACCAGCTGGAAGAACATTGAGACTTTCCTCCCCTCAGCAAGAAGGGGATATAAATAGTCCTCTGTTGCCTCCTGTGTGTGTCTGAACTTACCTTGCGGACAACCTCTAAGCCCAGCCTGAGGAATCTTGAAGCTGAGCCTGAAGCCAGGAGTGGGACTGACTAATGATAGGCCACAGAGCACAGAACCATAGACCCAAAACATACAGAAGCCAAGAGCCCACAGACAGCCTGCAGCAAAGGTTGGTCTGAATGGGCTGGGCAAAGAGATGTTAATGGAGATAAGAGCAATCAGCGTTACCAAGATGGATGGATGGGAGGATGGATAGATGAGAGGATGGATGGATGGATGGATAGATAGAAGGAATGATGGATAGATAGATAGAAGGAATTATGGATGGGTGGATGGATGGATGGATGGATGGATGGATGGATGGATGGATGGGAGGATGGATGGATGGATGGATGGATAGATGGATGGATGGATGGATGGGAGGTTGGATGGGTGGATGGATGGATGGATGGGTGGATGGATGGATGGATGGGAGGATGGATGGGAGGATGGATAGATGAGAGGATGGATGGATAGAGAGAGAGAGAGAGAGAGAAGGAATGAGGGATGGGGGAGTAAATGGATGGGTGGATGGATGGATGGATTCATTCACTCACTCACTCACTCACTCACTCACACCAGTACATGGTTATTGAGTACTACTATGTATCAGGGACTCCTCCCAATACCAGGAATACAGGAATCAGCAAGCAAAGTTGTAATACCTATTCTCACATAATAGTGTGATGAGGAAGCAGACAAAATGCAGGTCAGCAATTAACTCAAGTTGACTTTAGATAATAAGTGCTTAGGAAAAACAGAATGGGAATGGTATGATTGACTAGGAAAAGGATGACTCGAGCTACAGTGGTTTGGGAAGACCACATGGGGCAGGAGACGTGGGAGCTGCTATTGAGCATGGGAACCAAGAGGAGAGTGCACCTGAAAGGCCTGGGGCAGAGAAGAGCTCTGCACATTCAGAATGGCAGAAAGGCTGACAGAGCTGGAATGAAGTAGGAGGAGAAGGTAGGAGGAGGTGAGGTGGAGAACTCGTCAAAGGGCCAGATCAGGCAGGACAAGGTGCAGGCGCTGGATTTCGAGTGCTGTGCAAAGCTCTTGATGATTTCCCATGGACTGCAACCTTTTGCTTATGAGGGCAGATCTCAGGGAAGAAGCAAATGGAAGTATTTATTTATCCCGAGCCTGCAGACTAGCCTCCAAGTTGTAAGAACATCAAAACACTTGAGGACAAAGAGTAGAAGGAACATTGATTGAAGACCATTTGCATGCCAGAGATTCACATAAATTGTCCCTTTGGTTATTTATAACAATTCTCATTGCCGAGAAGCTCAACCAAATTCAGAGTTAATGAACATGCCCACCCTGGAAGTCCAGGCAGGACTTGATCTCTGACCCAGAGCCAGTGATCTTAATCACTAGTCTCCACTTGCAAGATCTGGAGGGCATATTTAAGACCTTCCCTGTCAACTTGTGTCTCTGATATAGGAGGACAGGCTAGACCATGATGATATGGCTAGTCGGTGGTTGAGCGGAGCCAGAACGAACGCTGAAATCTTCTAACTTGTGGGGTGGGGTTCTCTCACGACACCGTTGGCAGGCAGAAGAATGTGGGATCATTCCCATGCCCTCACTTAATACCTTGGACACATTCCCTCACCTCCCTGAGTCTCAGGAGCCTTACCTGTGAAATGGGGTGTTTGTATTGATTTCAGTCTTATAAAGGATTGTTGTAAAGATCAAAGGTTGTAACACTCTATGCAAAGGCACCTGAGGCAATGCTTTATAGGATACATGGTGTACATAATATATACAATGTATGTATACATAAACCTGTTCATGGTTCACCCAGCCCCCTGGCACCTGTAATTCCAAAGGACATGAGAATCCTCTGTGTCCATGACAGCCCCTGGAAGCAGATACCCAGAAGCTTTCCTTTTGGAAGAGGGTAGTCTGGGACTCAACTTCCCTCCTATGGGCCTGTGGCCACTGACACTTGGGAGAGAGGAGCTTAACCCTATGTCTTAGCCAGGCAGCTGAGCTTTCCCCCACTTGACCAGTTCTTCCCCGTCCTCTTCCGGGTTGACCTCTTTTACAGTCTTTCTTGCCTCATAAGACTTTCTAACTAATGGTCTGAAGACCAGGGCTTTAGCGCCCCATCTTTGGGTTTGGGCCCTCCTCGGTTCTACTATCAACCACACTGTACTTGACTTTGCCCCTTCCCCCAAAGCTTGGATTAATAGGGACACCTAAATTTGACCATATGGGCAGGAGGGATGGAAGGGCCACAGGTCTCTGCTTTGGGCAGAGTTGCCAGATCAAATACAGGAGACCATTAAACTTGAATTTCAGGTAGACAACAAATCAATTTTACTGTATCCAAAATATACCAAAAATGTTGCTTCTCTAAAATTTGAATGTAACTGGGTATTCTGCATTTTTCTTTGCTGAACCTACTGAGCCTAGCCTCAAGTCAACCATCCTTCCCACAACTTTGAGCCTCAGTTCTGGGGCTGTGCAAATCTCGTGATGATTTCCCATGGACTGCAACCTTTTACTTATGAGGACAGATCCCAAATAATGGCTTATCCAGGACGGCACCTTGCAGCCAGATCTGACAGGTGTGTCTCCACATTCCTGGGACTGAGCCAGCACACGGTAACCCAAGCACTTGGACACTGTGTTCCTGTTACTGTCCTATTGGCACTAGAGCCTCCCCATGCCCCTTTTTGGGCCACAGACAACTCTCACACCCACCTTCTCCTGGCTAGCCACTGTGAATGCGTGTGGCCTGCTGCTGGTCACCACACACTCTCTGGGGAGCTTGTCATCAGGCAAAGCAGCTATTTCTAAGTCTTGACCCTCCTAACCAGCAGTATTTCCATCCTGTGAAAATTAACTGCCCTCCTCCTCTCTGCCCTACGCCAAGCTCTGAGGACAGCTCGTCTCTGAGCTCAGAGAGAACAGCATCATATATCTGAGCCAGTATGTACCATATTCTCCATCAGCTGACAGCTGACACAGCCCCTCTTAGAGAGTATATGTGGAATAAGTGAAAACAGAATAGGAACTGAGACTCTGGGGTAGATGGGCTTGTTGTTATTATTTTTATTAATGAAAATAGAAATTCCCTGAATGATGAGCAGGGGTTTCCAGAATACAGTTGGCCAATTTCTCCTGGATCACCATCCCGTGGTCCTCTCCACACAGGCCATTTTTTTTATAACCATGTATATAAGCACATATAAAATATGTAATTCCTTTGGCAAAAGAGCCTCAAAGTGAAAGACATCCCAAGAGAGTGCAAAAAGGACACACGAAGAGAAAGGGTGGGCAGGATTTAGGCTGCTGCCCCACGTGTCAGAGTTCTTGATGGGTTCTCCCTTCCCAAAGCCTGCAGGGAGCTGTCTTGCCTTAGTCACTTCCCAGGTTCCCAGCTTCCGTCCCAGAGCCTCTTCCGGCCCTGGCTCCGCCCTGCACCCCCCCCCCCCCCCCCCCCCCCCGCCCCCAACCCCAGCCCCTGCCGTGCGCTGAGAAGATGCTTTGTGAATGAGCCAAACCTAAACCCTTGGCTGCGGAATTCACCCCAGCCAAAGTAACCTGGCCCACAGCAAAATGATTAACTGGGTGGATTTTTTTTTTCTTTAAGAATAATCCCCTTGAAAGAGCAAAGGGCTCAAGCGTGAGTGGTTTAATCCCCGCTTTTACAATACTCCTCGACGGAGGTCTCTTAATTCCAGTGAAGAGCAGCGAAATCTTACTGATTATCCCAAGAAAAGAAAAATGCTTAAATCGGGGCAAAGTGCTCCATTGTGTGTGTCTTAAGAAATGAGGGAGGCATTTGACATCAGATGTATTTAAAATAAAACTGAAATCATTAATAATGGGCCAAATGAGCAGTAGAGGCACATCGGTCAAAAAATGTGGGGCCAAGATTCAGATGACTCTGGTTCAAGGTCCCACCTTGGTATTCACTGGCTTATTACATTATCTTTACAGCTTGGTACCTCTGTTTTCATCTATAAAATGGATTAACATTGTGACCTTCCCTAACTCACGGAATCTTGAGAGAGTAAAGTGAGACAGGAAATGTGCTCCCTCTATTCCTGGAGGGGAAGGGGTCTCAGTGTCCCCTACATTTAGAATCTCCTGCTGAGGAAGGCCCACAGGACATCGCCACTGTGGGCACCTAGGACACACCTGGCTGGTCACCTTATATCTGCCACGAGGTTAGAAAACAAGACTTAGATGACCTTTCAAACCAGAACATCTATGACTAAGCCAACGTTTTAAAAATAACAAACAAAACAATGATAAGAATACTAATGCTGTAGTAATTTATAGTTCTGAGGTTCCTCTCTACCAGCCACTTACCAGGGATCAGTACTTCATTGTGCACTATCTCAGTCCCTTTAACAAAACCCTGAAGTGGGCAGGGGAGGGGGGATATATAGAGCCTATATTTCCTATAGATGAGGAAAGCGAATCACAGAAAAGGGTCACAGGGCTCAACACATGGCACCGCCCTTTGTCTAATAAAAAGCCTCGTAAATGTCCTGTCTTGGACCCCCCTATAGCTTTACATGCTCAGCTTCCTGCCTGTTGTTGAGCACCTACTGTCTGACCATCACTAGATTAGGCACTGGGACTACTGTGGGGAAAGATGTGGGAAACATGCAGTCCCCCTGCCAGAGCTCACAGTCCATCTGTCTTTGAACTTGGGATCTGAACCAGGTCTGCTTCTCATGCTCCCTTGGATGGGCAAGGAGTACAGCAAACCCAGTCGAGCCCCACAGGTCATTTGGGGTACCCAAGGGCTCTGTGGCATTCACGGACTTGAACACACTTGATTCTCTGTGCACCTGGCTGAGAACTGCAGCCTCCCTTGAAATGTCCTTATTATCCAGTGGCCCCTGTGTTGGGCTTGGGATTGGGGTTTCACATCCGTTCTTGTTACTTTTGCTTTCCTGAGCCAGGAAGCAGAGCTCTAAATGATTTCTAAGCTCACAAAGGTCCAAGAGTATGCACATTACCACAGCAAACACTAAAGCCTATTTCAACATATAAAAATAGATAATAGCTGCTCAGGAGACCAAGGTCATTTCTTAATCATTTTGATTCTTTCCCACTTGTTCTTGGACTGTGTCCCGCACCTACATACCAAATCCAATTTTTTTTTAAGATTTATTTATTTGACAGACAGAGATCACAAGTAGGCAGAGAGGCAGGCAGAGAGGCAGGCAGAGAGCGAGAGAGAGAGAGAGAGAGATTGAGAGGGGAAAGCAGGTTTCCTGCTGAGCAGAGAGCCCGATGCGGGGCTTGATCCCAGAACCCTGGGATCATGACCTGAGCTGAAGGCAGAGGCTTTAACCCATTGAGCCACCCAGGCGCCCCCCAAATCCAATTTTGATGAATGAATGAAAGCCTGGTGGGTCAACAGACTCAGCGCCGTACAAAGACTAGATTTTATCTCTGACTTTATCTAACCATGTAACAACCAAGAATGACTTTGTCCCCAGGAAGAACCAGGCAGAGGGTTAAGTAGTTAGTTCCCCCACTGGGATGGAAGGTTAAGTCAGAATAAATGGATCAGTAGCCTTATCCAGTACAGAAAGATACCAGACCCTTCCTTTCCCAAAGACTTTTGCTGGACAGTCCCATCTATTGCCTTGTCTCGAGAACCATCATTCTCTACCAGGCTGAGCCCCAAAGCTATTCTAGCCCTATAATCCTCCTCCCAGCCCTAGTGCTCACATCAGCTTTTCTGCTAACCATCTCCCCATGAACAGTCCACAGTACCAAAGACCCCGTAAGAACAAGACTCAAGGCTTAACATTTAAGACAGCACCCCCCACACACCTACCCCTCAACCAGCATCTCTTTACGCATTCCCTATATTCATCTATGGACCATTATTTTGTAAAACAAGAATAAAAACCAAACCCAAGTTCACAGGTGATCTAGCATTTGTATTCTAGGCACTATGTACGAACTTGCAACAATCAATTTTTTTTTTTTTTTTTTTTTTTTTACGGATGGGGAAATTGAAGCTCAAATAGGCAAAATAACTTGCCCTCTGTCACACATTAGTGCAAGAACTGGGATTCAAATCCAGGCCATGTGGCTCCAGGGCCCATGTGTAAGCATAAGACTGTCCCTCTCTGCAGACACTATGCGAGGCATTCTTTGTGAGCAACTCCACATCGGTCAGTCCCTCTGTCTTCCTCTGCCCTTCTCTGACCTTGAGGAGGCTGACTTCTATGCACCATGCCATCTGACCTCCCTTGTCTTCTGGCTGAAGGTTGGGTGTGGTCCATGGATGATCAGAAGGTTGGGAGGGGGATGGGGATATTTACCCTCATGCCCTACCTTTTCCCTCCCTACCTCACTCTCCTACTAGCAGGAGCTGTATTCTATGGTGATGACTCCTCCAAGAGTCTGGTGACACCTTCCTTACCTTCTTCTGTAGTCCCAGAATCAGGAATAATTCCCCACTGTCATTTGTCTTGGATGCCTTTCCATAACTGCTGTTTCCTTTCTCCCTGCTCACACCTCTGTAAGAGTTCTTTCCCTCTCTTTCCTGCTGGCATCGGTTCCAGTTCCAAACCTCAGTGTCCCCTCTGCCCTTTCCCTCCCATCACATCCCCTTTCCCAGCCTTCTGAAGGCCTATGAAGGCCACCGAGCCATGGATCTAGCATTTCACTCTTCTTCTCCACCTTCCTGCTCTGTCTTACACTATCCATTAGCTTCCCGCCTGGCTTCCCCACACACAGGCTCTTAGATCTCCAATAGATCTTCCGAGGTGGGCAAAGCCTGCCCCACAAAGCCCAGATTCACTTCTCTACTTGCCTCTTCAAAACCCTCCAATGGCTCCCTCAAGCCCAAAGAATAAAATCAAACTCCAAAACTTAGAGTAGGTCTGATTCATTTTTGTATTTCTCCAAGGGTCTTGTCTGTATTCAGTATAGGTTGTGGTGAGCGAAGAAAGTATTATCATTATTTGTGAAGTTCCAAAAGGTGTACAGTACAGGAGCACAGAACTGTGGTGAGAGCATCCTCAAAGATTCTATAATCTCCACCGGCATTGCCATCCCCAGGTGAGCGGCTTCAAACGCTCTTCCTAGCCCTCTCTATTTGCCCTGATTCCTACTCAGCTCCACTGCCCACACGCATGGCAGAGTTTGAGGCCTCTCTCCTTCCGCCGTGGGAGGCAGGACTGTGCAGTGGTTAGAGCATAGGCTGGAGTCGAGCTGTCCAAGAAGTCCAATTCAAAGTCTATTTTCTGGGGCCTCTGAGTGGCTCAGTCAGTTAAGCATCTGACTCTCGACTCCAGCTCAGGTCACCATCTCGGGGTCATGGGATCAAGCCCCGAGTCAGGCTCCCCATTAAGCACAGAGTCTGCTTCTCCCTCTCTCTCTGCTCCTCCCCCTGCTCACTCTCTTGCTCTCTCACTCTCAAATAAATAAATAAAATCTTTTTTTTTTTAAAGGCTATTTTCTTCCTTGCAAAACAGGGATAATAATAGTTCCCACCACACAGGGTTTTGAGAGGATTAAGTAAAGTATGAAGCCCGGTACTAAGAACAAACTAAGCTCTCAAAAATGTAAGCAGGTGTTTCAATCGGAACTACTGGAAGACAGGATTTTTCTATGACACACTACTATGTTTATCATGTAAGCTATGTGCTTGGAGATGTGTTTGTAGATGATTTTACTCAGACCTCCCCAGTATGAGATGTTTTATGAGCCTTGCTTTGCAGAAGAGTGACACACAGAGAGGTTAGATGTCTTGCTCAAGATCACACAGCAAACAAATGCCAGAATCGAGACTGGACTGTGGGGCTTCTGATCCCCAAATACACTGTTTTATGTGCTATGTTCAGTGTACTATAATGTCGGACAAAAAGTCATTTATTCTTCAAGGCCTAGCTCGAATAACCCCTTCTCTCACGAGACCTTCCTCAATTCTTTGGGAAGGATTTGCTAATCTTTCTGCTGCAGTCTCCCTTATGGACCTGCTCAGATGAACTGAATTCCGTTGTGTGCTATGCTTGGGAATTTACATTTCTGTCTCCTTCACTAAACTCTGAGGGTTTCCAGGACAAAATTGCCATGATAGTCATAGTATGACAAGTTGCAATCTCAGGGACCATCTCAGTACCTTGCATAGAATAGACGGGAAGACAATAAATGAATACTAGGATTTATTAGTCGGGACAAATTACCTATGTTGCAGTAACAAACAGCCCCTCCAATCTCAGTGGCTTTCAGAAACAAAGGTTTAATTCTCCCTCATTCTCCTTGGAATTTGACTGGCATTCTCCTTGGAAGTTGACTGGAGCTCAGCCACTGTCCCCTTTAATTTGGGACCCTGGCTGAAGGAGGAACCCCTGGCTCTGTCATTGATCGTCTCATGGAAGAGGGACAGAGGAAAGACAGGAGAAGACAGGCTGGCCCTTCGAGCTCCAGCTTGGAGGTCATACACATGACTGCATCCCCATCCCGTCAGACAAGGCATGACCCATGGCCAGTCTGATGTCAGGGGTAGGGTTGTAACTGTCATTCTGAGAGGGGCTCTGATGATGGAGGAGAAGTCTGATGTATCAGAGAAAGCAAGCAGTGGATCCATTTAGAAGGAAAACTGTCTCCACTTAGAAGGAAATGGATAACTCATTATGGAAGGTCTACCACGAGGCAAGAAGTACCTTACACACACCTGGCAGGTGGGTGGGGGGGGGGGGGGGGGGCGGATACAAACCACTGTTTCATGTCTACCGAATTCAAGGCTTCAAGAAGTTAAGAAACTACATTAAGATCACCCAGATGGTAACGTAGTAGGACCCAGATTTGACTTGAGTCTAACTCCAAAGCTCACTTTCTCCTAAGACACACTGTTCTTTTTGCTTTTTAAGGCTTCTAATTAGAAAGCATCCCCCCTTTTATAAGAAATGGAGTAAACTCTTACTACTCAAGAGTCATCCCTGAAACAGAGGTTGGTCTTGGCATCATCAGCTAGATGTGTGGACTCTCAGGCCCTTGCCCCTGCCCCCCTGAATCAGATTCCGCATCTTAACAAGACCTTCAGGTGATCTCACGGCACATTCACATCTGAGAAGCGCTGATGTAGACACCAAAGGAAAATGCATACATTTTCTCTGCGCTGGAATCCGGGAGCTGTCTGTGGTGCTGCCCACTGTTGAAAGCTCATCATGTTAATTTTGTAGAAACAGGAGAAAATGACAGAGACCTTGCTATTTTGCACCATGTGGGAGCAGCATTAACAGGCGCTGCTGAAAGCCCATGACTTAAATGCATTTTCCAACATTTTTCGCCATTCACTCATTAGTTAACTAAGTCAGTGAACATGGTCTCCATGCCTGTTACAAACCAGGAGCTACACCATGGGCTGGAACACGACAAGGGTCGTGACTGGAGTCTGCCTTGAGTGGAGGGAGACAGACGTGTAAGTAGATACTGACGGTACCATGAAATTATACTTTGAGATCCCAGAAAAAGAAGGCACCACAGACTGTCTTGCGGTACCAAGGAAGGCTTCATGGAGGAGGCGGTTTTTACGGTATGAAAGGGAACTCGCTCTGCAGGGGCTCCAGCGGGCCTGGCAGCTTTCAGGCAGCACCCAGCAGTTCAGTTCACTGAGACAACAAAGAAATACTGAATATGGCTGGTGCTTAGAGTTGGAAGGAGGAAGGGTGAGGTCTTCAGTGTTCCTAGATAGAGTATCTGGAAGGCTGAAGTGTAGGAGCCTGATGGGATATGGAGGAAGAGTCTCTGGTCAGAAATAAAGTATGGGGTCAGCCCCCCTCTAAGCCTCTTGGTTTTGGCCATCTGTAGGCTCAGGACTCACCTTGTTTTTGAGCTAATCTAGAGTAGGGCAGGTAGCATTTTCAGTGAAACCTAAATATAGTTTATTTAATGTGCATAATTTTAATGTAATGTAAGTTTCATGTTAAAATATGTTTTTATATAACATATTAATGTTTAGATGTATAAACGTTAGCTGTATAATGGTCTATAGCTGTATAATGGTCCATGACCCTTTGCATCATAAAGGCCATGACTGCCTCAGCTGAAGCCATGAAATCTGTCCTACCTCCTAATCCTACCCCACCTGCCCTGGATCCCAGTTTGGTCCAGGGGCAAGGACAAAAAGCATACAGCTGGGACAAGGGACATCAGGAAGGCATGGACCAGAAGAGGAGACAGCTGCTGAAGGATGAGAGGAGCAGGGTAAGGGTGAGCCAGCTCTAGAGGCACGAGGGGACAGAGGAGTTAGTCGCCTGTCCCCAAGCCTCTGAGTCACAAGCGATAATATAAGTGCCCCTGGATACAGAGGCAATTAAAGTACAATTAACCTCCCTGAACAGCAGTTCTGAGTGCATGTCAGATGAGGATTTGAAGATCATTAAATATGGGGGTGGCTGAGTGGAGAGACTGTGGGGGGCGGGGTGAAAGGAGAAAAACCTTCCTCTGAGCCATCAGCTACCCTTTGGGGTTCTCTGTCACAAATCTGTCCCCCAGGCAACCAGGGCAGGAGACCCCCTCATCGCATCCGGAAAGCAGAGACACAGAACAGCCCCACCCCCTTCCTCCCCAGGCCCGACCTTGGGAACAGACTCAGCATCTGCAAATTCATGTTGCTGAGTACAAATGCTTCCTGCGTGGGGAGAGCCGGGAGGGGAGCCACTCCTGACAGCTGACTCCGAGGAGACCGCTCAGTTTATTAAATTAACAGGGTCTCTGTTGTAGCGAGAGCACTGGAGGATGAAATGCCAAATGGATCCGTTTCATGGAATCTGAGACTGATAAATTTTCAGAGCTGGAAAGCTCCTTGGAGAGCATCCGGTTCAACCTCCCTCATTTTTCAGATGAGGGACCCGCAGCCCAGAGATAGGAAATTACTTCCCTACAGTCACAGTCGCTCCCGGAAACTCAAAACTAAGACGACCCAAAGGATGGCAGGCGGACTCGCTCCATAATTTATCACTTCTTCATGGTTAGTGTTCTTTATATTGAATTGGCTTCTGATAAGGAGTACCTGCGATCTCACAGGTAATTTACTGTGAAAGATAATTCTTAAGATTTCCCATCATTATTAACATTGACTTGAATTATGTCATATTTTATATTGGAACATGGGTTTAATTTAACCCATGGCAAACAATTCTCAGTTAAAAAAAGAGGGGGGGACCCCTCCTTTCCACAATGAGACAGCAGCCTGGCTTCTTACAAAGATAATACTAATGTGAGTTGCGATTCCTTGCCTGTATCTGCCTTTTCAATCAGATATTCACACCTGTCTTTAAAATCTTCATTATGCCCCATTCCGAGCAGGTAATCAGTCCTCACCGCAGCACGGATGCGCCAAGCCAGACAGATGGGAAGAGAGTCAATCAGACTCTGGCTGAGTTAATGAACTTCCAGCGCCGGGCACCGCCCTAGACTCTGAGGACGCAAAGGTCAGAACCAGACCATTAGGTTGCACTTCTCCAGAAGCTCACTGCCTCACCAGGACTGGCTGGCCAGCTTAGTGAGAATCAGGGAAGGGGGGATGGAGAAGGGCAATGGCCCCGAAACAAAGAGAACCTTCTTCCAGCATTTGTGTAGAGCTAGACATGACCCAGGGGAGGCTGCCTCCAGTGACTCCAGTACGCAGCTCCCATTTCTCCTTCTAGAAGAGCACTGTCCAATATGGTGGCTCACCAAGATGGTTATTTCGTTGTATATTAATTAATACTTTAAAATGAAAATTCAGTTCCTCAGTCACACTGGCTACAAGTGTTCAATAGCCATACTGTTTTCTCATACCATTTTCCTGAATAGCTGTACCTATTTGTATTCCCACCCACAGGGCACGAGGGTTCCTCTTATTCACATCCTCACCAATACTCGTTATCTCTTGTCTTTTAGATAAGAGCCATTCTAACAAGTGTGAGTTGATATCTCATTGTGGTTCTGCTTTGCATTTCCCTGATGATGAGTGACGTTGAGTATCTTTTCATGCATCTGCTGGTCATTTGTTTGTCCTCTTTGGAAACAGGTCTACCTAGGTTCTCTGCTTATTTTTTCATTGGACCATGTTTTTGGTCTTTTTGCTTGTTTGTTTGAGGAGTTTTGTTGTTACTGTTTCTTTCTTTCTTTTTGCTATTGAGTTTTATGAGTTTCTTATATATTTTGGATATATATTAACCTCCTATAGGATACATGGTTTGCAAATATTTTCCCCTTTCTGTAGGTTGCTTTTTCATTTGCAGATGATTTCCTTTGTTGTGCAGAAGCTTTTTAGTCTGATGTGGTCCCACGTGTTTATTTTTGTTTTTTGGTTTTTTTTTGCATCTGCTTTTGGTGTCATATGCAAAACATTCTTGCCAATACTAATGTAGAGGCTTTTCCCCTGTTTTCTTCTAGGAGTTTGATGGTTACAAGTCTTACATTTAAGTCTTTAATCTATTTCAAGTTAATTTTGGGGGGAGTGGTGTAAGACAGAAGTTCAATTTCACCCTTTTACATGTGGATATCCATTTTACCCAACACCATTTGGTAAAAAGATTATCCTTCCCCCACTGAGTATTCCTGGCTTCCTCATCAAATATTAATTGACCATATATACAAGGGTTTACTTCCTGGCTCTCAATTCTGTTCCATTGGTCTATAGGTCTATATTTATGCTAGTTCCATACCGTTTTGATACTACAACTTTGTAATGAAGTTTGAAATCAGAACGTGTGATCGCCTCCAGCTCTGTTCTTTCCCAGGATTGTTTTCATTATTCAGGCTATTTTGTGGTTTCACATGAATTTTAGGATTGCTTTTTACTATTTCTATGAAAAATGCAATGGAATTTTGATAGAAATTGCATTGGATCTATAGATGGCTCTGAGTAGTATGGGCAATTTAACAATATTAATTTTTCTGACTCATGAGCACAGGATATCTTTCCATTTGTTTGTGTCATCTTCAATTTTTTTCATCAATGTCCTATAATTTTCAATGTACATATCTTTCACTTTCCTGATTAAATTTATTCCTAAGTGCTTCATTGTTTTGGGTGCTATTGTAATTGGGATTATTTATTTTTTTCAGACTGTTGCTGGTGTAACACAACTATTTCTGTATTTTGATTTTGTATCCTGCAACTTTACTGAATTCATTTAATAGTTCAAATAGATTTTTGGTGGCATGTTCAGTATTATCTATTATATCATCTGCAAATAGAAATAATTTTACTTCTTCCTTTCCGATTTGGATGCTTCCCCCAACCTTTTCTTGCCTAATGACTTTGGCTAGGACTTCCGGGATTTTTCAACATCTCTCTACTGAGTGTGACGTTAACTGTGGGCTTGTCATAAACGACCTTTATTTTAACGAGGCGCTTTCCTTCTATACTAATTTATTGAGAGTGTTTATCATGAAAGGGTGTTGAATTTTTTCGAATGTTTTCATACATCTATTGAGATGACCATGTCATTTTTATCTTTGGTCCTTTTACTGATTTATCTATGCTGAATCATCCCTACAACCCAGGAATGAGTCCTACATTCTTATGGTGTGCAATCCTTTCCATGTGTTGTTGCTTTTGGTTTGCTGGTATATTTTTGAGGATTTTTGCATCTCTATTCTTCAGGGATACTGGCCTATAGTTTTGTTTTCCTGGTTTTCTTGCGCTGTCCTTCTCTGGTATCAGGGTAACACTGGCTTTGTAAAATAAGTTTGGGAGTATTCCCTTCTCTTCAATTTTTTTGGAAGAGTTTGAGAGGAATTGGCACTAATTCTTCTTTAAATGTTTGGTAAAATTCACCAGGAAAACCATTTAGTCCTGGGTTTTTCTGTGTTGGGAATTTTTTTTTTTTTACTACTAATTCAATCTCTTACTTATTGTTCATCCAGATTTTCTATCTCTTCATGATTCTTTCTTGGCAGATTGTGTTTTTCTAAGAATGTATTTTCTTCTAGGTAATCTAATTTGTTGGCATAGAATTATTCACAGTGGTCTGTTATGATGCTTTGTATTTCTGTGGTATCATTCCTAATGTCTCTTCTCTCATTTCTTGTTTTATTTATTTCTGTCTTCTCATTTTTTTCTTAGTTAATCTAGCTAAAGACTTGTCAGTTTTGTTTATATTTTCAAAACACCACTCTTGGTTTTGTCAATCATCTCTATTGATTTTCTGTTTTCTATTTCATTTATTTCTGCCGTGATCTTTGTTATTTCCTTTCTTCTGCTAACTTTGGGCTTAGTTTGTTCTGTTTGTTTGGTTTTCTCTTTCCCTATTTCCTTAGGGTGTAAAGTTAGATCCTTTCTTTGAGATCGTTTTTCTTCTTAATGTAGAAAACATTTGTCAATAAACTTCTCTCTCAGAACTGCTTTTGCTGGATCCCACAAATTGTAGTATGCTGTGTTTCAATTTCTATTTGTTTCAAGATATATTTTGATTTCTCTTTTGATTATTTGTTGACCCGTTGTTCAGGAGTGTGTTATTTAACTTCCAAATTTGTAAATTTTCCAGTTTTTCTCCTCTTAATGATTTCTAGTGTCATACCCCTGTGATTGGAAAAGTTACTGGCATGATTTCAGTCTTCTTCAATTGGCTAAGGCTTATTTTGTTACCTACCATACAATCTACCCTGGAGAATGTTCTCTGTGCACTTGAGAACAATGTGTATTTGCTGCTGCTGTTGGATGAAATGTTCTGCATATGGCTGGTAGGTCCATTTGGTCTACAGTTCAAGTCCAATATTTCCTTACTGATTTTCTGTCTAGATAATCTGCCCATTATTGAAAGTGGGGTATTGAAGTCCCCTACTATTATTGTATTTTGTCTATTTCTCCCTTCAGATTTGTTAGTATTTGCTTAATACATTTCAATGGTCTGATGAAGGCCACAAGTATCATCCAAAATCAAGGAAACAGGACATGACCAAAGGAAACAAATAAAATTCCAATGACTGACCCAAAAGAAGTCGAGATCTATAAACTGATAAAATTTCAGAATAATTTTCTTAAAGAAACTCTTTGGACTCTAAGAAAACGTAAATAGACAACTAAACAAAATTATTAAGCGTGTAATAAAAATGAGAGGTTTTACCAAGAGACAGAAACCATTAAACACACACAGAGATATCCTGCAGTTGAAGAATACAATAACTGAAGAATTTAATAGATAGCTTCTGTAGTAGACTCAACCAGGCAGAAGAAAGAATTAGTTAACCAGAAGATAGGTAATTTAAAATTATCCCCTCAGAGGAGCAAAAAGAAAGAAAAAAAAAAAAAACAATAAAAGAAAGTCAAAAAGTATTTCTGAATTACAAGATATTATTAAGAGAGCAATCAATACATTATTGGAGTCCCAGAAGGAAAAGAGAGGGATAAAGAGTCAGAAAGCTTATTTAAAGAAATAGTGACTGAGAACTCCCCAAATCTGTAGAGAGATCTGGATATCAAAGTTCATGAAGCTCCTAGGTCCCCCTAAAATTTCAACCCAAAACTATATCCTCCAAGACATAGTATATTAAAACTCTCTTAAAATCAAAGACAAAGGGGAAATTTTATTGTCAGTAAGAGGAAAAAAAAATTCCTCATATACAAGGCAACCCTCATAAGATTATCAGCAGTTTTCCCAGCAGAAACCTTACAGGTCAGGAAAAAGTGGGATGATATAGTCAAAGCGCCAAAAGAAAAAAATCTGCCGACCAACAACTCCCTACATGGCAAAGCTGCCCTTCAGAAATGAAGGAGAGAAAAAGACTTTCCCAAACAAACAAAAGATGGAAGGAATCCAATACCACTAGACCTCCCTTACAAGAATATAGAACATAGCTCTAATAACCTGAAATATGAGTTGCAAATTAGCAATCTGAATCATATGAAAATATACAGCACACTGGCAAAAGCACGTATAGAGTCAGATTCAGAATACCCTAATAGTGTAATATGATGGTGTATTAACCACTTAACTCTAGTATAAA
Organism: Enhydra lutris kenyoni; assembly: GCF_002288905.1. Classification (NCBI taxonomy): domain Eukaryota; kingdom Metazoa; phylum Chordata; class Mammalia; order Carnivora; family Mustelidae; genus Enhydra; species Enhydra lutris. The sequence goes on from NW_019154110.1 coordinate 8,382,024, forward strand.
GGTAAAAGGACAGAATTATTAAAAATAAGTGTAACTACAATAACTTATTATTGGATATATAATATATAAAGGGGTAAATTTTGACATCAAAAACATAAAATGTGGTGGGGGTATAAAAGGGTTGAGTTCTGTAAGTGATCAAAGTCATTGTTAGCTTAAAATAGATTGTTACATCTATAACATATGTTATGCAAACCTCACAGTAGCCACAAAGCAAAAACCTGCAGTAGATACTCAAAAGATTAAGAAAAGGGAATCAAAGCACACCACAATGAAAAAAGCAACAATTCATAAAGGAAAACAGGAAGAGGGGAAGGAAGAAACAAGGGAACTATAAGATAGAAAAAAACTGATGAGATGGGAGCACTGGAAAATCTTTTTTTTTTTTAACATTATTTATTTATTTATTTGACAGAGAAAGAGAGATCACAAGTAGGCAGAGAGGCAGGCAGAGGGAGAGGGAGAAGCAGGCTCCCTGCTGAGCAGAGAGCCTGATGCGGGGCTCGATCCCAGGACCCTGAGATCATGACCTGAGCCGAAGGCAGAGGCTTAACCCACTGAGCCACCAAGGAGCACCATCATTGGTAAATCTTTACTTATCAACTTGTACTTTACATATAAATGGATTAAACTCTCCAATCAAAAGTTATAGAGTAGCTGGGTATATATAAAGAAACAAGACCCAAATACATGCTGCCTATAAGAGAGTCACTTCAGCCTTAGGGACATGAAAAGAATCAAAATGAAGGAATGGAAAGAGATATTCCATGGAAATAGAATCCAAAAGCGAGCATGGGTAATATACTTAATCAGGCAAAATATACTTAGACACAGCCGAAAACTATAATAACAAAGGTCATTACATAAAGATAAAGAGGTCAACTCGTCAAGAGGGATACACCAATTGTAAGTATATATGCACTCAACATTGAACCATCTACATAAACTGGACAAATATTTCCACTTCTCTAAGATGCTCTCCATCTCATTCTGGTCAGCCCATCAGAGATGAGCTTAGATGGCATGGTCTGGACTCCTTGTTGAAAGGTTTTTGTGACACTGCCCTTTGGCATTAGTTCATTGGTCTACTATAAGACAATTTCCTAAAGTGAAACTCTTTTGCATAGACTGAAGTCATGCTACTGAAGATGATGCTTAGTACTTCAAAGCATTCTCCCCTTGTCAGGACCAGTGGGGAAGTGTCTCAGGTCCTGGAAAACTTAAACTTCTCTTGAGCAATGGCTTTGGGTTTACCTGCTAGTCACTGAGGTTTGAAAGTTGTCAAATTTCATTTCTCCTTGTTTTAGCTGTTAGGAAGCTCAGAACCAAATTTGCTACCCACCTGTAGCAAGATGTTAAGGCCTATGAAATTCATACTCTAATTCCACACCTGGTTTGGGGTCAGGGTTATTTGCTTGTTTATTTATTTTTAAGATTTGTTTATTTATTTGAGAGAGAGTGAGAGAGAGAGTGAGAGTGAACAAGCATGAGCAGGAGGGGCAGAGGAGAGGGAGAGTGAGAATCCCAAGCAGACTTAATGCAGAGCCCAACTGTGGGGCTCAATCCCAGGACCCTAAGATCACGACCCCAGATGAAACCAAGAGTTGGATGCCCAACTGACTGCCCCACCCAGGTGCCCCTGCTTATTTATTTTAATGAGTTATGAAGACTTGACCAAAACGTGCAAGGGAGGAGGTAAATAAGAGGGCTCCCGGTGTATATCCCACAGCAAACAAATGACAACTTCTTGATTCCAGCTCCCTCTCCACCCCCCAGCTATTCTGGTAGTGATTTTGTTTATTTTATTTTTGCTTTGACATCTCTGTACACCATTTTCCTCCTTACGTTGCATGTAATTTTAAATCTGCTTTAAACGATTTTCTTTTAATGAGCCATGCAGTTTCATGAATCTTTGCCTAGAATAGTTATTAACTGTCCATGAGGTGTCTGGGATTGTTCTAGGTACAAGGGCAGCAGCAGTAAATAAACTAGACAAGGTTCTTGTTTAACTGTGTTCGTATGGTACTGGGCACTTGGGAAATAGACATGAACAAGGAAATGAATAAATAAAAAATGTAACTTCACAGAGCCGCTAGCTTTGTAAAGGGAATAGAAAGATAGCAGAAGAGTGGGAAGGGGAGACATGGGTGGAGAGGGGAGGGAGGAAAGTCCTTTTACGGTGATATTTGCCCTGAAATCTGCTTGCTAACATGCCAGCCACTCAAAGACGTAGGACGGGTACTCCAGGCAGAACAGGGGCTCTGATGCAGAGGTGAACGTGATATGCTGGAAGGATGTTTGTGCCCACCTGGTAAACTCGTTCATCGGCTTCCAAAACCCTTCTCATCACTCTCTCTTTCTCACTGATGTAATCCCCATCATTCTTGACATGGCTCAAAGAGAAGGTCAACCGCTTCTCATCTATACTCCTCCTCTCCCCATACAATCCACACTAAATTGCACCTGCCAGTTGGCAAACAATGCCTTTGACCAGGAGCCCTGGGGCGGGGGTGCTTTTGGGGAGGACAAGAACAGCATCTCCCTTCTCTCTAGGATAGTCCTGGCACCTAGAAAGTGCATCATTTTATTTCTCAAGATAAGCCTCTGCTAAGCTGACAGTACAGGCGATGTTCACCCTCAAGCAGTATCTACAGGCACCAGTCTAAGGTACGGTTCTGTTTGCAGAGCCACGAGCTGCTTGTGCTCTGTCTGTGACCCGAATAGATCAGCAGTGGAGAGCCGGCCGCCTGAGCGAGCGTGGCCAGCCTCTGTTGGGGAGGAGGGGGCCCCTCTGCCTCCTTCCTCTGGAGGGCCCCTTCTGGGAAAGGAACGACTCTAACAGCGGTATTGGATTTCCCTGCAAGATTTATGACCCAATTTAAAGTTATGGGGCTTTTATTAATTATAATAAACACCAATTTCATTACACTTCAACTTCCAGAGAAATTACATACTATGGAAGGGAAATAAAATGTTAGTTTTGAGCTAATGCCAGGCACACATTAACTGGCTAGGTCCAGTGTTCATCTTGGCTGCTCAGCTGAAGCAGGGAAGGGGCATGATGGAAGGAAGAGCCTGAGGACCCATTTCCAGAACTTAAATCCATTTGGTCCAAAATAATGGAAATGAGCTGTTCTGCCACCCAGGGCTGGCATGATCCCTCTCTGTAGGTGGAGCTGTCTTGGATAATGCACTTTGAGCCCTAAGCCCTGAGTTCTAGACCTGTTTCTTACTTGCTGTGTGACCTTAAGTATGTTACTGCTCTTCTCTGAGCCTTGATATCCTCATCTTCAAAATAAAGACTGGACCCAGGTCAGGTTTGGCTGTAAGTAGAGTTCATCTCTTGTGCCAATTCCAAAGGATTTTGAAGTTCTTCCAGGATTCCTGGGAAGGAGCTGTATGATCAGATAGCAAAGTCAGCCAGCAGCACAAGCCAGGGGGACAGCCAGACACATAGCCGGGTAGTCACTCCTCTGGAGAATGTCTGATGATCTCAGAGCCCGTTCTGGATTTCTCTTTTCTCACTTAAGGCCATGCAACCAGTTTGCAGCAGACCCAGGACAAAAATCTCAGGATCCCAGGTTCTTAGTCCAGGATCTTTACCCACAAAACAGGTAAAATGGATCATGTCTGATGGCAGGGTAAGGATCCAGTGACATTCTATATAGTATGCGGTTTGCAATAGGAGACACTCGACAGATGTTATTCCCATCCTCCTGCATGTCCATCCCGCCTGAACTGGTCCGCCTGTGCCGATGGGTGGCTTCTCCACTTGAGGTGGCTTTCTGAGAGCTCACTCTTCCAAAGCCTCACCCAAGGTGATAATCGGACATAGGATGCATTCTTTCAGCTGCATGCTCCTTGGGCAGAACCTACAGCCCCACGGATTCCTGAAGGAGAATTCTGTATTCATGCTGCTTGGTTTTAGGCCTTCTTGTTATGGACTTTCCAACTCTATGCCACTTTTGGTTTTGCTGGGGCATGGAAAATATTTGGACACTCCTGGGATGATGGGGTTTGGTGAACCCCTAATAGGGGTGGGGAAGAGGATTCAGCAACTTTGCAGAATCGCTTCCTGCCAGATGTGAAATTAAGCTTCTGGGTACAAACCCAGAGTACATTTGGATAATGGGTGGGGAAGCCAGCTGGGGATCTCGAGTTGGCGGTGGTGGGGTGGGGAGGGCAAAGAAGGGAGGATGGACAGAGAAGCTGTGTGTGTGTGTGTGCGTGGGGGGGTGGGAGGGTGTGTACGTGTGTACATGCACAATGGGCCTCACGATGCCCATTATTGTGTATTTCTGAGTAAAGAACAGATACTAGGCAAGGTGTACCCTCCTGGGTGCTCTCCCCTTTTACCTGGAACACCCGATATGAGAGTCACACTTAACCCTGTGGGTTAAGAGTCCACATTTGGAGGAAATCCAAGCTTCGACTCTCACTAGCTGTGTGAACTGGGGCCAAGCCCTTAAACTTCAATGGACCTCAGTTTCCTCATCTGCTAAATGGAGTTAATGAGAGTTGGGTGGATATTGGCATCTGGCACATGAGTAGGTGAGAGAAGAGCTATAGTCAAAATCTTAGTTACCCACCTGGGGTCAGCGTAGCCCTAAGTCACTGTATGACGATGGACAAGACACTGGCCATTGCTGGGTCTCAGTCTCCCTGGCAGTCCACAACAGGGCAGGACTGGACAGACAACCCGGCCCTGCCAGTTCAGACCATTAGCACTAATGACAAGCACGGTCGATATTCCTGAATGCAGGGATCACTCATCCTGAGTCCCGCGCCCACGCTGATAACTTGGGCCCAAGTTGGAGGAGGTGGACTCTGGTGTTGGGATGACCGGGTTTTAGATCCAAGCTCAGAACTTTCTAAATGTATGGCTTTGAGTGTTTCCTCTAAACCCTCCACTCCTCAATTTCCCCATTTATACAAATTGGGCTAGCCTGGCAGTATCGTGGCGAGGACTGACTGTTTCCTCTGTGCCATGTGCTTAGCCCTTGGCTGGCCTGCGGTGAGTTTGGAGGCAGGGGGCACTACTTGAAGGACAGGCCCCATCCATGCCAGGCTGTGCTTTTCTTAAGAGACGATGGCACTGGGTGCCTGGGTGGCTCAATCTGGTAAGCATCTGCCTTTGGCTCAGGTCATGATCCCGGAGTCCTGGGATGGAGCCCCATGTCGGGCTCCCTGCTCAGAGGGAAGCTTGCTTCTCTCTCTCCCTTTGCCTGCTGTGTCCCCTGCTCATGCTCTCTCTTTCTCTCTCAAATAAATAAATAAAATCTTTAATTAAAAACAAAAACAAAAAAGAAACAATGGCACCAACACAGCCCCCTTACGGGACTGCCTAGTTTAGTTAGGGTCAACAGGGAAATGGCTATTGAAAAGCTTCCATAATTCAAGCATGGTCGATATCTGGATGTCTTCCCAGGTTGAGCTGGTCCTGGGTAGGGAACCACCTCCGATTACTCTCCACCATTCAGTGACCTGGTGTCTATCCCACATGTCCTGAAATTGGGGGGTTCTCTTTAAATCATATCCTAAGAGGCAGAACGGTGGTAAGACAATAGGGGCACTTTAGGGCACCTGGGTGGCTCAGATGGTTAAGCGTCTGCCTTCGGCTCAGGTCATGATCTCCAGGTCCTGGGATGGAGCCCCACATCAGGCTCCCAGCTCAGCAGGGAGTCTGTTTCTCCCTCTTCCTCTGCCTCTCCCCTTGCTTGTACTCTCTCTGTCTCTCTGTCTCTCCCTCTCTCAAATGAATAAATTAAAAAAATCTTAAAAAAAAAGAACATGGACTTTAGACCTAATCAAACCTGAATTCCAATCCTGAATCCACCATTTAATTGGTACAGGACTTTGCAGCAAAGATGCCTAACTCCTCTGAGCCTTAGCTCCTTCCAGTGTATGATGGAGACAGCAGGAGCCAAGCCTGCAGGGTACTCTTGAGGAAACTTGAGGACTAAGTGAGATAAGAGATGCAAAGCACTTAGCATACAGCAGGTGCTCAGAGAGGGACAATGTTTTTCAAATGTGCATGTGGTGTTCTATTTGTATTGTTGTCCAAGCAACCTCTGATTGCCTCTAGGCAAAGAACTCTGTATTTGTGCTCTTTTCCCTCTTAGCCTTGGGGCCCGGGAGGGGGGAGCAGTAGCTCTACGTCACCTGCCTTCAGGCTAGGACGGTGCTTCTCTCCCTGGTCTGAATGCGCGCCTTTCCCCGGATGGCATCTTGCAAGCTGGGGCAGCAATGGCAGCCTCTTTCACAAGAACACTCCTGTTTCCCATCACCAGCTTTGTTTTCCCTACCGGTTCAGCCCACTCCATCAGATGTTTTCTTTGGGGGAATCTTCCTTCCCGCCAGCCCAAGTAAGTTCTGGTTTTGCATATGCAGAGAGGCAAGTGACTCTGGCACAGCCAGGGGATGAATATTTATAGTCACTCCTTAGCTGTGCAGTGGACGCTGTGGACACCATGTGTGCTCTGGCCAGGAGAAGGAGGAGGAAGAGGAGGAGGGGAGGCGGGTCTGCACCTTTGGCCTGTGGAGGCTCAGAACTCCCAGAGGACGCCTCAGCCCCATGGCCTGGCCCCTGTCGGGGGCTCTCTGTGGCTTGCTGGATCCTGTGGGGTCCTCTCTGGCTTGAGGAGTGGCTCCAACCTCACTGGGATAGAGCTGCGGCCCTCTGAGCATCTCACTAATCTGAATCCTCTTGGGACGAGGGTACGGCATCTGTGTTATGGGAAACAGTATGCCCCAGAGATTACAATCCACGCTGTGGCTTGCGGCCCAGGCCTATCTGGCCTCCGTGGAGGAGGCAACTTCTCCAGATTACACAGAAGTTGTATTCCGTGTGCCTGCTGTCCCTGGGGTTGTACCAAGAGGTCCTAGCCCCACCTGTCGCTCATGTAGTCTGCTCCCTACAACCCCCCAAAGCAACGCACACCTTCTTAATAAAGGGCGACTGGAGAACACCTTGGCTGGAAATGAATCAGACACGAGCAAGGAACTGAGTAAGGAGCTCCTCAGGTCCTGCTGAGTTGAAATCTGGGGATGGGTGGCTGGAGGCTTTGAGATGATGATGTTTTACCAGGCCTCTGAGCTGATGCTGATGGGCAGGCCCATCGGAGAGTCGATGGCATACGCCGCATTAAAGCAATGCCGTCCCCTGGCAGGTTATCCGCACGTGCGGCCGGCATACAGACACTGAAATGGAGGAACTTTGGAGAGAAATGTGAGCCGCTGTTCCAAATACGGAGTGTCAAGATGGGACGCACTCAGAGCCCGTTTCCTCCTTCCAAGTTCATTGATATTCTGTGCAGCTTCTATCAAAGGCACTTCCACTGCTCCAGGAAAAGAAAAAGATGGTTTTGCCCAAAAGCTTCTCTCTCCCACCTCCCACTTTTACATGAAATGTTGTACTGTGGCGTGTCGCCCCACTACACTTGGCACTGCTCGAGGACAAAAACCACGTCCTAATCGTCTTTGTGCTGCCATCACATAGTACGGCGTCCGCTCCATTGTGGTGTCTAAAAAACGGTTTTGAATTGAATCAAATGTGTCTGTATCCAGCTCTCTCAAATTGGTTGATATTGACTTCCCCTGGAAATTGAGTTGGAAGCCACTCCCAACACACAAAAGGCGGGGCTGGAAAGTGGTACGCCGGCATTTGCAGTAAATGCCCCCAAATGTGTCAAACGGGGCTGCATTTCAAAGTGGCGAATCTCTCGGAAAGCTCGACACCACTGCCAACGACGCTGCTTTTGCTCAGATGCCTCTGAAATTCCAGATCCGTAGCCGTCGAGTTCTAGCGGGAGTGCTGAGTGGAGGTCCAGCTGGGCCAGAGCCCGTGGGTGGGGAGCCCCCCAGGAGCTGGCATGCAGCCCCAGGAGCGTGGTTGTGGAAGGGCTCCTGTGAGGGAAGGGGTCTGTTTGCTGATGATTACAGCAATGGTGAAAACAAGTCTGGGAGTGAGGACAGGCAGTTGGAAGTGGATTCACACCAGGGACGCCATGGTGGAAACTGTAAACGGGTAATGAATATAGGTTATCGGGACAGTTAGAGCAATGCAGACTAGTTCTATTCAAATGGGAGGAGGCAGCAACAGTGGAAAGCACTGGGTTAACAGAAGGGTCATAGATTTTCCCTGCGGTGATACGAGATACTGGCAAGGCAAAAGGATTCCAAATAAGATGACATTTAATTTCATTTTATCCCCAAGTGAGGTGCTCTGCCCACATTTCCTTCTTCTTCTTTTTTTTTTTTTACCTTTTTATTTGAAATAATTTTAGACTCACAGAGAAGCTACAAAAATAGGAGAGTTCCTGTATTCCCTCACCCAACCTTCCTTAATGTTAGCAACATACGTGATCCCAGAACAACCCAAGATCCCACACCACACTGAGTTGTCATATTTTGCAATTCAGTTCAGTTTCTTTCCATCTGTGACTGCTCCCCCTCCTTTCACGATCTTGGAAATTTTAATGAGCACCGGTCAGTTATTTCAAATGTCTCGATTCTGTCCCGATTCTAAATGGTGACAGCACCTCATCGTTGACAGGTAATAGGGCCCACGTGAATACAGCTTCCATTTTATAGTTACATTTGCTTTGAACGACTCAACTTTCCCCTGCCTCCAAAGACTTTTGTCTGCTTCTTAAATTCAAATTCAGTCACCAGGGTGAAGATTCTCAAGTTTGGAGAAACAATGGAAAGCTGGGTCAGAGCTCTCAAGAAACCCCCCCAAAGAGAAGACGCAGAAAAGTTTTTAGTACCACCGAAGTGCTTAACCTCTCCCTCGTCCTAGCTTAGCCACATAATGGGGCGAGACTGTTGCCAGCTGTCAGCACTGAGGCGGGAGTAATGAGCTGAAACTAGGCACGGGCTCCCAGGGTGAGCTTCAGGAAAATGTGGGAACAGAGCTAGTATGACCAAAGCCAGAGGATGGCTGGGATCTGACATGGACAAAGCAGAAGGGGAGATGCTGTATCTGGGCAATGCACTACTGAGAGTCAGATCCTATAGCAAGAAGCCAGAAGCAAAAAGGATAAGGCTTGGGATGTGATGTGGATTACCTGTAGTGGAGAAGTCCGAGACCCTTCTCTACGGAAGGGCCTGGGAGACCCAGCATCAGATACATGAGAAGACTGTCTCACTTAAATTTTGAACCCTAAAACGTGTGTTTAAAATTCAGTGAGAATGAAAAAAAATTCAATGACAATGATATTCTATAATTTGTGTGTTATGTACAGATGTCTTCATGTTATGTGTATAAGACTGTATCTCCCTGCTTCCTTATTCCCAGCACTTAATATATTTTATACAGTTGTGCAGATTAAGAACCTCAAAATTCCAGGGTGTCCCCATGAACTACTTGGAGTTGTGTAGTGCACAAGTTGTACCACTGTATAAGACAGTCTTCATAGGTGATTGAATGAGTACTATGTTTTGAGGGTGGGGGAGAGTTCCTACCTTAACTTCTGGGAGCCTAATTACTTCACAGGTCAACAGGGTTATCATGTATTTCAAAAAGTTAACCTAGATAATGCACGGTGGGCAGCACAGATACCAGCAAAGTTAGTTCCTTCCCTCCCTCCACCACCCTCACTACACATGAATAAGGATCCATGTACATTCTTCAAGCATGAGGGAAATGGAGCCAGTTTGTACTCCCCAGCCAGTCAAACATGGGGAGGAAGACAGTGATTACCACATTTATCCCCCAGATGGAGTCTCCTGAGACTGACCAGCAAAAGAAAGTTATTAGTGGTTTTGCTTTCTTGTTCTGAGTATTATCCCAGAGGGTCCCTCCTGTGACACCCACGCCCCCATGGAGCACGTAATCTTAAAAATGCGTATCTAGCAAATACCCCATCCACGTGCCCTCCCAACACTGAAAGCCTGTGCATTCTCATTAAAATAAATGCTGTACCATGTACTGTTTGTTACTGTTACTGTACTGTTTGTTACGTGCAGATAACAAAACAAAAAAATCCCTATCAGGTTATTTATCAGCCGAGTGAAAAGTCCTTAACCTCAGAACAGCAATGCTTGGTCTATTTTCCTACAATTTCCTTGCCAAAGTGCAATAAAGACCCACTAATAGACAGTTTTCTGCACACCCAGTGAGGTGTAAGGCAGCCCACAAGATGCTGGAGAAGGCGGGGGCATCTGGGGAAGAGGATGGGCTGTCTGCTCATTCAGCCATTTCACTGTCTTCAAGGCTCTTCTGTGAACCACGGCAGGAGGCTACAAATTTCCTGGGAGCTCCAGGCCTCTTCCCATCACCAAGCTGAGCAGAAGACTGTGTGAAGTGGTATGAAGCTAACTGGAGAGACAGGGAGATTGGCCCATAGCTCCCCGGTTCCTGGTTCCTGGGAGTTGGCTTCTTTGGATTTTGGTGCCTCTTTTATGCATTAGGTCCCAACAAACCCAGTGGGAATCCCACTGAGGGCAACACCCTTTCACAGGTGTATGGCGAGGACAAAGCTCTCTCTTTTGCTCCTCTGACCCTGTCCTTTCTCGCTCTGGCTCCCAGAGTCACTGGTTTGGTACTTTCAGCTCTACACCCTTTTTTACCCCCAGCCCCTCCCTCTGGCTCACTCATGCCTCTGCCTTGCCTTACACTCTCCAAACTTGGCAAACTTCTGGGATTACAGCAGCACCAGGAGCCTTCCAGAAAGAAGACCCTGGAAAAGGGATAGTGCCTTCAGCAGCCTCATGACTGTGGCTATTGGTCTTGACCCTGACCGCCCACTGGGAAAGATAAGACATCTGGGCTCTCACCTGGTTCCTCCCCCATGTCTGTGGGTCAGGCCAGAGTCTGGTGAATTCTCTGAGGTGGGCCTCAACTTCCTTTCTCCATTCTCTCCTTTTTTTCCCCTTCTTTGATTTTACATAACACCCACCATGTGTCTGGGAAAATAATAGTGACCAAGTCCCAATTCCTGCAAAGCCACATTCCACAGAGGGAGACAAGATTTAAAAAATGAAGAGCTAGGTGGGACACGAGGGTGGCTCATTTGGTTAAGCTCAGGTCATGATCCCAAGGTCCTGGGACTGAATCCCAGGTCAGGCTCCTTGCTCAGCCGGGTGCCTGCTTCTCCCTCTCCCACTCCCCTGCTTGTGCTCTCTCTCTGACAAATAAATGAACTCTTAAAAAAAAAAAAAAAGTAAAGAGTTAGCAACTGTGTGATCAGCTCTATGAAATGAGGGATCTGAACAGGCTCATCCCCAGCATGCCTTTAAGCTCCAGAATTCTAATAGGGTTGACTTTTGACGGTGAGGCAAATACCGCAATGTTGGTAAACAGAAATGTAGTGATATTGACCTGTTTCCGGGACTCTGCAAAATCGCCCTGGCAGCCTGGTTCCAGTCAGGCCTTGTGCATTTCCAGTCAGGAGGATGACTGCCCCGTGATGATAATGGGTTTGATCACTGCCTTAATGACAATGATATTGTGGCTATGTCCCATCACTCCAGTCCCGAGGCCAACCGATTTGCTCACTCTGCGACCGTTCTGCGTTCCTTCTTGTGTGTCTTTTGGTGCTGCAGAAACTGGAAAAGCAAAACTACATTTCCCAGACTCTCTCAGACCTGGGGATCTGACTGCGGTCTAGGTTCTCCTGACCAGATGCCCTTGTATAAGACCAAGATTGGAATCCGAGTTCTGCAGGGAGTGGGGGACAGAAGGCAGCAGGGAGGACTGGCCGCAGCCAAAGGAGGGGCTCTGAAGACTGGGAATCGTTCCTGGAAGCTAATCCTATTCCTTCAGCCTTGCCAATTATTTGGGAAGCCATCTAAAACTGAGTCATAAATCCCTTTCCCTCAACAACCCAGAGTTCTTTCTAATGAGTGCAACTAAGCCTTAATGAATATAGCATCCGCATCGAGAACAGACCCAGCATTATGGCGAAGAATCCAGTTTACAATGAAGTTCACACTAGGGTCTACCCTGAAACGCACACCTTCTGGCTCAGCTAAGGCCAGAAGCTCCTAATTTGGAAGTTGTGTCTTAAAGTATCAAAATTACACTGACCAGCCCTGGGTCAGTGAATAAGCAGGCCCCCTGACAATCAACACAACATAATCATTATCAGCGCTTTCCACCCAACCATGGGTCACAGGTTTCCAACCACTGGCCAGAATTCCCTAGGAACCTACATTTTTTGGGGGAAAAACCCCATAAGACCCCAAGTCTTCAAGGAGTAGAAAAGAAGAGCAGAAATTCTGCCAGAACTGTTCAAGATGCTACCATTTCCCCCCAATTCATCAATTTCCGGACAACGAAGGTCAAATCCATGTGAAGACGTTAACGTCACAGTAAGCAGCCTGCCCTGTTCTGCATGGCACGTTTGGCCCAACCCAGCAGGCAACCTTCTCTGCTTGTGGGCTCCTCCCCCCGGGACTCTTTCATATTCCAAGAAATCATAAATAGGAAGAGAGGAAATCATATCCTGGACAGAGCAGTATCCATTCCCCTGGCCCGTCTCCCAAGACCTCTGACTTGGCAAGAATATTTCAGTTTCAACCTTTCTCCTCAGTGCTATAAACACTGTAGCATCAATTTATTCCTTTCTAGCAGCCATAAACCGCCCCCCCCCCACTTATTTCTCAAAATCATGGCAAGTTAGCATCTTTGGCCATCTTTTTTTCCTCAGGCCTGGGCTTCCTCCCTTTGGCTACAGACACATGAACAATTTATGACGGCCCACGGAGGGTTCTCCTTTCTTGCATGCTGATGGGAAATTCCAACCCGTCATCTTCGTACTCATCTAGCCCTGCGCTTATCTCACGTCTGGAGAAATCAGTCTAAAGTAGCATTTTCCAAAATGGGTTTTATAGCTTGCCTGGATCTACAAAATGTTATTAGGTGTCCCACAAGTAAAGTATGCTGTAGCAAAAAAAAAAAAAAAAAAAATGGGGAAGTGCTGCATGCTTTAGATCTCAGAACGCCCATTTATTCCCATGTCTGATACATCCTACGGTAAAGAAACCTATTAAAATTTCAAATTCGCTCGGTTCAGTATTCCCAGTAAATTTAAACAAGGATGAGCTTTATATTTGCTTCCCAGTGTTCTACGGATACTAGTTTGGGGAGATGATGCCATCTGGGAATAGAAAGTTGGATTATACAACCAGGGGTTTGGACGTGAGAGGAGTTTCCAATTTCCAGGACGCCTGCCATCGACGGGTAAGACTCACAGCCACGGGGCTTAATGCTGAGCTCAGAAGAGGGACTCGAGCTGAACAGATTTCTCCTGCTCACGCTTGGTCCTGAGGAAGGTGTGTGAGCCCACGTCGATAGGCAGGGTTGACATGATTCCAGCCGTGCTGGGGAGGAAGGCTGCACAGCCTTGCTGCTTGAGTGTGCTCCCGGACTGGCAACATCGACATCACCAGAAATGCAGAGTCTCGGGCCTCACCCCAGATCTACTGAAACAGAAGCTGCGATTTAAGGGGATCTAAATTTTATATGCACATCAAAATCTGAAAAGTGCTGGTATTAAGCTGTGGCTCTCCATCCTGCTTGCATTTTAGAATCATCTAGAGAGCTTTAAATATAGGGATCCCTGGGATCCCTCCCTAGAGATTCTGATTCAAATGCTCCGAGGCAGAGCTGTGGTGTGAGTGTTTTCGAAAACTCCCTTTCATGCAGCCTAGGTTACGAGCCACTGGTCTAACCCAGAGGACTGCTGTGGGGAGTGAGAGCAAACAGGAGACATGACAAGGACCGTCACATTCATCGTATCCACGTCCGTTCCTGTTGGGACTGGGGAGTGGGGCCTCTGGAACCTGTGGCATGCTTCCCTGCGAGAAATCAGAACAACCCGCAGAACATTCCACAACCTCCAGAGAGGCCTTAGCCCAGATGCTACTGGATGTAGAAGCCATACTACCCTTCTGGGTTCAGTTACTATGGTGACTTCTTCCCAAAGATATTTAGGAGCTGGGCATTACATCTTCTCTGGGTCCCAGCCCTTGATCAGAACAACATCTTTGCAGGCAGGAATGCATGTCAAGTAGAAGGCTAGCAGCCACAGCTCCAGAACATTCTTCCCCCACGAGCTGGTTGAAGCCATCTTGAAAATCTTCCCTGGGGAGTTGGGGGGGGCGCCTGGGTGACTCAGTCATTTAAGTGTTTACCTTCAGCTCAGGGCATGATCTCGGGGTCCTGGGATCAAGCCCCAGGTCTGGCTCCCTGCTCGGGTGGGGGATCTGCTTCTCCCTCCCCCTCTGCCCCCTCCTTCTGCTCATGCTTGCTGTCTCTCTCCAATAAATAACCTCTTAAAAATCTTAAAACATCTTAAAAAATCTTCCAGCGGGTCGAGAATCTTGGGTTGGATAGAGAATTTCAGAAATAGGAATCATTCCCAATGTGCACGGGTTTTTGAGTCCTTATGGGGATGTTTCTTACGGGGATGAAAACAGACACATATATTGAAGTAATTCCGTGCACCAGGCAATTTGCTTGAGCTGTCTAGTGGAAGGGATGTTTTTTTCCACCAGCTGGTAACTACTAGCATTCCTCTCTTTCGGAGAGGAAACCGTGACGCCCGGCAGGTTAATGTTTTACTAACTCTGACACAGTCGAGCCAGGGCTAACCTCGTGTGGAGCTGGCACGGAAGGCCCTGCTCTTTCTTCTATACCCTGGACCAGGGCATTCAGAAAGCATTATTCCTAGCAGATACACTAGTCCTGGTTCAGACCCAAGGCAGCCATGACTGACTCCCCCCTTGCCCAGTCATCTCCCTGCAGATTCTGACAGTGAGCAGAGAGACAATCCCCACTCCAGAGAGGCTGGGAGCTACCCATCACCCTCTCACACCATGCTTGTCCTCTGCTCCCTCCTTCAGAGACGTGTGCTGACGTCAAGGAGTCCTCGGTGCATGGACTCCGGCTCGATGATGTATGACAGCAGATAATATGCAAAGCAGGGACACAGGAGAAACTGAAATGCTAATGTGGGGTCTGAACTTGCAGAAACAGCATTCAGCCAACCAGCCCATCATCCGCAGTGGTAAATGGAGAAAGGTGATTGGCTCTGAGGTGTCCTGAAACCAGTCCCCACCCTGTTGGGGCAGGGGAAGATGCCAGTCGGCCATCAGACAATGGGGAAATGACAAGTCTGGGAGGGTGGTCACAAGCTGACGATCTTCAAAGAGGCTGACTGACACTGGGCTGCCATCTGCTCCCTTGTCAGGTGCTTGGGATACACTCCCAAGCAGGAGACCTATAGTATATCTACTTCTGAAACCCATATGACACTATATGTTAGTGAACTAGAATGTAAATAAAAAATTGGAGAAAAAAATGAACGAACGAACGAATGAATGAATGAATGATCAAATCACCCAGTGAAGTTGGGGCTTCCCGTCACTGTGGATCACATATTTCTCCCTTAACATTCTGGGCAGCACAGGGAAGGTATACGGGTACAGTGGAAATACACGTGTTCTGAGGTTGGCCATGTGCCCTCGTCCACTTGTGTGAAATTTGTAGGCATTTTAATAGGTTCAAGGTAGAGGCACAAAAACTCTTTCCTCACTGCGTGTTCTGTTAATACCTGGGCATATATTAGAACATGCTTCTGGTGAACGAGAACCTCACTCCATCTTTCTTGAGACTCTTGGTTTTACCTGCCACCTTCTCCAGGGCTGTGGGAATGTAAGTATCTCATAAGGCCGTCTCCATTTCTCTAGGACGTTGCATCATTCAAATGAAGATGGATCCGTCATCATCTCTGAGGCCTTGGTTTCAGAGCACGCTAAGATCTTAATGGGGAGGTTGCTGGGGACAGGGAGGTCACCTGGCACGGAGTGGGCTCGTGGAGAGAGTGGCTACCCTGGCTGGCAGGTCCTACATTCTAAATTACAGAGTCCAGGAGGCATGCCTAAGTTAGGGCACTACTGGCCTGACCCAGTGGTTGGGGGGGGGGCGGTGTCTGATCTCTTGGGCAGTATCTCTTTTCAATTAGGTGAAAGATACTCTTTTGGCTTTAGGATCTACCTCGAATGTGATCAGTCCCTACCAAGGGTGGGATACACAGAGCTAAGATCTCATCGTTGGGGGAGGCGGTTGGCTAAGACGAGGCAGGGAATCAGCTTCACCACTCAACAGGCTAGGAATCAGGGTCTCGGAAAGGAAAGGAAGCTAGGAACCCCAGAAGCAGATTGCCCTGTTTTATGCCCTTGCCACATAAAGATGAGATGAGGCCTGTAGAGGGCGCCGGGATGCTGGGGTACATCTTCCAGATTGGGAGTAGGGCTGCTAAAGACTTGCTTTTCTCCTGCACAGGAACCGGCCAGGACCAGCTCCTGCCGCTAGAGCCCAGCTGGGGAAGGCAGGGGGCCAGCAGCCTCACTTTGCAATTGACTTCAAGGACCCACTTGCTCCTCCCTTCCTCGCGTCTCTGCCCTCGTCTCCATGGGCTCTACAAGTGACCACTGTCCCCTGGTTTTCCTTCCCACGGTGTTTCATCATCACACCCATTCACTCACTCGATCCCACTTGTCATTCCTCTGCACCCTGAGCACACCAGGCTCCAAGTGCCCATTCATACCGCTCTCTGGTCTTGAATTGTTTTTCTCTGGATGCCTCCCCAGATCGTCTATCTTTAAGGCAACATGGAGCCCTTTCTCTTGTGTGAACCCTCTGTCAACGTGCCATCAACGAACCACTCCACGTACCCCGGGAAGATGACAGCCTCTTCAAGGTGTGCTCTAATTTAGAGTTCAACTCCACACTGGCTTTAATTTTGGCTCTGGTTCAATGCCATCCCTCTCCTTCTGCTTAACGCAACCAACGAACATTTATGGAACACTGACAATCAGCCAGACACCTTGTGTTGGAGACTTGAGTGAAAAACAGGAAAACACCTTCTGCCCCTCACAGTGAATCATAAGCTTTGGTTGCAGTGGATTTTTCTAGTACTCACTGAGCACAGAGTCCTCATAGACTGTACTGAGATTACTCCTTTAAAAAAAAAAAAAAGATTTATTATTTGTTATTTGAGAGACAGCACAGGGTGGAAGGGGGAGGAGCAAAAGGAGAGGGAGAGAGAAAATCTGAAGCTGACTCCCTGCTGAGCACAGAGCCCAATGCGGGGCTTGATCTCACAACCCTGAGATCATGATCTGAGCAGAAATCAAGGGTCTGATGCTTAACGGACTATGCTGCCCAGGTGCCCCAAACCTGTGTACTCTTTACAGCAGCCCAATGTCCACGGCTGTCTTCCACCACTCTCTGTCCTGGCACCTCCTTTTGGAAAGCTTGCCCACGCTCCTTCTCATAGCCCTGACTCCCGGCCACGCTGGGTGGGCAGTCAGCCACACGGTCTCGTCCGATCCCCTGAGCAAGGCTGGGCCAGCCATATTCTCCTTCTTCGGAGTTTGTAATGGGGACTCACAAATTCCAGTGACTGCTAGACTTGAGATGTTACAGACCCAAGGGTCGGGGACACAACAGTGGAGTATCTATTTTCCACTGTATGCGTAGAGAAGCAAAAAGGGAAACAGAGACACACACAGAAGGGCAGAGGCAGACAGATATGAATTAAACAAACACGCAGAGAAAAGCAGAAAGAAAGAGAGAGAGAGAGAGAGAGAGAGAGAGAGAGATGGATGGAGAGATTGAGAAAGTGTAGCTAACTCCATTGCTGATTCCACACCCCCATGGGACTGGCAGTATTTCCTGCCCTTGGGTGCCTTAAAATACAGACCTCTGTATCCTTTCAAGAGTTTCTGATCTAATGAAGTTGGTTTAAATAGGTTACTATTACTAACAGGCAGCCATATAAAACTGGTTAAGATGCTCTAGGAGAAATAGAATCATTCCATTTCACAGAATAAATAACTGAGTCTACAGTAAATGGTAGGGACTGGAAATTGAAGTGAGACCTGTGCATTCTAATATGCTGTCCTCTGCTCAGAGCTTAATCCACAGTTACAAAAACCTGGTGGGAACTCAATGAACACTTACTAATTTATTGAGTCATAAAATGGTCTTGGTCCTTCTAGCCCTAGCCCCATAGCCCTTCCTTCCTCCTCCCCACTGCTTACCCGATGTCTCCTGACAGTTCCCTTAGCCATTTCCTCAGCCCAGGATCAGCTCTGAGACCCAGCAAAGAGCCCACCCATCAGCTGTGGAATGGAGAGTGTGGAAATCATGTCACCATTTTGACGGTACCACTTGAGACTGCCTATAGTCTGCCTCATCGACAGTTTCCCACGATGTCTCCTTACATAATTGGATAATTGGGATGGGCAGCTCAAGGCCGATGCAGCCCCACACCTCGGAAAACATTAATCAAAAGAACAGCCGCGGTGCATGCACTCTTGGCAGTTTATTCCAATTTCTGTAACAAGAGGAGCTGGGGGTATGTAAGGCATTATCCCTTCCCGGAGTTTCCAACAAAATATCCCAGAACAGCGGGCCCACAAGGACACGGTGAGGCCATTCTCCATTCCAAACAACATACACTTTTTTGAAAATAAAAGAAGCAATTTAAGCATTTTGGCTTCCCAGGGTGAGTTGGCAGGCACACTTCTCATCTTCAGATGCCTTTGGGTAAAGGTGTTTTAATAAGAGACAGAGAGAGAAGGAAGAAGATAGCAGAACTTGCCAGAGGCAGGGAGGAACAGGGAAGCATGGGGTGTGGGGCCCACGGGCTGGGGGCGGTGGGGGGGACGAGCATGGGAGCAATGCCGTGCTTCTGCTCAGACACACATGCCAGGGAACCTGAAGCTCCTGGCAGAGTCCCATGAGTGCCAACGGAGAGGTGAAGAATTTAATTCTATTTGTTTCGCTCCTTGATTCACCCACAGTTAACGAGAGAGTGTAGAGATGATTCTTATATAATTTTAGGGGACGGGAATGCATTTCCCAAACTAGTATACCTCTGGAGAGCCTACACCCTAAAAGGCCATGGGCCAAAGGGGGCTGTATTTCTTTGAAATGATTGATATTTCTTTCCCCCATGGCAGAAGCAACAGGATATAGCTGCTTGGGGATGAACCCCGATTCTTCCCGAGATGGAGCGAGTGACTCAGTCTCTCTGGATCTCAGCTTCTTCATTAGTAACCTGGGGGTAAAAGTAGCATCAGCCTCATAGCACTGTTATCACCATCGAATGAGTTAGGAATGCCCATGAACTACTAAGAACAGTGACACATAGGGGAGTTTGGCACCTGTTGGCGATTATCATTCAAATGACTTCCAGAAGTGCTGACTACGTATCCTATGCCCAGACAGATGCTAAGGGGAACAGAACAATCTGCCCTCAGAGCATCTCCATTCCAGATGGACGGCAAACACTCAAAAATAACAAGAGATCACGTGTATTGAGTGTCTGCTGTGTGCCAGGCACTGTGCCGTGGACTTCATGGGAGACGGACTATTACCGTCAGGCTTAGGATAAATGACTGACTCAAAGTCACAGAGCTAAGAAGTGGAGTAGCTGAGGTACAAACCCAAACCTGGCAAATACCATTCCGTGGCCATCCTGTGGACTCATGGCTGATTCCATGCATGAGAAAGAAAACCCACCCGAGTCTTCCATCAAGATGATGCAAACATCCCCTGTTGGCTCTTCCTTACAGAATCTGAGTATCTTTTCCTTTAGCAAAAGGATCTCAATTTTTAATTGCATTTTTATTGATTGTCTTTCTCCCCAGACTATACTCTCCATGAGGGCAGGGGACAGAGCATCTGTTTTGTTCCTTGCAGCCCACCTCGCAACCAGCACGTAGCCTGGCATACAGTAAGCGCTCAATAAATAGCACTGGATAATCCACTGTGATAGACTGCCACCCTGAGAGTAAAAAGAACATTACACCACCTTCCTACACCTATAATGAGCATATGAAGAAGCCGTGTGGGGTTTCACTACAGGGCACTGGGGAAGGGCTCTCTTAGCAGGTGACGTGGAGACCAGATCTAGGACAGGGTGGCAGGGGAGGGGGGAGATGTATCACCTGAAAGAGAGTGGAGGTTGCTTCAAGCATATGCACAAGCATGTCCAAGGGCAAAGCCACGGAGATCTGAGCAAGCCTGGATAAGGGAAGAACAGGGAGCCACGATGTCTTGGCCTCCTGGTTACTGGTCCCAGAGAACCACGTTAAAGCCTTGTGTGTGCCCTACCCAGAGTAAGCGCCCATCAGCAAGGTTATGATGCATTCTCCGCGTGAGGCTGAGTGTTGCCAACCCCTCCCTGAGGATCCCTTTGAGGGAGAGTGAAGGAATAAAAACGGTTTTCTCTTGATCATGTAAAGACAGAGAGAATAACACTTTGATTAGAAACCTTGGTCTAAATTATCATATGATCTCCCTGATATGAGGAATTTGAGAGGCAAAGTGGGGGGTTTGGGTGGTAGGGAAGGAAAAAATGAAACAAGATGGGATCGGGAGGGAGGCAAACCATAAGAGACCTGTAATCTCACAAAACAGAGGGTGGCTGGCAGGGAGGGGAGAAGGAGAGGGGTGGTGGGTTATGGACATTAGGGAGGGTATGTGCTATGGTGAGTGCTGGGAAGTGTGTAAACCTGGCAATTCACAGACCTGTACCCCTGGGGCTAATAATACATTATATGTTAATTTAAAAGAAAAAAAGAAAAAAAGAAACCTTGGCCTAATCTACACATGAGCACACTGGTTAGAATTCAGTCGGCTGGCAGAAGTAGGAAACCTTGCACTCATAGGAGTTGAAACAGGACAGATAGTGACTCCCTTGTCCCAGCGCGGGCATAGGCAGGACCAGGCCATCAAGCCCTCAGGACCAGCCAGCCTATGGCTTCCTGCTGCACCATCCCAAAGGCATCTTCCTTGTCTTCACGGTCCAGGAACACTCTGGTGTCCCAAGAAGCAGCGTAGAGTGGGTGGGGGCAGGAAGAAGCTTCTGGAAACTTTCTGCTTACATTTGATTAGCCAGGCCTAGTCATATGGCCATACCTGTGCACAAAGGAGGGCTGAGAAGTGTTGTCTTTATGTACGTGGGAGATCACGAGCCCAGTTAAAACTCGGAGACGCCAGAGAGAACCAGAACAGGTACCACGGAGCAGGGGGCACCAGCAGCACTCTCCACCCAAGGCAGATCCAGCCCTTTGCACAATTTCACCTTGCCCTTGGCACGTGCGGTGAAATCACTACGTAGACCAGGGGTGAACGTGTTCTCAGCCTAGCTCACGTTAATATTTATCAATGGAACACCATGTCATGCCCATCATTTCCGATGCTGAAAGCCTGAAACACAGGGTTCCAACAAATCTGTGCATGGAATTCCATTATGCTAAACGCTTATGTATCTCCACTGAAAACAGCAGCCAGGGCCGGGGCGGCGGGGGGAGGTCTCAAGTGCCCCCTTCCTCACCCCATCCCTTTCCATGGCGGTCCCTCCCTCGAGGCCCTGGGAGTGAGCGCAGTGTGGAAACCTCTGGCATGTCAGGTGTTCCTGCTCAGAAGAACTAGAGGTGGTCAGCAGCACTTTCTAAATTCCATTCTACTTGCTCTCCTTTTTAGTAGCACCCATAGCGTATCGCTTTTCCAATCAAGGGCTTTTTCTGCCCTGGTTCTGTCAATGCTCACAGATTTCTGAGCTCCTTCGTGTGGACTTGCAGGGAGCCAAGACGATTTGGCACTGTAAGGGTTTTAGAAGGATGAAATGAGATTGTGCACAAAGAGCTTAGCACAGCACCTGTCTTGTAGTAAGTGTTCAATAAATGTTAGCTATTACTATTATTTTCTCAGAATTGATTCTGCCGAGGTAACAATGCAACTTTAATTTAGATATATATATATAGATAGACAGAGAGATAGATAGATAAATTTTTTTTTAAACCAAATCAGCTTAACAGTGAATCGTCATGCCTACCCCTGGCCAGATCCACTTGTGACTAATAAAATCACTTTCTAAGTTAAATTGTTTACCAAGGGACTTCTCTTGATTCTTACCTCCTGCTATTCTGTTTATCATGGAATCAAAAGGAGCATTTAACACTTGCTGAGTCTCACGAATCTTTTTGTGCCATAAACTGAATTCTAGGACTGCACTCCCAACAGCCCAATCTACCAAATTTTATCTCTATCACACACCGGAAACAGTATCTCCTTCATTCTTAATTATTCAACAAGATTCTCAAATAAGCTGCACATAGATAGATCCCTCTTCATAGTCATCATAAAATGTGCACTTGGTCTCATTCCCCATCCATAAGATGTTCTTGCTTCCAACAGTGATACAAATAAAGTTATTAAACGCTACACTTTTATCAGACAACCGACCCTCCCCACCAAATGGTAAGTCCCATCACCATGTTGTAATTGTTGGTAATAGTCCTTTTCAGATCTATTGAGTACCTACAACGTGCTGGTCTAGGCCAGGTGTTTAAGACACATGGTCTTATTTAATCCTTCCAACAGTCTTGTGAGATAGATATCATTAGCTCTATTTTTTAAAGACGGAAACCAAAGCTCAGAGCCTGGGCTGGGTTCTCTACAGAACAAAGCCTTGGGCAAAGCTTACTTGCTCACAGTGTACCTGATGGGGAGCAAAATCCCAGGGAAACATAGATAAAGAGGACGGGAGGTGGAGGAGGGTAGAAAGGGAGGCGGTTTCAGGGTGCTGCCTATCCAAGCTGGCCACATCCCCACAAGAGAACACAACCGGTTGCTCCCCGATATGGGACTGATCTAGAGAGGCCACTCATGACCTCCACATGTGGCTAGGACAGGCAACCAATGTACTGGCTGGCTTCTTCAGTCTTCGGTGTCTTACTGCTCCAAGTTGGCCCCACTGGGGTGTTAACCTTCCCATCCAGCCTATGCAGACAGCCGGTGGGGAGGCCAGAGCCTCCATGAATCTGGCTGAGTTGGACCTGGGTGCTGGATGCCTGGTCCCCTCCATGTCAGGTGCAATGGGGGCCCTGATCAAGCCTAGTTCTTCACCCTAAGGGAGGCTCAATCAATCCACGGTATTTGAGAATCAGGAGATGGTGATGGCAGCCAGCACCTTATCATGGTCAAACCGGACTGAGTGGCTGGCACAAGTCTTCGAATACGGAAGCAAGGGATGGAGAACAGGACATCTAGGGCTAAGCAGGTCAGGGGTGGCACATAAACGTAGTCTGGTATGCCTAGCAGGAAGTGACTTACTTGCCCAAGGTTACACAGACACAGGAGGGTTAAAGTTCAACCTAAGCTGGACCCCAAAATACTTTTTTTTAAAGATTTTATTTATTTATTTGTCAGAGAGAGAGAGAGAGAGAGAGAGAGTGAGCAAGCACAGGCAGAGGCAGAGGGAGAAGCAGGCTCCCTGCCGAGCAAGGAGCCCGATGTGGGACTCGATCCCAGGACGCTGGAATCATGACCTGAGCCGAAGGCAGCAGCTTAACCAACTGAGCCACCCAGGCATCCCCCCAAAATACTTTTGTTTGTCAGGGACATCGGGATGCTTTCCACTGCTGAGATTCTGAGCAAGCTGGGGGAGGGAAGTATAGTTCTCTGAGCTGTCTGGCTTGTGGCCAGAGGCAGAGGAATGCTGATCAAGTCACTGTAGTGATCAGTGGACAAGGATGCCCACCGGCCTGAGTTGTCCTTTTCTACGTCCTAGGAATAGACACTTTTGGAGGGACATCAGCCATCATGGTTAGAACACTTCACACGATCTGCTGTGGCTGCCTTGCCTCAACCAAAGGATCAGCACTGAACCCAGCTGGCATCCGCAAGCCACACACGAGGGGACAATGCTCTGCCCTTGCCTCCATCGGCTGTAGATCAAGGCCATCAGCAGGGAACCAAGTGGGTCTGTCTCCTGGAAGGGTTAGGAGGAGCTGTCCCACGTTCCACAGGAAGAGTCTGTGTGACTGTCCAGCAAGCAGACCAAAAATCCACACATCAAGGTTCTACATCCTTGCAAAGCTAAGCTCTCTGCTGGAGATACAGACTCTTTTGGGCATACCCTATGTGAAGAGAGCCCCTCATGCACCAGGAGCTTCCCCGTGTTCTTCTGCTTTTGTCTGCCCTGCTCGGATGCCCTGCTCCCTCCTCTCTGGGACCAGCTCTGCTCTGCCGCCCACCCTTCCTGCCGTCTCCTGGAGAACAGCCCCAGCATCTCCCACATCCTCCAGGTTCCCTGTCCACTTTGGGGTCTCCTCCCCAGCCTTCAGAGATGCTCCGATGTGTCCATATTCAAGATGACATTTGCCCATCTCTCCTCTGGCTACCTTCCATGTTTCCGCTTCTCGGGTTTCTCAAATGGACACCTACGGGATCTTACCCACACGCTCAGAGTTCTTAACCATTTCCACGCTGGCTTCCTCTCACTGCTCTGCTGACATGCTTGTCCCCATGGCGGCCAGAGGACACAGCCATGTAGTTTGCCGCTTCCCACAGTGCTCACCCCTCCTTGCCTCTGTTTATCAGACCCCAATTCTCCTCCTGGAAACCACTGCCTTTCCCACTCCCACCCTATGAGATTTGCCCGAGCTGCAAGGGGGAAGGATGGGGGAAGGCGATTTGCTCAGGGATGGGCACACGAGACTCTTTCTCTCTGCCGCTGGATTTAAAGCAGAGAGAAAGCCGTCCTTGACCTGCTAACAGCCACTTGCCCCCACAAGGGGGAGAGCCTGCTTGGGAAAGAAGCCAAGCTAGACGAGACAGAGAGGAGGGAAGGAAGAGGAAGAATCTGACCTCAGAACATCATTTGAATCCCTTGAGCCCCATCACTCCCGACAACACCCCTAACGGCCGCCCGTCCCAATAACTGAGCCCTTTGGTTTAAGCCGGTTCATCGGGAATTTTGTGACTTGCTGCAGAAAGAGCTCTACGAGACGGAGTGATTTCATACGGCCTTCAGTCAGCTCTTCCCAGTGGCTGTCCTGAGCGTGAGCTGGTGCCCTGGCTTGGGAGTGAGAGCAGCGCAGGTTCAAGCCCCTGCTTCAGTACTCGCTATCTCTGTGCCTCTGCACAAGGGACTCCGACTGCACTTCTCTGAGCCTCAGTTTGTTCGCCTGCAAATGGGGCTGCCTGAAATTAGGGGTAGTGAGCTCTAAAGAGACAGCAGCAGTTCTTGGCAAGCTCACAGCAGAGGCTGGCAGCACAGGGGTCCCCCGGGTGTCGTCCCTCTCCACGCTGAACACTGCTCGTGGCCGACCAGCACAGGCTCTCTTAGCCTTCTCCCCTGGCTCCTCTTGACCTGTGCTTTTTGAGCTTTTCCGCCTGCCTTTTTAATTTTATTTTATTTTATTTATTTGCTTGTGAGAGAGAGCATGCACAAGCAGGGGAGGGGCAGAGGGAGACGGAGAAGCAGGGAGCCCGATGCAGGACTCGATCCCAGGACCCCAAGATCATGACCTGAGCCGAAGGCAGAGGCTTAACCCCCTGCCTTCTATTCTCCATTCCCTTCCTGCCTTTCTATTCACAGGTCTTCTTGGCTCCTCCTCCTGCTCCAAAATATGGGTGTTTTCCACATTCTGGTCGGATCCTCTTTTGATTCTCTTTGGCGATTTCAGCTTTGTTCTCTCCACGACATGTGGACACCATCCCCTCGGGTGGCCCGATGGAACCTCAAGCCTGACATGCCTCTGATGTCACTAGTGCTGTCTCCTCTCCAAAAGCCTCACTTCCCAGCTAGCTTCTCTTTGTGACTTCCAGTCTTCTGCTAATGGTACCTCTCTTTGCTCAGTGTTTGAACTTGAACCCCTGAAGTCACCCCATCATCTGACCTTTGATCCTAAATCTGTTTCCACTTCCATCACCCTCAAACCTATTTCTTTCTTATCTCTGCAGCACACCCCCACTTCCATTCTTGCCCCCACTCTGCCACTCCAGGTCCTGCCGGCTCTGGGGATGTCCCAACAGTCTGAACAGTCCCTTAAAGATCTCCCCCACCCCGCTAGCTCCTTCCCTCACCGATTCTACTTCTGAATGAATCTTGTCAATGCCAAAGCCCTCATAATTAACCTTCTCCTCCCCCCAAACTGCCACGATTGCCCATTGTCTTTTGGATGCAATAAATATAGTTCAGCCGACGTTAATCAGGGCATCTCTTCTGTGTCAGGCACTGTGCCAGGCATTGTGAGGAAGACAAAATTAAAATTAATGTAGTCCCTGACCAGGCTCCCTTCAATCTAGTGGTTTAGGTGACCAGACCACACAGCCTAAGCCTGGTGAATGCACACATGTGTGTATTCGTATGCGTACACACACACACACACACACACACACACACACACACACACACAGAGTACTGAACAATGTGAACTCTCTTCATTCATTCCTTGTCTTTCTGATTTTAATTTGCTTTTCTTGTGCTTCCTGCTTAAGTCAGGTTGTACAACACATATTTCCATGTTCTCCTACTTCCCTGACTTGGCTTATGCTATTTCCTTCCCCCCAACTCCACTTGGCCAAATCCTGTCTATTCTTTGCAACCCTTCTCCTATAATTTTCTCCTATCACTCCTTTGCTTGTGACCCTAGCAGTTGTGATCTTTCTCCACTCCTCTCCGAAAGTACCTTATATGAAATTACACCTTGCATTTCCATTGCTAAAAAAAAGTATTTATGTAAGTTACTTATCTGCCAATTAGGCTGTAAATTCTTTAAGGGTAGAGACTTTTATTTATCTTTGCATCCCCAACAACTAAGAAAGTGTTTCTCAATTAGTGCTAAGTATACACTTACCTACACCAAGCATGTGCATTTCATAGGACCAACTGTTTTGCACTACAGAAGAATTGTTTACCTAAGGAAAAAGTACTTAAGATTTCCCACAGGTTCTTCTAAATAAATCTTCAGATTCATTTTAACTTATTTATGGATTATCAACTGCCAGCCTGGAGGAGAACTGTGCATTGGGAGAAATCACACACACACAGAAACCCAAAAAGTGAAATTGCTGGAAATCACTGCCCATTAATGATTTCCCAGAAAGAACAAGAGCATAGACCTTCATCGACTACGGGAGCTGTTGAGAAAATAGGATTCTGTGTTCAGAAATAGGATCAAGGCAGAGCATCTACTTTCCAAGTTCTGTATTAGAAGAGACTGTCTTAGAGACGCCGGCATTATGGAGAAACATCGGGAAGATGCTGTGACACATGAGTCATGCCCGTGGAGGTTACCTGGGTCTTCCCAGAGTTCCTGAAGGATCCTGGGACATCCGATGGGAGTAAGACTGGGGTCCTGACTGCCAACAAGGGCCAGCCTAGGGGACCTGAGGGACAGAGTGTCCCTGTAGCTATGTGATAACCTGAGATGGGTTGGGGGTGTGATGGGCTCACTATCGGATTCCTGACCAGGCTGGGGCTGCAGGCTGTCTGTCTGAGTCCCTGGGCAGTGAGTGCAGGAGGTGGGGGGAGGAGGAACAGCAGGACATTTCGGACCTTCAGCTGAGACCCTGTTCTCCTTTCAGGGCAATCACCAAGATGTAGATTTGGATCCAGGTGGTCATAGAAAGGGGTCAGCCTAGCTATGATTTTCCGTGGACCGGGATTCCTTCCTGGCCCAGCGCCTGGTAGCAGGGTGGTGAGCAGATCAAGAGTTGGAAGGGCAGAGTGAAGCCTTGAAACCATACCACTCTTCACCACCCATGACAACCCATGTTCGAAGCTGGAGTGGTCTTTTTACAGCCTCCTGGTTCCCCGGATGCAGGTTCTGATGCCAGGAGCTATCCCGGGATCCGCAGCTGCCCTGCCCTCACTCTCCCACAACACCATTATCCCCCAGACAATGCTTTCACCTCACACATTCCAGGGACCCTGAGGGACACCCAGTCAGCAGCTTCTGTCCTAGCCTCAGATGTCCAGGCTTTAACAGTGAGGGGCCCGTGTTCCTCCCTTACAAAGTTTATGGGAGGAGTCCATCAATTCTACATGGAAAATTCTTTGAGTTGTGCCTGACCTAACACAAGCCCTCCTAACACAAGCCTGACCTAACCTAACAGCCCTGTTAGCTGCTGTTCTTTGTGCATTTATGATTTATTTAATCAGCCATACCGCATGTTCACTGTGCAGGGGCATGGGGTAACCCTCTCTAGAGAGGCCAAGGAGAGCGTGAAGTCAGAGTTCAAGTCCAGACTCTTCTACCTACCAGCTGTGTGACCTGGGCTAAGTTTCTTAGCTTCTCTGAGCCCCATTTGAAAAATGAATTATAATATATAAACCTATGTATGTATGTACATACATACCTTGCTGTATTCATGTAAAGATTAAGTAAAATAACATGAGCAGAGGTCCTAACATGAAACCTGGTACCTACTGAATGATAAGATAATATCAGTGCTGGGGGCACCTGGGTGGGGGGTTCATTCAGTGAAGCATCTGACTCTTGGCCTTGGCTCAGGTCTGATCTCAGAGTCATGAGACTGAGCCCTGCATCAGGCTCTATGCTCAGCAGGGAGTCTGCTTGAGTTTCTCCTTCTGCTCCTCCCTCTCCTCCTCCCCCTTGCCCCCAGCTCCCCGCCCCCTCTCCTTAAAATAAATCTTTTAAGAAGTGATATCAATGCTAATATTAAAATATTACTCATTGTTTTTAGCATTTCTGCAGCAGATATAATTTGGGTAGGAGAGGGAACAATGTATAAGGAATGCCAGTATGAACTCGAAGCAAGGAGCTTCCAGGCAAGAGGAGCTTAGCTGGACAGGAGGCAGGTGAGGTTTTTCTCTAGAGACGGGCGTGGGCAGGCCTGGGATAGCAGATGGGAGGAGGGGTACTTGTGGAGAATTCTGAGCAGAGGGCCTGGTGCTCCCTCATTTGGGAAACACTCCAGTGTTTAAGGAGGAAAGATGATAGAGTTGCTTTTAATTATCCTAAAGACCCTTATGCAAAATGGGCTTTGGAGTTGAGCTGGGGAATTATGACCACAGCGTGATCAGCCGTGATGGGCTGGCATATATCTCTGACAAACTGGGAAGTCTACGAGACAAATGGCTCAAACTAAGCTAATTATGGGGAACTTTCACGGGAGAGAGAGAGACATGAGTGTCCTCAAATGCTCTGCCTCCCTCCCGCTGGGAGTGGGCCCCTCTGCTTCCCAGTACCAATGGCAGTGCTCAGGATAACAGAGTGGAATCAGCACTCCAGGCTTGCCCAGAGCAGCCGACGAGTCTGGAATCATCGTCAGGTATACATCCTCATCCATGCAGGGCACTCTGCATGGTGTTCGGGACTAATGGAGCTCCCTAAGGCTGGGGAGGCAGGCTTTTGTTCCCTCAGCCCACTTCTGAGCACTTGTCCAAGACTTTTATCTCCCAGGTGGGGAAACTGAGGCAGGGTTGGCCAACGTCATGCAGCAAGGTGTCAATGAACCGGCTAACTTCTACAGCTTCCATTACTGCTTGGTGATTCAAGCTAGTAGCAAATCCTTGCTCTGCTACTTGTTAA
Source organism: Enhydra lutris kenyoni (assembly GCF_002288905.1). Lineage (NCBI taxonomy): Eukaryota > Metazoa > Chordata > Mammalia > Carnivora > Mustelidae > Enhydra > Enhydra lutris. The sequence goes on from NW_019154110.1 coordinate 8,411,394, forward strand.
TGGTGAGGCCTGGGAAAAATTTAATAATCTCTATGAGCCTTGTTTATTTGTAAAATGAGGGATTCCTTCCTTCTTTCCTTCCTCCCTTCCTTCCACCTTCCTTCCTTCCTCCCCCTTTTCTCCTTGCTCATCCGTCCCTTCTTTTCTCTGTAGGGGGATCAACTCATCCCTGTTCACCCCGGACTTTACTGTGATTTCATCCCTGAAAGCCCTGTAGTCTAAGAATGCACTCTGTCTCTGGAAAGACATTTCTTTGTTCAATGATAGTGCCTGTCCCTGTCCTGGGTGCTGAAGAACAGTCGAGACAGAACATCTCTACTCTCAAGGAGCTAACATCCTAATTCCTCAGGGGAAGACCGACATCGATACGTTGATACAGTAATCAAATAATACACATTCTACACATATGAAACTATGTGTTGGGTTCTATACTACATATTTTATAAACATTGCATAATGTATCCTTAAATAATACTGGGAAGTAAATACCAATGCATCCCCCTCCCCAATTCTTAGATGTGGAAACAAGAGGCTAACTTCCTAAAATCACACTGATCATGAAAAGTAAAGCCAGCATTTAAACTGTGGAGTTCCAGTGCTCACGTGCCCAGTCTCAACAGTCCCCCACCTCATGAGTGATAAATACAGGACTCAGACAGGGTGAGGCCACAGAGAATCCTCCTTTTTGTAGGGGTTGCTGGTTTGTTCCTAAGAAGATTGGGTTTGCTCTCCCCCTCCTGGCTGGCTGAGGATCTGTGGTCTTAACCAGGCGATAAGACACATGCACTGAAGTTTACCCTTCGGGAACATTTGTTCCAGCTCCAAGCATTCGGCAGACACGGGAGTCCTTCCTCACTGTTCTGCCCCTGCCCTAGAGAACCATCAGTGGGGGTGGGTGGGTCCTGACAGCCATGCAAATGAGCCAGCAAACAGGAAGGCACCAGGACCTGCAAGATTGGCTTGGAGGAGTCCTTAGTCAAGGAGCACCTACCATCAGAAGATGGAAACTGGAAGATATCCCAATCCAGCCAGAGCTCTGTGCCAGGAGAAAAAATGGAACCCATTTCTCTCAGACCTTCTGGTCCCCCGGCAGATGACAGGCTGATGAATGAGGACCATGCCTGAGGAATATTTCCAGTTCCCAGGGCTGACTGGTCCATCCATCTACACAGCCACATTTATAGGAAATGTATGGACTGGGGCTGTTGGAAGGAACTTTATTCATCACCCAGTCCAAGGGCTCATTTAATAGATGAGGAGATCGAGGAGCAAATGACTTCTCATGGTCACACAGGATACCAAAGGAGAGAAGTCCATGCCCTGAATCACCTGACTCCAAACACAGCCTTTCTACAAAAATGTGCTGCTCCCCCCCTGTGGCTGGACTCTAGAATAATCTACGTGGAACATGACACCCCCTACTTCGTCACCATCCTGGCTGTAAGGGGCTGGGGCAGAGGAATGGGTCACAGGCCAGTATCTGTTGGAAGGGAAAGTCTGGAGAGTTCTTGCTAGATAGACCTGTGATCCAAACAGGTTTATAAGTGCTCGCAAACCACCCTTGGACATCAGCCGATCAGTGTGCAGAAAGAAGGTGGGAGACGGAGAGATATGATGAGGGGGTACAGGGAGACCTCAAGCAGGTCCAAACACAAAACTCCCCTTTCCCTACCACTCCCTGGATCTCGGTTTCTTCCCCTGTTAGAACACCAGAGTTACAGGTTTATGGGGCAGATCAGAGAACATGTCTACAAAATGCTTATCATGGGGCCTGGCCTACCAAGAAAGCCCTTCATAAGTCACAGCTGGCGGACATGTTGGAATACCTCCCTCCAATACTCTGTTGTGAAGAACAGTCTGTTGTGGGGTTTCTCAGCTGTCCCTGGCCCCAGATCTGGGGGGTGGTGGGGGGCAGGCCTGCAGAGCAGCCACACCCACACATCCTTGAACTCTGCTAGCTTAAACAGAGGCCGTGACTTGGGGTGGCATTGGGAACATGAGAGCCCTCCTTATGCAGCTGGAACTACATAGACAAAACCTCAGCATTGCCAAGAAGATAAATAAGAGGGCAGAGGAACGCAGTCATGCTTGGAAGGATTCACCACACACTTCATTTCATTGGGAGCCTCTCCAGAGCACTCAAAATCCAGTTTCCACTTGCCAAAACTCTGTTTCCCCATAGTTGTTTAGGGACTTGCTCTGTGGGAATTGGGAGGACCATGGAGACTGTTATAAGATTTCCTTCCACCCCCTTTTCGAAGGCTCTTTGACTCCGTCCCAGCTGGGTTGATGACCTAGAGGTAGCCGTGGCGGATGCAAGCCCCAATTGGGCATCTGTATTTGGACGAAGCTGCTCATGATCCTGGGCTGTTCAATTCCCTGCTACCGTGGCCTTGGGCCAGCGAGCACCCTGTCATTCTCAGTCACCTTCAACCAGATCTCAGCACCTGCAAGTGGATAGGGCACAGCGAAGGGGAAAGGGTCAGCCTTGTGACAAGAAGACTGACACGTGGATAACAGTCCTTCCTCAACTCCTGCCCCCTGACCTCTGAGCTGGACAGAAAGACAAAGGAGGTCAGTGCACTCAGGGTTTGATCTGCCTTCCCTGCTTCTCCAGTCCCCTGCTACAGGGTTGATGCCTCAGACCTTTCTAGAAACCAATTTGAGGCAGCAGACCCAAATGCAAGCCCAGCTGTGCGACCTTTGCCTGGTACGTTAACGCTACCAGAGCCGGGTTGCTCGTCCGTCTGTCAAGGGCTGTGCTCATACCACCTTACTAACTTGCACTGCAGCTAATGAAGCCGAGATGCCCCATGGATGACACCCCCTTTCTCTCCTTCAGAGAAGGCAGATGCCGGCCCAGAAACTATGGCATCACCACATCTGGGTAATCACGGAGGCCTTACTTCTGGTGTGCAGAGCACAGGAGAAAGTCACAGAGACTCAGTCCCCGAAACTGCTGAACGGCGACTGGGCCTCACCAACTCAGGAGCCTGGTGCTGGTCCCAGTAGCTCTCCTCTCCCCAGAGCTGGGGTCTCAACTGGTGCCCCGTCAGGCCCCTAGTTTCAGAGGCTCCGCCTCCCCTTGGACAGGCTGCTTTGAGAAGCCCTGGCTCCACGTTCTAGGACCAGCCCCATGTCACTCTGGTGGCTGGTCGGCTGTGTTCTTATGGCCCACGTTTTCTCCATCCGTGCTTCCTCCAAATCCCGGGAACAGGCCTGACATCCACAGCTTCCCAGGCTGGGACTCCAGATTGCCCTGTGGTGGCCCACCTTGGCCTTCTGGCCTGGAGGCCCTTCTGGGCCGGAGGTTGTGGTCCACCGGCAACACTCTCCCTCTTGCAGCCCTCATTCCCATCCCACCTGAAGCTGAGTGGGTGCCCTTCTAGATTTCCCAATGTTGCCCCCGCCAGTGGCAGTTCTGACTCACACCTCTATACAGAAGCTCTTAAGAGGCCTCAGAATGGTTGTGCGCCCCCAAATGAAGAGATTCTCCAGATGCAAAAGGCTCAAATTGTAAAAAATTATTATCTAAATACAAAGAAAGATGATTTTTCATATTGGTTGACCTCTTGCCATGATGTTTTGGGAGCCCCACAAATGATATTCTAAGTCACGGGTTCTCAAACTTGTTTAGGTGTTTAAGTATCTGAAAGTTCTGTCCTCCTTGCAGAAGCAAAAATACTGCTATTGGAGTCCGTTGAGAGTTGTAAAAAGATAAATGTAAGTCAGGACTACTCTTTCTGCTTGAAGCACCGTGCTAAGTGCTTTACATGGAATAGCCCACTCAACCCTCCAAAAAAACACTTAAGGGAGTAATACCACTACTATATATTGCCATTTCGTAGATGAGCAAATTGAGGCTCTGAGAGGTGCCTAGCCCAATGTCACTTCCCGAGTTGGAAATCAGTGAATCAATCCAGGAAGCCAAGTCAACTCCACAGCCCATATTCCTGTCCTCCCCTACCCCCCATCCCTGGGACTGAATGACAATGTCATCCGTTAGCTGTGACTACACAAAGTGTAAGCCACATCAAATTACAGCCATTAACACATGGGCCGACACTCACACAAACAAGATAGCAAATGCAGGCATGACTTAGCAGCTGTTTGGTAATATTTGTCTGCTAATTTTGCTAATTGTGCATTCATTTGTCATCCGCTAGTGAGTGACAGCAGGCTAACAGTAGGAGGCACCAAAGGTTTAAGAAAAACATATGGGAGAAAAAGCTTCACTGGGAGGCATTTTCAACTGAGGCATTTCAATGTCTGCCTACTTCCATTTATCCCCCTGCCAACCAGAAAAAGCCACCATTACTGTGTCGGAGGCAGAACAACGTGGCCAGGTTGGTGGAAACCCATGTTGTTTTAGAGTCACTCCTCCCCATCTGCTCCCTGGTGACCCTTCTTAGGCTCTCTCCCAGGGTTCTAACCCAACATTCTGGAGGGTGCATCACCTTCCTGCAGGTGACAGGGGGTGGGGCGTCAGAGCAGCAGAGATCCTCACAGGTACTCTCACCCTTGGCAATCTCCAATCCCAAGGGGAGCCGTGCTTCTCTCCCCGTGCTACAGACCCGGGCTCTACATGACATGACCACCCATCGCCTTCCACTCTCCAACTGGACTCCATAACACCCAGCCCAAGTACAGCCAAACCACAGACGGACAGCAAACAAGGGCTTACAGCCTCACTGCAGGAGAGGAACTCCATCCGTGACATGCCTCTCTTGGAAATGAAGAATGATGGGCTCCGAGCTCTGAAAGGAGAGTGGGCACAGGAGAGTTGGGGGGTGGGGTGAATGGGGTGAGCCGGACAGCGGCTACAGTGGGGATGCATGAACTATGTGTGAGCGAGTCACTTAGTGCAAACAGGAAAACGCAGCAGATTCCTGAGAGAGGAGGAGGCTCTGAAGGACTAGCGCCCCGGGTCCTGCTGCCCATCCTGTTCCTGGCCCCTGCTTCCACCAGATGTGGCTGCATTCAGGTGCCTGTCCTTGGATCCCCTGGAAATTCTCCCCCGATTTCTGTGTGTCTTCAGCATGACCCACCCACTCCCAGGTTCTTCCTCAAGCCAGCCCAAGGGAACCTCTGTTTCTTACTACCAAATAGCTCTGCCTGCCACGAGGGGGCATGGAAATGGCGCATGGGGTCCTGGACCTAAACCGGCTCTCCCCAGACCCCTCCTGGCTTCTCAGAAACCTCAGCACCTGCAGGAGCCCTTCCCTCCCTTCCCAGCTCATGCCTTCATGTCTGGGTCCTTGCTTGGCGCACCCTCGGAGCAGCTCCTGGGGGCGAGATGTTTACAGGTTTGGTACACTTGCTTATTGTTCACTCCCAAGCTCCCAGCCTCCCACTTGACTCTGTCTCCCACTGTGATCCTTTCCCTGGCTCCCGCAGAGCTGGGGCTCATTTACATTTCACTCACCAACCTCATTTAGTTAATTTTTTCCAGTTAATTCAATGTTCACCAAGTAGCCCTCGATTGCCTTTGCATTCATCACCTTCCCGGGCTCTGAAGGGTTTCAGACTGGTGGCTTCCCTGCCGTGATCCCCACTCCGGCAGAGGCAACAACACAGCCCATGGGCTGGGAGCAGGAGATCCCAGGGCAGGGGCAGGGGTAGCTCAGTAGCCTCCTCTGACAGCAACCGGGAGGTCAACCCCCAGGAGGGCAGGAGTGCCCTCTGCCCAGGCAGCTCTGCCCACGGAGGAGGCACCTCCCCGCCTGGTAATAATTCATTGTGCATGCAGCTCTAGGCTTCCTGCCTGCTGTGCAAAGCATTTCCTTCACCTTAGCCTAAAATAGCTTGAGCTTCAGGGGGTGCTGCCTAGTGCCTAGATTATTACAACGGTTGGGAAGTAAAACAATAAAATAAAAAATCTTCGCAAAGTCACAATGGGAAAGGTGTGGTGGCTGGGGAACACAGCCACAGAGAGCCCTTGGGTAATAATGAGCTAAAGGCGGAACAGCCCTTCAATCTCCATGCCCACCCTCATCCCCACTCTACCCCATCCCCATCCTTAGGCCATACCCACCCCAACCCCATCTCCCTTCCCCATCTCCACCCCCACCCCATACCCATCTCCGAGCAGCTAGCTGCAGAAATGGCCTTCATGTTGGGGGACTCTCAGATCCCCTGTCAGCAGGTGCTATGCATGACCAGCTTGCTGGAGACCTTCTACAACTCTGCAGGCTGGTTAAGGAAAACATGCAGCTAGTAATAGTCATCGAAACATATAAGATAAAAGGTGAAAGAATAGAGGTTACGAGAGAGTCAGTGATCTTTTCTTCATCCCCAGTGCAGTGAAGACCCAATGCTACCACTTAACAATTTTCCCTGCACTTCTCCCATTTCAGGGCTTCCTGGGGAGGAACTGTCTGGTCTGATGCCTTTCATGTTCCCTTTAGGCCCCAAGGGCCATACATAACCATAGGTAAGGAGGAGGTCACTACCTCTGTTGAGCTTTCCAGAAATAGCTCCAGAAATCCACCTGTAGCTTGTATGTCTTCCGACCCTGGCTCAGCTGGCTGGAATTTCCCAGCCAGTATCTCAGGGGGCTGAGATACAGATCTCCTAAGACCTCAGACTGGGAGGATGGGGCATGGAGAGTGGAGCCTCCAACCCACCAGCTCTGCCTGTGAGTGTATAAAATGCCGTGAGCACGAAAGCCCCGTTCTCCCTGTGCGCAGGGATGCAAAAGTGCTGAAGACCATTGCTAGATTCCCTCTCTCACTGCCTGCCCTGCCCAAGCCTGAGCCTGAGCAGCTGCTTCTGAGTTCCCATCGTGTTGCCTTGCATCCCTCCCCCCACCCCACCCCCAGCCTGATGCATGCCCAGAAGGGCCAGTACAGCTCTAAGAGTCCCCTTAGCAAAAGAGAGCCCCCATCCCCCACCCCGGCAAGCTCCCCTGGTAGCTGACTGACACCAGCTTCCTGGGGTCTAGTTCTGATTCCGAGAGGGTCCTTAGGATCCTTCAAGCCATCAGTTAGTGAGCAGGTGCAGTCTGGGACAAGGAACACTTTGATAAATCGTTCTTCATTAACCAGGAGGGACCTCTGAACGCGGGCCGGTTTCCATCAGCTTCGGAGAGGAAGGCTATGGAATGGGCCTCCTCAAACTGGCACCGGGCACAATTGCTCTTCGGCGTTCTCGACATTTCCCTTAAGAAAGTAATGTTGGCCCTGATTCCGGTAGACCTTTAAAAAGGTCTATGGGATCAGGACCTGAGCAGAAGCAGATGCTTAACAACTGAGCCACCCAGGCGGCCTTTGTTTTACCTTTTAAATAGAGACCCTGGGAAATTTAAAAGTGCACCTATGGCTTGCATTTTTTTTCTCTTGGACAAAACTGTTCTAAAGGCATTTTAGGCTGGAGAGGTCATTGGAAGCTCTGTGTGAAGAGAGGATATCCAGGAAAGATCAATCAGGGTTAGATTCTGGACCTCCCTGCTCAAAATTATCCAAAGGCTGCTCATGATGCCCTTCCAAAGGCCCCCAGCCCCTGAGGCCCTAGAGACTTTGCACAGGCTGGCCGTGTCCTCCTGCCCCACCTAGCCCCCCACAGCCCCTGCCCTCCATCGGCTCCAGACACCCGGGTCTTGCTTTTCTTCAACACCATCAACCATGCCCCACTGCAGACAGAGAGAAAGAGAGTCAGGGGAGAAGCAGAGGAAAAAGAGATGGGAAGCAGACTCCCCACTAAGTGGGGAGCCCCACATGGGGCTCCACTCAGGACCCTGAGATCATGACCTGAGCCCAAACCAGGAGTCAGTTACTTAATGGACTAAGCCACTATCTAGGCACCCCCTGCCCAGTGAAGACTTTGCATGTGCTGGTCCCTCTGCCTAGAATGTATTCCCCAGACTTTTGCCCTACTCTTTCCTTCTCTTAATTCCGTTCTCAGTTGGAAAGTCATCTCCTCAAAGAGGCCACCCTGATTCACTCCCCCAATTTCAATTAGAACCAATCACTGTCTCTTCACTCTGCTTCATTTTCCATCAAAGCTCCCATGACTGTCTGAGAAGAAACTGCACATTTACTGTCTGTGCTCTCCAGACAAAAAGCCTCTGTCTCTCTTGTCCACCACATACTAGACTCCCAGTGAAACCTTGCTCAGTGAACGCACATGACAACCCCCAAGGTCAATGGGATCAGGCCATTTTTCAGAAGTGTTGACTCAGGCTTGGAGAGAGCTTGGTACAGGGCAAAGTAGGGATTGGGTCCACGGATGGTGCCAAACTTAGAACGGATGGTGGCTTAGTGACCTGCAAAAGTCACCGCCTCTAGGATCTCACGCACTGGGAATCTGTCCCAGCCTAGGAGGTTAGGACCATCCATGTAGGGGAAGAAAATAGGCAAAGATAGCAAGACCATTGTGATGTGCTCTGGAAAGTTCCTGTGGGAAGCAGGTGCCAGGGTGGGTTAAAAGGAGAGACGGGGGGTGCCTGGGTGGCTCAGTGGGTTAAAGCCTCTGCCTTCGGCTCAGGTCATGATCCCAGGGTCCTGGGATCGAGCCCCGCATAAGGCTGTCTGCTCAGCAGGGAGCCTGCTTCCTCCTCTCTCTCTCTCTCTGCTCTCTGTCTACTTGTGATTTCTGTCTGTCAAATAAATAAATAAAAATCTTTAAAAAATAAAATAAAAAAAAGGAGAGACAGGGTTTGAGGTCCCACCTGCTGGCCCAGATGTATCCTGGCATCATGGGAGCCTTTGAGAAGGCACTTGGGGGCAAGTAACACAGACTGTCAATCACAAAGGCCCATCTGGACACCAGAAACAGACCTTAGAGCCTTGGAGCTGCAAGAGGTCTCTACCCCATGCCCTGGACAGGACCCCACTCTGCCTGGGTACCTCCAGAGACCGGGAGTTCATTAAGCTCAAGGCAGCTGCTGGTTTTGTATTCATTTTAATCAACAGGAAACACCTGACTCTCTGAGGTCAACAGCTCCTTCCTTGCAGCTGATGTCTTTGCGGACAACTGCTCTCCTCCTGGCTCCCGCGGCCGTACCGTGCAACACCGATTCCCATTCCCCGGATCAGCCCTTCCAGCATAAGAGGTCACGGTGGCTTGAGAAGCCAAATTTCCCAAGAAGCACGCTCTGAGCACGCTTTCGGCAGAGCGGCCCCACAGCCTGACCACGAGGCCACGACTCTGTCAATAAGCATTGTTGCTCCGCAGTGACTCACTCCCGGGGACTGGTTCTCCGAGGCCAGAGCCTCCTCCTTGCCCACCCAGAATAACCCTGGGTTACCACAGCCAGCCTGACTTCTTCTCTGACTTCTAAACTCAGATGTGCGTCTCCTCACTGCGTTAGCGACGTCTGTTCAAACACCTGTGTGAGCCAGGCACTGGGCCACCCTCTGGGGACAGAAGAATGGAGAAGACGCAGCCTCTGGCCTCAAGGAGTTCATGGTCTAGTGACAAGTCTATAAGTCCATAGGGCATTAAAACACAGCACAGTCAGGGCTGTGATGCAGGCAAGTGCCAAGGGCACAGAGGCCACAGGCACAGAGGAGGACCTGACTCTTCTTGGGGCGGGGTGGGGTGCAGGGAGGCCTTCCTGGAGGAAGAGATGCTAACTTCTCCTCCTGTTTCTTTACTGTCTCAACCAGGCCTTTCATTTTCTCAAGCAGTTCCTGCGGCTGGATCCCCTCTGGTCCCTCATCACCCTCACCCTTGAGAGAAGGGTCTGAGCAGGTATCAACCTAGAGTGAAAATGGAGCCCTGTGGCCCAAGGACAAGACTCCCTAGCTGCAGGCTCTCTAAGGCTGGTCCCAACCAGCCGTTCCAGCCAGCTGGCCTATGCGCCTCAGGCTCCAGCGAGGCAGGCCTCCTCGCCCTTCTCCAGGCCCTCATGCTATGCTGACTTCCCACTCAGTCCCCTTGGCAGCCCTTTCCCTTTCTTCTCAGCCCCACACACTCCTACTCATCCTTCAAAACCCACGTGAATGCCACCTCCTCGAACTAACCTATGTCGGGCAGTCAGTTGCTCTTACCAAGAAAAGAACATTATTCTATTCCAGTGGTTCAATTCTATGATAGCATCTGACAACTCGTTGGGTGTTTCTCCCAGCCTCTAGGCTAGGGTTTGCAGAGCACAAGGGTGGCAGGCCTAATGCTTCTTGATCCCCAGCATTTGGTGCAGAAACTAGCAACAGCATCAATAACTGATGCTCTTCTTTATTAATAACGAATATGCTCTGTAATAGTAATGACTAATACTGAAAGCAACCAGCGCCATGACGCTCACACAGCCATGCCCCACGCCAAGCCCGTGCTATGTAGTCTGAAAAGAAGATTTCATTTAATGTCCTAGAATTCTACACAATCTTATTCCCACTTTGCAGATCAGGAACTGCAGCTCAGAGAATACCGATGCCTTTCCTGAGGTCATGCATTTTACAGGTTGGGAGAGGCGAGAGGTGACACCATATCCATCTGACACCCTGAGCCTGGGCTCAGTATCGCTCTGCGACCCAGGGGGCCCATATGGGTACTGAATCAAGGAACTCAAGTGCCAGGGACCTGCCCCCTTAGCGCCCCTCACCTGCCATGCTTCCGGGGACTTTTCAAGGACAGCTCGTGTGTCTGCGGAGGTGGCCCAGGAGACGGGCTGAGTGAGACCACCTATGCCCATTGCAGTCTGCGTGGTGGCCCTGGGGGCGTGTGCTCACTGCCCTGAGCCGTAGGCTCCTCAGCTGTAAAATGCGGAAATGAAAGTTCCTAAGCCCGAGGGTCACTGCAGGGTTATAGGACACAATCGTGCGCAGCGTTTGGAGCAGGAAGAGCATGTCATAAGCGGTCAGTAAATGTTACCTCCTGATGTGATTGCCAAGAGCCCGGCACTCGGGCTTTAATAAAAGCAAAGAGGGCTCTTAGCCCTGAGGAGCTTCTCCCTCTAGGTGAGAACAGGCAAGGAGGCAGAGGGAGGGAGGGTTCTCTCAACAGGGTGTCGGATAAAGCTTTTCCAGGTCCAGGCAGACACAATACCCCTCAGAAGCAGGCCCTGATGGATGCTGGGAAGTGCAAAGCTGAGTTGGGCTGGCGGGGGTGGGTGCTGGGGATAGTCAGAGATTCACCAAGCCCAAGGGCAAGGAGGAACATTAGGACCCTGGTGGCTAGCCAAAGGCTTGAAGAACCCCATCTCAGGGGTCTATGCCTGCCAAAGTCTGGCACCAGAGGCATCAGATGAAAGAGACCAGACGGAGGCTGAGCCTGACCTTCACCCTCTGCTGGAGATGCTCTCCCCCCACCCCCGCACCCTGTTATACTTCCTTTGAGGGCTACACATGACCTAAGGATGGGAGCAGCCCCTGCAAGTGAGCAGTTACCAGGCAGGTCCGCAGGAGCCCAACTGTGGCGGACACTGGAAGGCTCCCGAGGGAACTAGCAGAGGGTCCAAGGAGGGGGAAGCCAGGCTTCAGTGGGGCAGCCCAGAACAGAAGCTTCCAGACACTGAGGAGCCAGGAGGACAGAGGAGGAGGGCAAGGGTCACAGGGTGAGGTGAACCCCCGCCTCGGGGCAGGACAGGACCTGAGAGGCCATCTCGCCATGTGGCTCTGTGAAGCTCTGGGCCTCATTTCTTCCACTCTAGAATTAGAGCCTGAACTCTGACGTCAATCCTGTATCAATCAACATGGTTCTCTAAGGCCGTGAGAAGGAAACAAGCCTGAACACATCCCTGTGAGCCTAGCTCCTCAGCCACACAGTGGGGCTAAAAATGGCTGTTATGGTGACTGTGTATGCAGGGCCCACGGAGGACCTCGCCTAGGAGCTGGCACACAGTAGGTGTTCAGTAAATTCTCACCGCTCTCCCTCCGCCATGCCTGAGGGGACAGAGCTAGGGCCCTCCAGTCTGGCCCTCTCCCATCGCTTCTCGGCCTTTGGCTAAGATCAAGTGCAGTCTGGCCCTCTCCTGCCTTGGTGACTTGGGGAGGCTGGGTCCCTGAGGTACCTCAGCAGGGGGCAACCCAGCCCCCCTACTGGCAAACATGTCTCTTCAGCCAGAGTTCAGGCCTCGTCTGGGGTTTTGTTTTCATTGAGAAACAACACAGACTCTTTCGGGAGAATTTGGAGCAAGCCAAAAAAAGAAAAAGAGAGAGAGAGAGAAGAGAAAAGAAAGAAACTATCTGAGATTCTATAGTGCAAAAACATGTGGGCACCTCCCTGCCTTTCTCTTTCCACGCAGAGTTCTTTCTGACTGGTGGAGGTCGTCCTCAACACGACCCTCGGCTTTCCATGACAGCAGAACTCGCCGTCTCAGCAGAGTTTTCATGGTGATGCCGTGAATTGCCTAACCAGCCCCGTCCCCCTGTCAGGTATGTGGGATATCTTCCGACATTGTCTCTCCTAAATCCAAAACCCACAGATACTTCATTCATAAAGGGATTTTTTTTTTTTTAAACTGCCTTTAGGGTTTCATTTTAGATTACCAGAAGTGGCTTCTTGATCCAGAGCGGACGCTGACTTTCAGGGCTGGCACGCCTGTTCCTACCAGGGTTCCCTCATCTCACCGTGATTTGGGACACCTGAATGTCAAGGATCAGGGAGAAGGAGTTTCTTAGGGAACCGGGCCTCAGGCTTGGCCCGGATCCCCGGGGAAGCGTCAGTGCCAGCGACTGCGGTTTATTTTTTTTCTTCCCTGGCCTAGTTTGAATAGACCCCCCGGGGCAGATGGGTTTCCTGAGCTGCTTGAACTTTAAGTATCTGCCTGGGGCTTCCCGTGTGAATCCTATAAATATTGTCCTTTTTCTGCTCTCCTGTAAGGTGTGGGAGTTTGGGAGGTTGGCCTCAAGGGGGAAAGAAAACGTGCCCTTCTTGGTGCTGCAGGGGACTGGAGGCCAGGAGGTGGGGGGCTGGTGCCCTGACACCCCTGGGCCTGGCTGGGTCCAGGGGCAGAATCAATGCCTTCTTCAGCAGGGCCCTCTCCCCTCATGGGGCGGCTGGCTCTCTGCACCCCTTCCCGATGCCCGCTAAGGCTGCTGTTGCCGCTTCCGGGGCCTGGATACCGCGAGGACCCTGGACCCTGCCCAGCTCCTACCACCTCCCCACCTCTAGGAAGGGTGTCTGGCTTTCTATGCTCCCCATAGGAACAACTGAGATTTAGAAAACACTCTCACATCCTTCACAACTAAACTCCCCCTGCGCCTTCTCCAGTTCTCCTCACCGCTTCCCCTACGGTTAACCCCACTCTGCCCACAGAGCAACGGAAAGCTTTGGAGATACCGAGTCACAGTTAACAGAGGGGAGAGGCAAGATTGAACCCAGAGAGGCCAAGGCTTTGGCTCCTAGGCTCAGACTGGCTTATACTCACTCCCCACCGTCCGTCCAGAGCTATGCTTATCATGACCTCTGGGTCCAGCCGCTCACTCAGCTCATCCCGGCTGCACCCAGGAACCACGCCTGCCAGCCACTGCTGGGTCCTCAGCCCCCTCCTGCTGTCTCCACACAGCATGGGACACCATTTTTGGCTGTCCTCTGTAGCCACTGTCACAAGATGGTCGAACCAGAAGTTTCCTTAAATATGGCAAGGACACCTCCTCCTATTCGTTGACCTCACAATTAATACAGTGACACCATGACTATCTCATTAATCCTCCCCATTAGTCCTATGCGGAAGGAAAAATCAGAGAGGTCAAGTAACCTTCTCAAGGCCACACAGCACATTGGTAGGTGAAGGAGGCCTAGAAGCAGCTGGCTCTAGGCCCAGTGATTTTACCTTTTTTCGATCTCTTGTTTTTCATATGAGACAACAAAAGTTCAGAGAAGTGAGGAGGTTATTTAGGGTTGCAGGCGCGTCCGCTGAGGAAGGCTGGGACCGGATCTAACTCCTCCTGTTCCCGGGCACCCTTCATTACGAGCAAACAGAGCATGAGTGAATCAAAAGAAGGCATGTTCCACCACGCGGTCCTTCTGGATCCTGGAAAGGATGTGGCTCTGACTGGCGGGTTCCCACAGATGGGGTGAGTCCCACAGAGCTGGAGAGACCCCCTAGGAACTCCAGGGCTGGGGTGAAGCCAAAGGGCTGGCGAGTGGGCAGTGGGAGCCAGAGCACTGGGGTGTAAAGAGAGTTCGCCCTGCTGCCGCCCACAGCAACACCACCCTCGGACCCCGGCTCAAGAAACAGGTGAGCTCCATCCCCTCCACGGCAGCCCCTTCAGAGATCAGCTGCCTGTGTGCCTCTAGGACCAGTGGGTCATGCTGGTCACCACTGCGGAGAACAGGGATCTCCTTGGTCCAAAAGAAGACCAAGGTATCCATCACTTAATGAAGGTAGATCCTGAGGGCTCGGTGCCAGTAACACCAGGGTGAAAGGGGAGGGAGACAAAAGTACCCACCCTCGTTACCTCAGCCTTGGGAGGGAGACATTGCCCTCAGTGAGTCACTGTCCAAGGAGCGCTGGACTCCAAGAACCACGAGCCTTCCCCTCCACCACCCATCCCCTCCCAGGGAGTGAGTTGGCTCTGGGAGCAAGGGCATCAGGCTGGTTTCCTCAGGGATCTCTGTGGGCATCTTGAACACATTCTGGCTTCCCCATTGGAGGCAGGTGCCCAGCCTGTGCCACCATGTGGCCACAATGGCAGCTTCCCGAGGGGTCGTCCTAAAGCATCCCCCTCATCTGGTGCCCTTTCTTATTGAGCAAGGCCAAATCTTGGGGGACCCAAGTCAAGGTCCAAAGGCAGCGCACAGTCGGTTGTGGCTGAGGTCTCCAAAAAGAGCCCTAGAGAGATCCATTCTTTGTGCACTAGCTCCCTGACTCAGTGGTTCTCTGGAGCCCGGCTGGCCTCTCTCCTTATACGCAAAATTTGCCCACACAACATGACACCAGGCGTCCAGGGTGCAGCTGAGAGTAACACACAGTCTCCACCTGCTTATCCCTCCCTCCTTCCCTCCATCCACCCTCCTTCCTTCTTTACTTCCAACAAACTCAAAGCTGCACATAGCAAGGCACTGTGGTAGGTGCAGTGTTGGGGTAACACTGTACCAAAGCCCGGTTCCTGCCTTCACAGAGCTTCTAGGCAAGTGGAGGACAGAGTTACCCCTCAAATAATCACAGTATGCAAATCACTGCAAATTGGTCCAGGACTCTGAGGCAAGATCCGGGGTATTTTAAAGAAACACACCAGGGGATGAATGGATAAAGAAGATGTGACACACACACACACACACACACACACACACACACAGGAATACTATGCAGCCATCAAAAGAAACGAAATCTTGCCATTTACAATGACATGGATGGAACTAGAGGGTGTTATGCTAAGCAAAATAAGTCAATCAGAGAAAGGCAATTATCATATGATCTCCCTGATGTGAGGAAGTTGAGAGGCAGGGCGAGGGGTTGTGGGACGTAGGGAGGGAAAAGTGAAACAAGAAGAGATCGGGAGGGAGACAAACCATAAGAGACTCTGAATCTCAGGAAACAGAGGGTTGCTGGAGGTGGGGGAGTAGGGATAGGGTGACTGGGTTATGGACATTGGGGAGGGTATGTGCTATGGTGAGTGCTGTGAAATGTGTAAGCCTGATGATTCACAGACCTGTACCCCTGGGACAAATAATATATTATATGTTAATTAAAAAAAAGAGAAAATAAGAAGAAGAAGAAGAAGAAAGAAGAAAGAAGAAGAAGAAGAAAGAAGAAGAAGAAGAAGAAGAAGAAGAGGAAGAGGAAGAGGAAGAGGAAGAGGAAGAGGAAGGAGAAAGAAACCCACCAGGGACCCTGATCCGGGCTGGGGTGTTGAGTCATTTGGCATCTGACCTAAGAACCAAATGATGATGGGTCAGGAGGAATGCATGGCAGGGCATGGAGAAGCAGAAAGTCAGTGCAGCTCGAGTCTGGACCAGGAGGGAGGGCACGGGCCGTGAGGCTGGAGAGAAACGGGGGCTGGGGGATAAGATCTCAGAGGGCCTTGAAGGGCAGGCTGCGGTGTTTGGATTTCATTCTAAGTGCAGGGACAAGCCACTGAAGTTCCCAGCCAGGGGAAGCAGCACAAAGGGAGCAGTATGACCAGATGTCCCGGACAACGTGCAGAGAAGAAGGCAGAGGGTGGTGGTGATGGGGCACAGGGTGGGGGGCAGCTGATAGAGGAGAGCCAACCACAGGAATCCAGGTGAACCCAACCACATTGGGACCCCGTCGGTGGGCCAAAAGAACCTCAGCCCCCGTAGGGAGCCCCACTCAGAGGCTCAGGGGTGAGCTGGAAGGACAGCGGCCACCAATGCAGGGAGGAAGTTCTTCTGGCTCATTCCCCCTCTTGAAAGAAAAGCAACAGACCTGCCCCACCCCAGATCAGAGCTCTACAGGATAAACCCAGAGCTGGCACAAAGGGAGAGGCATAGAAGGGAGGCTGCCTCGTAGAGCACCAGAGGTGGAAAGAGAATCCCACTCTACCCACAGCAGCCCTCTGCAGCTGGACAGCTCCTCCCACAGGGGACCCCAAGAGAAAGATGGGTAGAGCCCTCCTGTGCTCCCAGCCTCCTGTACCTCTCAGACTTAGAGATGCAGCTCCATCCAGGGTAGTGGGTTGGGGTGGACTTGGAGGTCTCTGGCCCAGCATCCTCTCCACTGTGGGCAAAGAGCTCGAGGCAGCAGCGGTGCCCCAGAGAGCCAGTGAGCAGTGGTGGTTTCTATCCATGTGGCTCAGAGTGGAGGAGAGGAGCAGAAGGAACGGGAGGAGGCAGGAGGGGGCCCTGGAGGGAAGCAGCCTCTGAGCTTCTCCCTGGGGCAGGAGAGAGAGTTCTATGATGACCACAGCCTGATTGGGGTTTCTCCCAGACATCAGAATGCATATGCCAGAACAGAGCCCCTGTCGCCCGCCAGATTCTATCCTGGGCCAGAGAAAGGATGTTCTGTTGTGTCCCTATGACCATGGGGCAACTCAGGGTGGGAAGAGGCCAGGGAACTATACAGACACAACATTCCCAGGGAGCCTCACCAGGGCCATAATATATAATATATAATATATAATATATAATATATAATATATAATATATAATATATAA